>NW_025063692.1:17180000-17190000 GCF_018153295.1 Drosophila grimshawi | reverse complement strand
GCATAATAGAGCGATTTATTTTCAGATTTCGCCATGCTGAAACATTTTTATGGGCCGAGAGAGTCGTAGCAACAAAAAACGCACACAGCAAATATTTGAGTTATGTTCAAGGATAGGGGAGATGCTCGATTCCGACACTGGCATTATAAAAATGTTATTGCATTTCATTAGGTTGACGCCATGGTTTTAAAATGACAGCTTTGGGAACAACAACAAAAAAAAACTCTGTCCATTAGCAAGCTTAAATTACGTACGATTATCAGATTTTTTCTGCCTGATCAACAAAATAAACAATTGCGAACGTTGCAATTGGGCGTAACCGACTGGGGCATACTCTAATACCAGCGATGGGGATATTGCAGCATCGAATAGCCCTTCCTCCACCCATTGCAAAATCACTTATGTACCATTTAAATTTGAGGTATCTGGCAATTCAATTGCAGCAGATACGGGTTTTTGTGGGTTTCTTACTAACCTTAGGATGCGATCGTAATCTACCTTCCAATCCAATATAATAAATCTAGCTGTGAAATTACAGAAATTATAGGATATCTGATTAATGTCGCGAGTATAAAATATTTTAAGCTATTGCACGTTTTACAACTGTCTGTGAATTGAACTGGTTGCATATATAATATTATTAAATTTTATCAACGTTAAGTGATGAGTAATCGGAACAATGCCAAGAACCAACAAAGATAGCTTTAAAAATTAAAAATTAGAGCAGATACATAGACGGATATGGATACATCGAATAGGCTGGGTATGTATATCAAGCATTAAGTAATGACATCTGATAAGAGGTGCCACAGAACAGGAAGAGCATAGCCAAAGAAATACCGATCTTTGAAGGAGATTGTTCGTAATCTGTCGTCTAAGCTTGCCTTGAAAATTGCGATAGATATAGGCTTTTGGTTCCAAAAATATTTGCCGGATTTTTGATGACTCTAAGTTTCAAATTGTGTGAGATGTACTTTAATATACTCTCAAAATTTGGTGACTCTAACTTAGAAATTGAGAAAGAGATGCGCATTTCAGATTTCAAGGGCCGATTTTCCTAGGGGCGGCGGGTGTGGGCATGGTCTGAAATTATATATGTTGGTCTTTGAAGGAAGGTCTCAGCAAGTAACCATCCACATTTGGTGACTCTATATTCAAAACTGTGGAGATATGCGGCTCTATATTTTTACACTTTACAGCCGAAATATCAGCTTTGGCCACAATCTAAACTATTGACTAATTGTTTCCCATTATATAAATATATATTATTTTATATTCGCTGCCATAAATTGTCTTGTGTGTTCCAAGTTTATTAAGATAGCTTTGAAATTGATTTTATAGATGGACGAGCAGAATATAAAAAGTTAGCAGAGCGAGGAACAGAAGCCAACGTTTAAGGCGGTCGTCATGTCAAATAGAGTTTTTAAAATGCATAGAAACACAAATATCTCATGTTGACTTTCTTGTCACAAATGGGTTTTAGCTCGGTAGATGTAAACTTCATTTATGTGCAGCCTCAATCAGTGGTTGGTGGGGCATTGGAGTCTGTCAATGCCAACCAAGACCCAAAAATAGTATGCGGTCATATTCCGTTTCTTTGACATTTTGCGGGCAGTTGGCGCTGTGAATTTCTGCGGATTTATGATGAACGCTGCCTGCCAAAAGCTTTGAGCCCTAATCTCTTTACCCCTATATGATTGTTGTTTTTGTTTTTGTTGTTGTTGTTGTTGTTGTTGCTGTCATTGTCAGGGCCGCCTGACGGCCGGAAGCATTCACTTCCGGTCGTTGTTTTGTTCTTGCCCAACCTTGCCGTGCTCCTTCGCCGCATCAACTACGTCTCTGACTTGCCACTACCTCTTGCATACACTCAGAAAAAAGAAATCTAGTGGATTTTAAGAAATTTCTCATCTTTTTGGAGCCAGAGAGTTCGTCACCGTTTACTCATTATATTTCTTGCAAAATTTAGCATTAAAAATTTCTAATTTTCAGTGTACTTTTTTTATTCTTGAATTATTTTAATAATACAATAAAATTATCAGCTGAGGTTTTGCATTACTACTTTTTAGAATTGCATTTCTTGATAATAGCAATATTTTATAATAAATAAAAACAATAATTGTCGAGTTGTGGCAAGAAATATGTTTTCATTCATTTAGAAATTATTTCTAAAAACAAGAAATACTTTTTAATTTACAGGGCGATTTTCATTTGAATGCGATTTTATTTTTCTGAGTGTACGTGTCTGAGTTGCCACTGCCTTCTGCACAGTTCGTTGAAAAAGCCATTTTTTGGTGTGGCCAAAATGGAATATTTTATGCTGCTTTTTCAGTTGTTCCCTTATTGTTGCTCTGAATATTGCCAAATATAGTGTGGCTTGAAGCGCAGCTGGAAAAATACTTAAGCAACACCAATGGCTATGCAAACTTTGTGAATCTTTTCTTTTGTTTCGATGAATACTTTCGTTAGCTGAAATCATGAAGTAGCAACTTGGCCGGACATCGGACATGCAGGACCTGCTGCGAGTTACATAAACAGTTACATATATGTTTGTGTGTGTGTGTGTGTAACAATAATAAAGGCTTTGCACAAAGTTTAGACAGAGGCTGAAATGTTGGCTCCAATTAAATTGATTAGAATTCATAAATATTTTCTGGTATTTGATTAAGAATTTACACTTGACAGGCAACCAATTTTGTTGCATACAACAATGATTCAGCAATTATTAACTAAGTTGAATAAATACCATTTCCCCATTTTACTCCAAACAAAATATGAAATTTGTTTATTAAATTTGTTTTTAATAAACTAGAAATTAATTAATTTTCAAATTTTAGTTTTGATTTTTGAAAAGTTCGTAAAGAGTTAATATATTGAAAGTGAACATATTTCGACCGTACATTTACTACTGTGCAGATTGCAAATTGCTTTGGTAAAATTGCCTGCCAGACAGGATTTCACTGCACAGTGAAAGCCCTTTGAGCTCATTCACCCGCAGAAGCGGTCAGCAAAATTTCAACGCTTTTGATAAACTTGCTGGCTGACTGCCTTTGGCATGAATGCTCCTACTCGCAGTAGGGAGCCACATGCCCGATTATTATGCACCCTTGGACCATACCGGACAAGCGTAGCTCCGGTAGTGAGAAAAGGCGTATGCTGACTCAAAATTGAAAACAGATTCAAAAATCTATTTAAAAGTTATGGCCGCAAATAGTTGTAACACGCCCGACACAGGACATCTTTCTCTCTCTCTCTCTCTCTCGCTCTCTCTCTCAATCTCTCTCTCTCTCTCTGTTGATGATATGAGGTGACACTGCGAAAACTTTTCGACACTTTAAAAACTTGACACACCCATACACAAACGACTATTATGCAAACCCTTGCCACCTTACACAGCAGTCACATACTCTATCACAGCAGCAGCCCAACACACACATCCCACAGTCACTGAATTTGCCAAGGCTGGTTTTGAAATTTACGTCAACTGGCTTTAAAGCGTGTGTGTGTGTGTGTGTGTGTGGGTGTGGGTGGGTGTGTGGCATTGTTGCCAAATTGGTTTCTGTTGTTTGGTACTGCTGCTGATAGTTGTTCGTCGCTTTGTTATCACTCTGAGCATATTGTTTTTGTTTTTCGATTCGATTGTGTTTTGTTGGCACGTTTGTCTTCGGCTTAAGTAGTCGTATTAATGTCTTATGCGCTTCCTGATACATATTTAGCTAGTGGAAAGACGGCGGCGAAATTTATGCTTGAAATAAGCTTATAATCAGCGTAACAGACACAACAATGACCCATAAATTGGTACTGCTACCCGCACAACAAGACTGCAAATACACATGTACATGGATGCTGACCAGCGCAACTAATTTCGTTTGACTGTTACATCAACAACGGAAGGGGCAACAACAACAACAACAACAACGACAACAAGAACAGCAACAGCAACAGCAACAACAACAGCAACAACAACAGCAGACAGCAGACAGGCATAAATCTGTGCACACTGACCATGACTTTTCCTTGATGGATGTCTCTCTCTCTCCCCATTTTTTTTTTATTTATATATATTTATATATATATATATATATGGATACATATTCTCTCTCATTGTCTTTGTGAATGTGCGTGATGTGTGTTATGTCTAACTGGACCACAATAAAATTTATTTGTATTGTTTGGCCGTTTGTCGTATTTCCTTTCAAGTGAAATAAAAAACATAAAAAATGCGAGTGCTTTTTCCGATGTGTCTGACTAGAAGATACTCAGCTGCAAAAATCAAAAGTATACCTTTTGTAATTAACTAACTCTATTTTTTTTTTAAAGGAAATCAGCTGGCGACAACCTTAATCACATGATATATAATCTAAGGATTGAGCAAGTTGCCACCCGCTGACCTTTTTTTGTTAATGATTGCAGGGTATTAAACAGTGTGAATGCTCTAACCCAAAATAGAATACCTTATGCCCCCCACATGTCAATGGAGACCTAAATCTGTCACACAAATTGAAAGAGTACCAAAACGCTTCTTTTTTTTAGCCACCGGATATAAACAACAAAGGACAATCGATAAAGAGCACTTGTATGTCCCGATTAAATCAATTTTATTCAACACAGTTCGGCTTTCAGCTTTTATGTTTTAGGCAAATTGCTAATGAAAATGCTGTGCGATGAAATTATTTTAATTATAAACCGCACCCATTAGAAAAGGGTCAAGAGGGTATATTAAAATACCAAAATAAAATAAGTAGCAGCATCAACAAATGAGTTGGTCTGTCGCGCATTCCCATTTCAAAGAATATAAAATATATTGTTGCTCAAGTTTATTTTAAGTAATAGATCACTTGCCAACATACTCTAATATCGATATGAATCGATAACCGATTATTCGAAAATTGTTTCATTCGTATCTACATATATATATATATATATATATATATATTGATTGACTTGGGTACAGCGTATCTCGTGGCCGACCATTCCACTGGAGCATTCCCATTTGTTTTATTTTGGGTATTTTTGTTTTGGTTTTCGCTTGTGCGTGTGGGGCGGGCAGGTTTTGGTCAATGCGTCAGTTTTACGGCTCGTAATGCTTGTAATTGATTGTTAATGCCGTAGTTAAAGGAACCCCATTGCCATTCGAGTCATAGACTTAGCCGACTACTCGTGACTCAAAGGTTATGAATATCTTGACGGAGCCAAGGCTGGATTGCGTACAGTTGCCTGGCTCTGGCTCTGGCTCTGGCTCTAGCTCTGTTGATGTTGGTCTTTATGTTTGTGTTTTGGATTTGTGCGTGCCTTGGCTTATTTATTATTAAATTCGGCATTGCGTGTGTGTGGCAAGAAGCCGCCCCGCACTCTGTTGAAAGTAGATTCGCCAGCCAGCCAGCCAGCCAGCCAGCCAACCAGCCAACCAGCCCTCAAAGCCTGCTTATGTACACATATACATAATGAAAGTATGTGTTTATATGCTTCTGTATGTGGGGGGTGTGGACGTGGTTGCAGGGCAGAGCAATTGTACAGAATTCCTTTTAAAATATCACAGAAATCAGTTAAAAAAAAAAAAAAAAAAGAATAGAGGCACAGCAACAACGAAATTGGGCTTGGGGGTTGGGAATGGCTTGACAACAACAAAGAAGGCCAAGGATCGTTGCGCTTATCGTATGGACAGACGTGACCTGGCCTAGCATCGATATATCCCATGTATATTTCATGCATATGTATGTAGGAGGGATGTGTGTGTGTGTGTGTGTGTGTGTGTGTGTGTGTGTGTGTGTGTGTGTGTGTGTGTGTGTGTGTGTGTGTGCGAGTGTGTAAGTCATGCATAAAACGGAAACGTTAATGCTAGCAATATAATAAAAGGATAATGCAGTTGGAATTGCAGCCTCAGCTATTACAAAATGGCCGCACTCGAATCGACGGCCGCATTCCTTGGAGAGCAGGCAATGACAATAAGCAAGCCGGAAAACGAAAAGAGAGCGGCAGATAGTTGAGATGGTTGTTTTATTGCTACTGTGTTTCCATTGCCTTACGTTGCGCCTCAGCTCTGCTGCAGTTCATCTCGCAAACAATGCAAATAAATCGCAGGACGCAACAAATGCAACAATGCAAGCTAAATTCCACGGCAGACTTAATTGCAACAAACAACTGAGCTTTACAACATTTCTCAAATGGCTACATCATATCAGACCAGCAACCTTCAACGATTTAGCTCTCAATAAAATACTCTTCTTACCAAATGTGGTAAGCTTATTGATCAGTTTTGGCTCACATAATATGTAAAAATACGAGGCAACATTATACATGTTGAAATCTAAGTGTGATCTTTATCATAAATGTTTCCTATCTATCATCCATCCATCACTCATCGTCTTTAATGCGTTGCAAATCTGATAACAAAACTAAAATACTCTCTAAAAGGGTATACACATAAAAATATAGCCGTTTCTTATTATTAGCAAGGCTGTTGATCTTTTCGCTAGTGCTCTTAGTTGTATTAGTAACTGCAGTATTATTGTTAAATCAGTCGCAGATGTTAATCATCATTTATTTGAAAACACCCATTTAAAACGACCTGACTTTAGCCACGATACACATCGTGGAAAGCCAAAAAATTGTACTTCTACTTTGTCACTGCTCAATTGAAAAGGAAAAACTAAGCTCATGAGAATCAAGTTTGCAGCGAACTCACCTGTATTGAAGACTTGTAAGAACTTTGAACTTTAAATTAATTAGTTGTTGTTGGGGAGATGCGACAGCGAGTAGATAAACTCGAGACAAATGAAATGTGAGGCGAAAAACAAATAGCAGGTGATAGATTTGATTTCAAGCAACTAGGCCAGCTAAGGAAGGCTAAAATATAATTAATTGCGTCAAGATACAGTTCTGGACGAAACAAGGGACGTCGCCATTGACGCTGCCAAGACCAGTGTGCTTGGCAGGAAAATGAAGATGAAGATGAAGATGAAATGAAATGGAAAACGCAAAAAGGATAAAATCGAACTCAAATTGAAAACGAAAACGAGCAAGCGAAGCGAACATGCGAACGGGCCAACTGGCCAACTGGCCAACTGGCGAACATGAGTACATGGGAGGCGTTGCCAGAATTCTCATGTTTGTAATTTTAGGTATCTCAGCATTTGTTTCTTTATACCCTTAACCAATTAAAATTGCCAAAAAGGGTATAATCAAGGTGTGCTAAAGTATGCAACAGGCAGAGCGAAGCATGTATTATTTGGAATATAAGACTCAATAGTAGTAGTAGATATAGCCTAACAATTGATGTATACTATACCTTCTCATATTACTGATCAAGTGTAGGATTATCCAGATTATGTTAATCAAAACGAACTAGTAACAGCAAGGTCTGGGTATCTTCTAGTCGAGCTGTCTCGATTAGCTCATTCTAACCTGACTTTCTTTTTTCTTTTTTGTTGTTTGGTCTTGAGTGTTTACTACTCTTGTAATGAGTTGACCAGCAAATCCAAGAGTGGGATGTAAGCTAGGGGTGGTGGGAGAGGGGGCTGTGTTGTGTGCGACGGGTCAAATTAGAGCTGAGCCCGTTGAGCAGTTACCCAAGTTCTTAGCCATTCAAAATGCATGGCAAGCAAGGAAATCTCCCTTGAAAGTAAATTGCGCTGAAAAACAATCACGCATAAGTGCAATACAAATACAAACAAGCTTATTGGTTTTTCTGTTGTTGTCCTCTCACCGTCTTCACCTGCCAGTTAACCAGCTAGCTGTATTGGCCCGAATGCAAGGCAAGGCAAGGCAAGACAAGACAAGGCAAGGCAAGGCATGGCAAGGAGCTACGTTATGCAAGGCAATGTTTATATGGAAGCTGCAACGAGTGCAGAAAATGCAATTTATGTGCACTAAATGTGATACTCACAAATGAATTTAGTATTCCCACTGCAGTGGAATCTCTACAAAAATATACACGTAAACAAGAATGAAATATTGCAAAATGGCACTTGGGTCCCACTCGGATTATGCACATTGAGTATTGAGCCAGTTGTGAATCTAATTTTCACTATTCTCCTAACATGTTTGCGAAGCGTTATCAACAACAGACAACTATGTCATATAGCTCTCAAAGGAGCAATAGGTCGACCCATCAAGTGCACAATGAATTCCAGAAGTCTCCGGAGTGAATCAAAATAGATTTTCTTCTTCGTTAAGCCTGAGATATGATGAATATTATGGTCGCATAACTGTCCCTTCAAAGAACTCTTATTCAAGTCAAGATTTTGATTTCCATATTGTTAAAACATCGTGTAAGCAGTCACGTTTGATTGACCTAAAATGTCAAAATCAATTATATCTGTGGATCTGGGAGAGGCAAGCGTAAGTCATTTTGATATGCAATATGTTATCCGTTCAGGAAGTTAGCATTCTTTACTATGGCATTTGCAAGTGCACAACGCCTAACTGCAAGCATCATAGACAAGGTATTGAATCATTAACTCCAACCAGCAGCGTTTAAGTCCAAGACATGACATTGCCAAGCCACACACACCACATTCAAAATATCTACACTTGGAAAAGCGCCAACAATTTTTATAAATCGCCTCAAAATGTAAATTGCCAAAATACCAATATTAATTGTTTCTATAAAATATTATAAAAAACATTTCGAAAATGTTTAGAGTTAACCTATTGTATATGAATTAACAGAGTATATAAAAATGTTGTATTTCTGAAATCTTAAACTACAAATGTTTATTATTAATAATATATAAGTAACAAAAAAACTAATATAAGAATTCTTCAATGTACAACAACACCCTGGAAATTTGTCATATTCTTGCTAAATTTTAGAAAAATTCACCCTGAAATTTTTAGAATGCAAAACTTAGTTTTTAGAAAGCCATCGCCATAATTTGCATAAATTTATTGTCTGAACAATAATGTTAATAACCATTGGCGGCAAAAGTATGATGATTTACTAACATTTAGGGCTATTTTTTTGATGAGTGTATCAAGACAACGTGGCTGCGGCATCAGAAAATCCAAAAGCCAAATGAAGGCTTTACTATTGGGATTGTGAGCATGACATGAATTTAATACACATCATAATCACATTAAGCTCGATAGCCAAGAGACACTTGTGTCTTTCTGTTAAGAATGTATATACATAAATATATATCTTAGAAAAGAGTTCAATGAAGAGAAATGAAAAACAATTTTTAAAGCTGATTAAAAGTGTACAAAAAAAAATTTTAAAAATAAATCTAACAGCTTGTTAAGACTGTCAAAAAATCAATGAAAAAAAAACTAAAAATATTTCCATCAACTAATTAATATTGTAAAAAAAAAACACAGAAAATTCTTTTAGATGCATACATTTTATTTTTCTCGTAAATAAGTAAAAGTACATTGTATGTTTGTCCTAAATAAATGAAAGTAGAATCAAACCACAAATTTGGCTGTAAATTTTTAGTACAATTTATACTTCGTCTGCAAATCAGACAACATAGATTTATTTCAAGCATAAATCATGGCGTTTAATTTAAGAACATTGTATTTGAAATGAAGATAGTTGTATTTGAAAATAACACATTTTGATCTGCTGATGTCAGATTAGTGGCGACTTACCGCAAAGCCTGGGCTTACAATAGTCCCACTTTCACCAGACACGACTTACATTTAACTACCACGATACCGACACCGATATTGTGATCTTCTTCAATCAGATGGCCAACAAATTTGATGTCGCGATTGTCATTTATTTTTATTACCGCACTTACCTGCTGTTAGCTGCTACTTAGCGCCTTCTTCTTTTTTTTTTTTTTTGCTTTTTATTTTGTGTTGCTTTTTTTATTTTTTATTTTTGCTTTTTTTTTCTTTCTTTTTTTGAGCGATGCGAGTGTAGGTTTTTATATGTTGTAGTAGGTGTAGACGGCGTCGGATTTCAGGAGGAGGGCGGGGCTCTCAGTGCCAAATGTCTTTTGAAACGCTCGAGCTTAACTTTTTGAATATTTCAAGTATTGTACTGCTGCCTACGTTG
>NW_025063692.1:16647500-17177500 GCF_018153295.1 Drosophila grimshawi | reverse complement strand
ATGTGTACACGAAAATATGTTTATCGATCTCAATATTTCTCATTTCCTATTCATCGAGTGAATTTCGCACAATTGATCTATCACTTTCAAAATGAGTTTCAGGACAATCGCTTAAAAATAATTTCACAACATCAAAATTGGTATACAATCGTTAATGCATTTTCATATAGATATTCAAAATTAGCTTGTTCTCGATCGAATGGGGAAAACATTTCATACAGCGGCTTCCTGGCTATAGAGAAATTCGAACTGTAAAGATTTAATTTTAAAAATTATGAAGACCTTTATTCGAACTTAATTTGTTCCCATTTACAAAATTTCGACTTAGAAGATTCGATGTAGAAAAGTTCGACAATATTTAAAATATCAGACTTCAATCTTTATCGGCTTTTTTATTTATTTAATTATTATTATTACTCTTTCTTTTTGTTGTGATTTAATGACTTGATTTGGAAACACAATTAATTTTTGTTTGCAATTGGTGTATATTTTAATAATCCCAATCATTTAGTTCGAATTGAATTTTACTGACAGATGAGATAACTGAACTAAAAATACATTAATTCCAGCGCACTTGCACAATGCAATCAAGCCAGTTCAATTGACCAAAATATTTAGTATCATATCTTACAGCGTGAAATGCCTGATAGGAATGTCAGGATCGGTCCTGTTCCAAATTTTGCATAATTCCGCCAAGTGTGGTTTGAAGCGCAGAGGATATCTCAATTTCTTTACTTTCAGTTAAGCAGGATTTGTTGGACGCTTGTCGTTGTTGTCGATGGGTCGCCACAATGGATAACAATGCTCAGATGGATGAAGAGCCAACGATCTATGAGCATTAATTAATGAATTTTAATTATGTGAACAGTCAGCTTTTGCGCTTCTCGGCATCACTGGCAACATCATGTGGAATTCATGTGGAATGTGACTCGTGCGCTAGCGTTGCACGAACTCCACGATTCGTGCCCGATGCGACACGAGGCGGCACGACGCGACAACAGCGAGGACACAGCGATAACGAGTGCTTGAAGCGGCGACAGTCGTGTCCGACACAGACTCGCGCAGGCACTTCCACGACGATGTGGGCCTTGTCGACTTGACTCGGTTCTTTTGTCGTTGTTGTTGTTGTTGTTGTTTGTTGCAAGTCAAATGCTGCGAGATGTTGCTACTGCTGCTGTTGCCGCTGCAGCTGCTGCAAGTTCAAGGGAATTTTGCGCGACTCGTCAACTGTATTGGCAGCGACGCCAACAAATAAATTACGGAGGCACACGCAACGAAAATGCATACAAATTAAGGTGGCAGCTGCAACACTCACGCAATCACTCCTACATATAATCAAGCACACACAGACACACATCTACATGTGCATATATAGCGCCTACACACACACACACACACACACACACAAACACACACATTTTGGCTTAAAGTCGGGCACTGTGTCAGTCTCGTTTCCCAGTCGGGAGGCATTCTCATTGGTGTGAGCTGTGTTTTCCTTGCTTTGTTGGATCTGCTTGGCGAATCACTTACGGTAGCCTACTTGACCAATTTTACTCCGGTTGCAGACACTTTTTGACTGCTTCTTGTTGTTTTATTGTTGTTGTTGTTGTTGTTGTTGTTGTCGTTGTTGTTGTGTTTGTTATTGCTGCTGCTAAGGGGTTTGAGTCATTTTCACTCACTTTGTTCGCTTTGCGCATCGCCGAGTAGCATAAAGTTGATTTTCGACTGCCACTCGTTTCCCCTTTCCGGTGAGTTGTCATTAAAAATATCGCAGCGAAATTCAGAAACTGCAACTTTGTTACAGGCAAAGTGGCAACAGTCCCCTACCGCCACACAGTCCAGCAGCCACCTGCAACCCCAAAGCTGCAGAAACCACCGTTTTTCAATCTGAAAGCGCTGCCGTCGCTTCGGTTGGCATAAACAGTGACACAATATTAACAATGTCATTTCTAAGAAACTTCATCATCATCATATTTGCATTGTACGGCAACAGCCCTAAGCCTTATTCCTTTATTTTTCAGGCTATCTTTGGCACAGTAGAAGAGATTTTGGGCATCCGTTGTACCGTTGTCATTAATGACTGTCACTCAGCCAGAGAATGTAATAACATTGCCCAATCAACTTGTCAATTAAGTCGAAACTTTTGCCACTCCGCCTTATTTGGCCGGCGAAATGCAACAGATTAATAATAAATAACCAGTTCTGCAAATAGACTGATTTTGCGATACAGACATTAATACATGCAATGTGTTATAGCAAATAGTGTATAATGGAGCGACGATTAACATTTAACGGAAAGGCAAAGAAGTTTTTTTTTATTTTGCTTTTATTACGCGTAGTGCTTCCACTAATTAATGCAACATTTTTCCCAGGTGCTACTTACCACTTGTCATTCGGAAGCATTCATATTATTTATGCACGAGCAGCACTTTCTTTGTATTGTTTTGTTTACAGTGACTTGCAGAATTCATAACGGCCAAAAAATGCAATTATCTCGTAAATATTTACATGCGATTATCGAAACAATGGCCCCAAACTGAGTCATTTTGTCCTGCTGCTGCTTTGTATGTAAAACGATGTTAGCCGTGAATGCCAGATGAATAGCCAGAGATGGACCCACTCAGTCATTTAGGCATTCAAACAATGCGGACTCGCTTATGATGCCCCAGGCTACAGTGTGCTCGCTAAAATATCTTTGCCCAAATACCTGTTAGCCAGCTTACCTATTTAAGCAGATAGCTTGATAGGACAAAATGTCTGAATTTTGCCGGGTACATTTTCTATAATCAGTAAAGCACGTGCCGAAAAAAACGTGTGAAACAAGTTCTAAGCCAATCAAGCGAAAATTTAAAATTTGAACAGACAATCGTGTCCCTCATCTTTCTCTCAAGGTGATAAATTTAAAAAGAAACGAAAAGAAAAACAAACTAAATAAATGAGAGCCAAAAAACAACTGTAGCTTGCTTTAAGAGAAACATATTCGCTTAATGTTTGCTAAAATTTAATTAAAAAATGTATTTTATTTAACCAACATAATATAAAACTCACAATTTTGATATAAAATTGAAAATGTTCTCAACATTTTTGGTGATTTTTTTCCATCAAATAAGCTATTTACTAAAAAAGAGGCATTTAACAAAAAAGTATCTCCGAAATACCACTGACACATATGTATATATTTACCAGACCCGGCATAGCTGCAGAAGAATGTTATATATTCATAAAGATATATCACATACGATATATAGGAACTTAATCGAACATTTTGATTGGTTTTCCAATCATTTTGAGCAGAACTAACCGGCACCAGACAACCGGATGCGAGTGTCAGTAATCCAGAGTTGGTCAGCATTAAAAATATAATATATAATATATAATTAATAAGAAATAATATTTCCTTCTGGAATTCGATAAGCAAGACAAAGAGGGCATTTGCCGTATATTTGCTTGTCAGGCCACGGTACAGGGCATGTTCTAGTCGAATACTTTGGACTGGAGCGCTCTAGTAAGGCATTTAATTGGTGACCATTAATCATTTGACAAAACAAATATGCAACATTTAACGCAGTGATTGGTTTGCCTCTAAGAATGATTTATTTTAATATTCTTGCAGCGCTTAATATGATTTCGTTGCGAAATATGTTTGTGAAATAATAAAACTTGGCACAGGAAGAAAAAAGATCTGCCCACTGCCAGAAAAAGAGAATTGTTGTAACGCATTAAACGTAATAACTCCGACCACATAAAGTAAACCACAGTCAACATGAGATTACAAGTATTTTTTTAAGTTAACTGTTAGGCATCTTAGGTAAATCAAAGACTTCATACCCTTTTATACCGGAGTCAATATTTATGTTTATCGTAAACATTCTCGATATTCTCTCTATAATAATTCTCTTCTCTTCTTCGCTCTATGATTTCTTTTAGTTCGCCATAAGTTAACATATAAAAGTAAAATATTTATAAAAGAATTATTTCCGTTAGAGCTTAAAATATCTCGAACAAAACTAATTTAATCCGGTAATTTATTTTAAGCTTAAGCACAGTCCTGCAATGCCTGAGCTGACTATTACTATTCCAATTTCAATTAGCACTGAAATATACATTCTGAACTTTGCACAGAAAAACAGCAACAAGAATAGCACAGTATTAAGAACGACCTTGCTTTGATTGATATTCTCTTATCCATTGAAGGACTAAATACGCCGCATGCCCCTAAATCAAAGGATTGCAGGCTAGCAGCAATAATGTTGGTAAGTTTAAAAGATTTTGAATTTATGTGTTCATTTCGATTCTAAATTTCAATCGGTAAAAATGCGTTTCCGATTCCAATTCCTGTTTGACACCATGGAATTAATTCCAAGATATTTTCAGAAATGTTAATCATTATTTTAAACTATGAGCATCTGTCGAAGCTTTGGTATGCTCCACTGAGTTTTATTTAACTTCCTTAATTTGCTTTGCTTTCATAATATTGATTGAAAATTATCAATAATTTCTTTTTGTGTATTTGTGAGAACGTTTATTACTTAAACACAGTGAATTAAAAAACAAAAACATTGGTTTAGATGTAATTTGTTTACTTTTAGAAATTGTGTAATTTGTTGCACGCAAATTGCTGCGATGCTCAAATATGCTGCGATTTGCTGCTGCTGTTTTATAACACTTTAAATGCAATTAAATGAGATGCGAAAGTTTTCGTCGGGTTGTCCATCTGTCAGTTGGGAGTGAACACAAATAATCCTGCAGACGCAAATAATGTCCCTTTAATGAGACGTATGGCCCAAAATCGGAGTCCACTCAACATGGCCTCTGGTGCTGGCAAGTTGGAGCAGTTACGAAACAGCCAACAACAAAACAATATACAAATAAATTGTATTTTGTTTCACTTAAGTTGCACGAAAGAGTCGAGCTACACACAGTGCAGCCTTTTGGCAGGACAAGAACAATCAAATTGAAGCAGCGACAGGGACGAAGATGAAGAGCAAGACGTGTTCGAGGATAAGGATGATGACGACGACGACGACGACGACGATGAGGACGAAGACGAAGACGAAGACAAAGACAAAGATGAAGAATGGAGCCTGAGACTGGCGCTGACTGAAAGGCATTCAGGTAAGCGACAACACTGACACAATAGCTGTTGCATTTAGACAAAAGGCGCCAAAACAATGCTCCATAAGCAACTGCAGCCACAGCAACTGCAACAACATTAACTTATTCTATTGCAAATTGATTGTTTTTGCTTAAGACATTATAGAAGTGAATGCAACCCGACCCACACAAATAAGCAATTGTCAAAACGTCGATTTGAACTCCCCAGTAGATGGTATTCGAATTTTGAATAAAATAGTAAATAATATATATATATATATATATATTGATCAGCGTTTCTCTGTGTCATATGGCTGATGAAACGATGTGTAATATATTGTTTTTGTCAAAATCTCCTTACCAAACCCACAAAATGTGCGTGTTATTGGGCTAAAAAGTCAACATCATCGGACTTCATATTATTATTATGCGTTGAGCATCCTCTTCAACTAATTATTGCTTGTGTAGCTAGGTCACCTCTTAGTCTACAGTATTGTATCAAGAGACCGGTGAAAGTATCAACATTCAAGATTTGTCCATAGACAAATATATCAATATAAATGTTGAGTATAAGTTCGCAGGAAGATGTTAAACGGGAAGCATATTAATTAAATTCGCTTAACATTTCTTTTAATTTACTTAAGCCGAACTAAAATATAGATGTCGGCTGGATAACTCCTGTATACAAGGGTTTTTAATCTTGGGCGTTTCGTTCCTTCTTGTTGATTATATTTGTGGAAATGTTCACTTGCATCCAACCACACATAAGTATTCACAAACACACTCGAAAGTTGCTTCTTTGCGGTTCCAAACCCATGTTTACGTAGCTTTTCCGTTCGTAATATCGTTGTCAGGATACAAAGAAATACATGTACATAAATATACATATAGTATATATATATATATATAAATATATATATATACAATAACATGTGAATTCGATCCAATTACCGACCGCATTATACTCTGTTTCTATTGATGATGTAATTTGCAAGAATTTTTATTTCTATGGGCGATAAAACAGCAAAATGTATTATTTATTATCATTATTTTCATATAAGTAAGCCTTAGCTGTTGTGGTAAATATGCTGAGTGTGTGCAAGTATTTAAGTATATATGTAAAACCAATATACTCGCGTTTGAAGAACAACAAAAAAAGGATAAAATCTGTTCGTACTGACAGGTTGATTGGCAATTACCATGATTATTATACCCAGGGCGCAGACTTCATTTTTATAGTCGTTGCCTCTTGTGGGGTAAGTTAAGGCGAACGCGTCCAACAGCAATTAACAATTTGTTGAAAATAGTTGGTCGGAATGTTTATTGAAAAATGGATAACCTACAACACTTGTGCATTTTGTTACAAAATATTTAAGTTTTGCATTTAGCAAGATATTATTCTCATGCGCAATCATGCGGACATGGATAATTGTGCCGATGGTTGTTGAAGTTCATGTACCGCATCATGTGAATATGATACTCAGAAGCTTAAGCAATGCAGTTTGACTTCTTGTTTCTTAGGTCATGTATATATATTTATATTTACATGTAATTGGCTACCTGTTGTTGTTGATCATTAATTAATAAAGCAATGCAATTTCCCAAAGAAGCCATATGCTTGTTCTATGGATAAAATTTACTATTTACTCCTCTATCTAATAGCAAGAGTATAAATATGCATTAAGTTAATTATAAACAGAAACATATGCGTTTGCTCGTGGCTAACATTATTGCTGGTATCCTGGGTATCCTTTAATTTGGGTTGTAGGCGGCAAGCAGCTGACAGAACGCGAATGCAATTTAGGGGCATGTGCCGTGCTTAATCCTTCATTAGATAAAATAATATCAATCAAGCTATGGCAATAAATAAATAAATAAATAAATCGTATAAATTATCACCTGCAGGTGATTACCAAGGCCGTTATTAATACTGTGCAATTATCGTTGTTGTGTGCTCTGTGCACAGCTCGGAAATGATATTTCAGTGCTAATTGAAATTGAAACAATGATAATCAGTCCAAGTTTAGGCAGTGCAATACTTTGCCTGAGCTGATTTTGCTGTGAATCTTTGCAGTTCTGACACATTCTAGGTTATAATTCCATTGAGTTTCTCACATTGCATTTTAAATTGCAATCGAAATTGCATTGTGATTGTGCAGTTTGATTGATTTGCACGCAACCGAGCAATTAGACTCTTAAAATTGTGCATGTTTGCGTGTCGAACGTACAGAATTCATGATTTTTCTTCATTGAATTAAAGCCGATTGTTACTTTGATTGAATATCAGTGTTTAATAATTACATGTAATGTGGCCAATGGCCTAAATATGCGTGCAACAGCATTAATACAAAATAAATATAAGCGCCTTATTTGTGAAATGAATGACAATTCGAACGCATAATGTTTGTTTGATTTTGCGTTTAGATAATATTTTGAAAAGTCATACACAGAGATCATATGAAGTTTAGTTTGGTAGACCACAGTTCATGTATTTGGAGTGCAAACAAACCAAAATATTAAACCAAGCCAAATTAATTAAAGCATGTAATAGTTGAATTCTTTAAAGCGTTAAATATAATATTATACAAAATTGCTCGGCTTTAGTAATACACTTTCAAGTTGGAAGTTGTCACGTTATGTCAGCGAATTCCAATTTACTGTATCGCTATTACTTTATTAAGGACAAAAAAAAAAATCAATTTGGATGCCTGAAAAATTGGTTTATTTCAGCTGTGCTACTCTACCACGGAATCATGGCAGATGAGTATACAGTTGTGTTAATAAATTGAGGAAATGCCTCTTGAACAATTCTATACGAAACAATGAGCAAAAAACAATTTTGATACTTCTAACAAACAAGAAAACAATAACGAGCACGCATGATGCAACTGTATTAATTTTTATTTGATTCCTAAATTTACTGTGTTTGAATCAGTTTGAATTCTTGCAACAAGCATAGTTGAAGCTGCTGCATTTTTGCTACTTTTACATCGGCAACTCAGTTCAAAATCGTCCAATTAGAAGAATCCATGACCAACATTTTAAAAACAAAGTCGGAACAGGCACTTGCACTGACATGGACCGCCGGGAGTTGATGCATGTGTTTCAACTGGGCTTTTGTTGTTGCAATGAGTACACATTTTGTATCTCAATTTTCTCAACCTTCAAATTTTCATGTGTACCAGTAAACCACTACAGCATTTATCTACGATCATTTGAATCGATATTTACATTGATGGGTACAAAAGAATGTGAAGTCTGGTTAGGTTTCATTGTTTTGGAGAAAGAATAAAGAAATTAAAATATTTATTTTCGCCAATATTGATAAAAATTAACTACCGATGGAGAATAGAAGCCTCAATTTAAAACAAAAATATTTCTAGGGTTCATAATATTTCCAAATCGAGCTCGCTCGACTATTCCCACTTGTTAATTTATATGTTAGAGATTAATAAGCAAGTTCGTGTTTGTATTTGGGTATAATAATTTCGATTTCATTACAAGTTAATTGTAATTACTATACTAAATCGTATGAGCCACGACTAGTCTGTGCTGATATATTATGGTAATGTTAGTTAATTATTTTAGAGATAGCTCCATTGTCCATAACTTTCTTCAAGATGAGCTAGCACCGCAAGTCGGCAACTTAAGTGAGGCGCACAACCTGCACATGAATACAAAATGAATACATGCATACTGGTTAGTTGGTATTGTTACTGGCAGCGGATGTAATAGTCAGGTGAGTGATCGAAGGTGGACAGCACAGAATGGGAGGCACAACAGAAAAGCGGAAACAGGCAGCTAGGTTCATTTCCAATTTATTGATGATTTTATCGGCAACCAATAACAAACCACAGCCCAGAAACGGTATACAAACAAGGTGGCGAAAATACTAAATGGATAACGACAAATATAACAACAACAGCAAAAACATCCATCGGGAATAACAAACAACAAGCGACAACAATAATGCCAGTGTTACACAGCTGACTTCGAATGCGACGAGCTGGGCTGGTCAGCATTTGTGAAAAATTTGCGTTGATTTGTAAATCGCGTCAGGTGCGGAAATGACGCCATTTTTGGTGGCCGAGTGGCAGCCATTTGCAATAAATGGTAAATGCAAAACGGGCAATGGCACAAAGCACAGACCTAGCAGGCGTCCTGCCAT
Source organism: Drosophila grimshawi (assembly GCF_018153295.1). NCBI lineage: Eukaryota > Metazoa > Arthropoda > Insecta > Diptera > Drosophilidae > Drosophila > Drosophila grimshawi. Next base: position 17,168,238 of record NW_025063692.1, on the reverse strand, counting down.
CCTCTTATCCTGCAAACTGCACCCCAAAACACGTGAACAGGGCAGTGCTTATAAATGCAAATTGAAACATGATAATTGCTCTCGTGCGAGGACCGTTTTATACATTCGTGTGTCTGTGTCTGTGTGTGTGTGTGTGTGTGTGTGCCTATACTCAGATATATATGTATGTATGTATGCCCGATTTGGGGATTGGACGCTGGTTTGCAAGCGCGGATTAATTCACTCAGCTGCGAAACCGCTCATTGCAGTATCGTTTACGCAGAAGTGGGCCCCGTGGTCAACTGGAGGGCATATCATACACCTCACACCTCACACAACGCACCGTTGCCGCCGGCTGCATCACTTGCATTATCCAAAATGCAACAGCAAGCAACGCACTATTCATGGCCATAATTGTGGCAGCAATAACGTTGCCAGGCAACTAGAAAACTGTTGTGTAACAGGTATCAATATCAAAGAATTTATATGTACTTTTATCATCATTAGCAGCTGAGTTCTTTCAATGATACAAATCAAATTTCACGTTGTTTTATAAAACAATTTCCCACCTATTATATTTCTTTTGAAGTCAATTAAAATTCTACAATATTCATTTTGCCTTTCCAAAGGCCATGTTTGTCCGATTTGCTGTCATAATATGATTTTGGCAACTTGGCAGCCCAACAAACATTTCAGTCCGCATTGATGCAGAGCTGCACACTGCACAATAGGGCAATCGAGCATCGGCTGAAGCCAACAACTGCAATAATTAATGAAACTGGTTGAAATTCTACAGTCTAGCTTTTCAATTTAGTTCATATTGCCACCAAAACCGTACTAAATAAATAAATCAAATGGTCACAACCAATTCTACCAATAATATTGGCAATTTTAATGGCAATGCTTATTAAGAAGGACAAGTGCATTAAAATAAATTCAAAAGCAACATGCAATAAGCTTGTTTGTGAAAATATGAAAATGCGGGGTATTAAGTTTATATTAAATAATGCAAATGTTCTTGGCTTGAACAGTTCGATTTACAAAGTAAATGTTTATTCAGAGCTTTTGTTTAATAGATTTAGAACGCAAGTCTTAGATTTCTTATCCGTTCGCTTAAGTTACTATTATAACCTACGCAAAAGTAAGTAAAAGTCTTAACAATTCATTCTTTAAAATTATGTTGTTTTTGTAATCTTGAAGAAAGTACTATAATTTTGTCGTGACAAGTATATAATCTAGATTAGCATCAAAAGTTGAGCGGTATAGTCATGTCAGTCGTATTTTGTATATCCATTTTTGAATAAGTTGCGCTCCCTCAGTACCAAAATGTGGAATAATCAGTTCTCAGCCGGACGTAAAACAGACAAAATATAAGTAAAATGTTTTTAGAACGAACAAAACAGAATAACAATTCCAAGTCCAGAGTATCAGTGTTGCAAGCCAATACGCATGCACTATATGAATCAGTAATATTCAGTAATAATTCAACAGCACCACAGACAAAGTTTCGCCGAGAACTTGAAGTGCTTGTCGTTTTCTAATTCCTTGCTTTGTTACCCGACAAACGATTCCATCGATTTCGTAAACAAATAGTGGTGAAGTCATATGGTAACTTTGGCAACAAGGGCGTACTCACCTTTTGTAAAGGGGGCGGGCGAATTTTAATGTTGTTATCAGTTTGAATCTAAGCCACATTTCATACATTGTAATCGGATAATTGAAAAGATTAATAACGTTTTTGGAAAACTCATCTGAAGTTGAGTCTCAATTTGCCAAGGAGCGATGATTGTAGTAAATGTGTTAGCCCAAATAAGTTTCCTTATAACATATTAATTAATTTATGAATTAAATGATAACATACAAGTAAATAATTAAATTACAATTGAAAATATAATAAATATATACATCTTAACCCATAACATGGCCCAAAATTAGTTATATCTATTATATCTGCTTAAAGTATTTTCAACTTATCTATCGATTCAAGTGCGACCACTCCGCATTATAATCACAGTTTTAACCAAGTTCTAACACTGAGAATTTCTGCCCGAGCACGCATTGGATTATTTATGATAAAATTGTATAAGTTTGTCTGCTTTTAATATTCGACACACTCACCAAAAATCGTCCTCAATTTTAGAAAGTTGGCAAACTTTTGGGCGCCAATGGGTAACTCACTCAGAAAGTATATTTCTAAAAACCAAGATTATTCTTTTCCTAACCACAGTTTATTTCCTTTTTATTTTTCAGTTTATTATACATTTATTTATACAGTTTATTTTTCTAAAATGAAGAACAAAAAACATGTCTAATATCAAGAACTATTTTTTATATGTGTAAATTTTTTAGATAGTCTATGAATTCATAAATTTCACCCTACAGAGCTACAAGGTCTCTAAGACAAAGTACAAATAATCTGTAACAAAGGCCTCGAGAGAGCTTTGCATTTCTAGTTCTTAGAAATATGGTCCACTATTAAGAAATATATTTCTAAACAATAAAAAAACTAAGAATTATTTAAAAAAAAAATATGAAAAACTTTCTAGTTTTTCTAAATTTTAGTAAATGTCTTTCTGAGTGGCCGATTTTATCTTTCTTGATATTTTATTTCTTAAAATCGTGATTGAATGATGCCATTTCAAATACGACAATTAGTATTGTTGTTTCCAACTAGTTGTCAGCTGTTGCATACTGAAGCTGTTACCTTATTCATATATCTTCTTTGATGCCAGTATGATAAATGATGAGCACATATGGGAAAAAGCCGTCTTGCCGCGGTAAGGTCGACCTAACAGTTATTTCCTAATTTTTAATGACTCTAGCTTAACAACTTTTGGCATCCGTATATGAAAATCAATGTTAAGTCAACTAATATTCATTTTTCCAATTAGATACTTGTACTTGTTAGCATATTGTGTACTTTTCAGGTGCCATCTGTTGCTAGATCTTGCTCCACTTAGGAGACCTGACTACCGCCCTTGAGTTAATGTGAAAAGTATAAAGTCAATCCTGGCTCACAAGCGATTTAAGAAAGGCTGTCATATTGTTGCCTCATGTCGTTTGGCTTTTATAATGCCAGCGTGCTTGGCGGCTTGCCTACTTGCCTGTTTTGCCGTTGTCGGTTGACTTTGCTGGCTTCGCAGTAAATGTTTGACGCATGAGGCATAAGTCGCGATGCGTCTCTTCATTGTGGGCGTAAGCGGGTGGGCGGTAAGGTTGGTCGGTTGGTTGGTTGGGAGTGTAACTCTAATAAGCCGTTGCCTACGACTCGCTGCCGTCACCGATTCTTTGTGCTGTTTTCTGTTAATTGTTTCCACAGCCTAAGCCCAGCTCCGGGGCTGGGTGTGTGGTTGGGATGATTTGGTTTGGTGCCTTGCCTGCCTTTGGCTGCCTTAATAATTTTTAAACAAACTTTGCGACATTTGCGTGCGCGTTTTTTCGTATTTCGTTTGAAGCAACGCCGCCAACAGCTTTGTTGCCAAACTAATTACATTTTCGTTTTCAATTAGAATAAAGGAACGCAAGCGAGACAGAGCGAACGAGGAAGCGAGACAGCGAAACAGCGAGAGAGATTGGGGATCAGGGAGCGAGCAGAGAACGCACAAAGGACTGCCTTGAGGAAACTGCGGCTATCACGCCCACCATCCTGTCACATTGTCCGGACTAGGCCGTGTAGGCCGTCTGCTTAGGCCGAAAGTGGCTTTGATTCGCCTTCCTGCAGCTTGCGAATGGGAATTCCGGAGTTCCTGTTGCCGCTCGGATGCACTGCGCAGGGAATTAACCAAATTGCCGCAGCAAATAAACAAACCAACAAGGGAGCCAAATCTTAACCTAAAGCGAAATCATCGGCGTAAAATGTGCGCGACAAATGGCATAATAATTTGCTAATGAAGTAAATTCGGCAAATATTATTATAGACAGTTGTACTCTCTATGCCAATGGCCATATATATATATATATATATAGATCAGATTTAAGTCAAGTTAAGTTATTGGTAAGGCTAAGCATATCGAATTAGAAGTCATCTGCCCAATCATCTTTTTATTAGTACTCACTTTAAATTCAATATTAATTAATTTGTTTTAATTTATATTTAATTGAACCTGTATTTAGTTCACATTAAATAAATAAAATAAATTAGACTAAACAGTTCGATTTAGTTGGAAGTGAGCTGACCAATCATAGAGCTCTGACTCAGTTATAATTATATTGAATATAATTTGTTAATTTAATTTTTAGTCTTTAAAATCATTTTTAATAAAGGTGTACTGCATTTAGTCCACATTAAATAAATAAGAAAATAAATAAATTCCTATACAAAAATTATAAATTGAAAGATATATTTAATATTTATATTTCATAATATAAATTTATATATATTGAATTTCTGAAATCGTTCTGAGCGTCTTTTGTTTTTGTTTGTCTTAGCATTAAAGCGTTTGCTTTTGGGTTTACTTATTTGTGTTTTCGCACCTTTGTTGATTAATTAATACTGGCAATGTTGAAATTGAGATATTTTCTATTGAAATGTAGCGCAACTCGCCCATTTGACTGGCGGTCTTAATTACTTTAACCCTTTCATTTGAGAATTTCCCTCTCCACGTTGCTGCTCTTTGCTTCGCATTTTCTATGAACACCTAATTAACCTCAATTAGCGAAAGCATTTGAAATTCTCAACTAGCATCAGGGAAAATGCACTTCAAATGTCAATGAAAATAATAGCTGATTTGTATTCAATTATTTTAATATAGAAACAAATGCTTTGAATCGACTATCCTAAAATTTTTTTTTTAAATTTCAAAATATAAATCCTTAAGTAATATTTTTAGAAACTTTTTGTTATACAAATAAGAAAAATATAAAATTTTCTTCAATGTATTTTATATTCTGAAGTAAATATATATTTTTATACTCTGATACACAAGGTATATAGACTTGAACCTTGAAATATATGTTCATCTTCACTGGAGTCAGAAAAGTAAATAGGAAATCGATAAAAATCGATATTCGATAAGTCGATACAACCACAAAACTCCCACAGTTATAAGACCAAATTGACGAAATCTGGTTGGTATCTTGTTAGCAAAATCCGTTCAAAATGTCCAAATATTCCAGCTGGTATTACACTGGTATTCTGCAGTTAGCATTATCCATCTGCAGCAATCTCACATTATTATTACAATTGGAACTGAACAATATTTTTGCAAAGTTCTACCAAAAACCGCGTTATAATGGTGTAAATAAAAGCACAATATAGATTTTACCGTTCATTTAAATTTGCACAATGAGCGCATTTGCCATTTAAGCAAATGATGCAGCAAAACTTTCCCAGATAATTAAAATCAATTATTTTTTATTGGACGATTAGCTCATAATTAGTACACTTTCGCTGTCATGGGCGTTTTTTGTTCATACTCGCTCTGCTCTGCTGTGAGCTCGGCTTAAACTATTGGCGTAAAAAAAAAAGAGACAAAACACACCGACACACACATACACACACTGACACATATGCTACTCGCTTCATTGACTTATGCAAGTTTGATGATGCTATTTCGTTAATGAACCTGAATTTGCTGATCCATCTGCTGCTGCTGGCCACAAATTGCTGTTAAATGTCTCCGCCTTCTGTCCTGCATCCAAAATTGTATGCATTAAAAAGTTACCAGGCCATCTCTCCGAAACTCAGTTGAATTGTTTGCCTAATGCAATTTGCAATGCGGCAGCTACTGCTGCAGTTACTGCTGCAGCTGCTGCTGCTGCTGTCCAACTGCAAAAAACTTCCAGTCAAGGTAATCAACAATCAGAATCCAAGCAGTCGTCGCTGCCACTCTCAGCTACGTTTTACGACCTCCACCAACTCTATCCCAATCCCAATCCCAATCCCAATCCCAAACCCCAACCCTTACCAATACATGCACCATCTTGTATGCTGTGTTCATTGCCCATTGCGGGTTATTTGTACAGCTGCCTTTGCTCGTTTTCGGTTTGGACGCTGTTGATGACGACAATTTGCATGTCAAATCCATTAGGAGCATGTTATCATCTTTTTTTTCCAAGCACACACTGTCCGACTCCAGCTACCATCTCCCAAATACCTCCTCCTCCTCCTCCTCCTGCTCCTCCTTGGGCGCCACCTGCTTCCTTATCACCAGTCATTTTTTGCAATGCATTTTATGTTCACATTTTGCATTCGTTTCTCCCGCCGCTTACTTCTTTCGACTTGTTAAGCGCAATTAGTCGGCATTGACCAAATTCACATACATACATATATGCACTCTTACAACCACACAAATACACACAACCACACACACACACACACATATATGCACACAGAAGGGAATATGCACAGTCGCGAAAAGTGAAAGATGATAGCGAAGTGAATTGGAGCGGAATCCTCCCAGCAAAGTACAGTTTCTTAATCAAAAATAAATGAACACACAAATTATCAGTTTAGGAAATCTCAAATGGTATGGTGCAAGTTTGAAGTGCTTGCACATGACTGCCACGTCAAGTTGCAGAAATAAAATGTGCTTAGCGATTTTAAGTGCATACACATTAAGTAGTCAGTTGATGTTAACAAGTGATATTGATCGGAGAATTTGAATCGGACATCTGTTTTACCAATCTACATAAGTATGTATCGATGTGTGTATGTATGTATTTACATACATATTTAAACATATACATATACATAATTTGTATACACTTTTTGAAGGTATCAACAGTTTTTTGTGCAGTCACCTTTGAACATATAAAGTATATATATATTCTTGGTCAACAACTCTAGTCGAATCTTTATAGTTATGTCAGTTCGTATGGCTGTTTTCGTACACTCCGAAAGAAATTCGGCCTGTTTTTCGAAAATATAAATCATTTCTAGATATTAAACAAAAAAAAGGAGATAAAATTAAAATTGATATTGCAGATGTACCATATACGTACAAGATATAATGTACAAATTCATTTTATATTGTATATTATATTGTATTACATAATTTTTAATCAATTTTGCATGTAGGCATTTCAGTAGATTTTCATTTCAAAATAAATATTAGAAACAGTCAATCAAAAGACAAGCATACTTTTAGGCATTGACGATTGAAGCCAAAGACCAGAACTTACTCTTATGCAATAATAAATTATAGCTTTTAATTATAATTAGACTAATTCTAATTGGCTTGGCAAATATTTCCCAACTTGTTAAGCTCTGGTAAAGCAATTTCAATTAGTATGCTAAACTTATCAATTGAATGCAATACAAATGAAATGGTTTTCCAGGGCATTTGTGCAAGTAAGCAATAATGAGCAATAATAATATTAAATGCGATTCAAACATATTTTCAAAAATTAAAAATGCAAACAAAATGTTTGCTTTTGTCGATTTCTTTTAGAGTCTAGCTGAGGCCGAGAAGCTATGTGGGAAGTCAATCAACTTGCGAACCTTCGTTCGCCTCGGGTTCGAAGTGCAGTAAAAATGTTAATTTTATTCAAATTAAATTAAATGAATTTTTATAAACTATCTAAAATGTTTGTATATAACAAATATCTTAAGATAATAAGAACTTTTCAAGTGAATATTGTAAATATTTATACTAATTTCAATTTGTCAGTTGCCAGAATAATAGGTTTATTTGAGGACTGTATACACATGTAAAACTCCCGTCAATAGATCTTCTTTAATGTACACATATCTGCAACTGAAGTAACTTTCAATACAAATTATAAGAGTCTCCATTTTTAAAATTCAGCAGAATACTTTGGCATACTATTAGTTAACTAAGTAAGTTTAAAAGAGATCGAGTGATTCTAAGCAAATCATATTTTGACATAGCCAAATGACAGCATGCAACAGGCAAATTTAAATCACATTTGAAAAATGTTAATTATACTTGGTGTTGATGCCACATTTTTTATTGGAATTAAACATAATTTAAGCATCTATTTATGTGTATTCATCATCATCAAGGTTCTCGTACAGCATGCACAGAGTACATATTCTCAAGTTTATTGTTAGCTTGACTCGAATACTTTTATTTGTTTATAATTGTAAATTGTTAAACATCCGGTCGCTTATGCAAATGAAGCACAACTGCCATCGCTGACTTTAAACAACTTTCGACAGACAGACTTTATTCAGAAATGCGATCCCATGGCCAAAGTTCTACCCAATGCTGCACAGACACAAAATATACCAATTGCGAGCGGTACAATCGAGTTTACCCGGCTCTGGAATACTCTGACAACAGTGAGAAAGCCGTGGATAGCAGGTGGCAATGAACTTTCTTGATATCGTGAGATTGACGTTCAGATCACAGGCCAAAAGATAAGATCTGTATAGTCTTCTAATACTTCATGCGCTTCTCTAGCTCTAAAATTGCGGATAAATTGGTGATTTAATCTACTTCCCAAGTTTGGTAAATATTGACGGAAATCTTTACCAGTAATACATTCCAAATTTGGTGCTTCTAGGTTTCGATATGTGTGAGATAGTTTTATCGATCATTATTATACACCATCACGTATATCGGTTTTGTAGGTGGTGATAATACTTTCACCGATATTAAAAGAGAGTTAATATGGCTTCATAATTTGGTGATATTTTCGATTTTTAGTGGCAGTGATATCTATATGTCGATTCCTGAAGGACATGGCCAGCAATCTATCACAATCCACATTTGATGTTTTTATCGATTTACAATTATCGATCTTATCGATTTCCAACTGTCATAGCACACCAATTTGAACATTGTCAAAAAAAAAGTTGCTTTCATTTAGGAAAGGAGATATACTATTCTACATTCGGGAGCAGGGTATAAATAGCCAGCAGTAGTCCGTCACTAGTGTTACTGGAAGCACCCACATTGCTTCTGCGAACCGTTTAGCGAGTGAGGGAGCCATTCTCAAAGAGGACGGCACACAGAGTGCATGTCGAAAAACGGACAGCAACAAGAAGTAATAAGGCTCCAGCTGTGTTTGCCTTTATTTGATTTCAGTGTTTGTGTTTTGTCTGTTTCCGTGTGCCTTATGCTTTTGTATTGACAATACACAATGCGGAGTGTATCAAAGTCGATAAAGCTGCATATTGTTCCCCTGGTAGGGGTAGGGTAGGGGCATAAAGGTTGCCAACTATTCGATTGCAACAATGAACTGAATTTGACTGACGAAAAAACAACTAAACAAATTCATAAAATTAGATAAGCCACATTACATTTTCGCAAATATTTTCCTTTATGAGGAAATATATTTCTAACAAGGGTATAAAAAGTTGAAATGCGAAACACTTATTTTACCACAAAAGTTCTCTGTCTAATGTTTATTAGTAATATAGATAGCAAGAAAGCTATTAAACATCTGTATATACATATATAAACACTTTAGAATTTAGAAATCTTTTTTCTGCATTTTACAAAAATCGTGCCTTGAATTATTTTAGCAGACTGCATATTCTCTTATTAGTTTTCTTTAAGACGAAGATGAATTAAGCTTTGGCAGTCTAGTTCTCCTTACTACAGCACTGCTAATTGTATTGTGTTTGCTCCATCTTCCTTTTGCAATCTCTTGCTGAATTAAAGCTTTCCAGTCTTATTTTAAATTTATCTATAATAATTTATTTGGACATGGCTAGTATGAATGATCTAGCCAAAAAAAAGAAAGAGAAAAAACACAACTTGAAGTTACTCAATACACTGGTGTTTGACCAGGCACTAAGCTTTTCACAGCGTTTCATACATTATAATTATACAATTAAAACTTTCCTACGATTTTTGGAAAACTTATTTGAAGTTATGTCTTATTGTTGTTTTTTTTTTTTGTCGACAAACCGATTTTGTCCATACTTATACTCATGCGATTGTATTTATGACCATTTGTGTGTATATACATACATACATACATTAATACATACGTATAGAAACGTTGAAGTTGCAGTAACTTGCACAGGTAACACAATTAAAAAAGAAAATTAAACTTTGTTATCCAGTCTCAACCCCAAATGGGAACTTTGGGCGTAGGGTATTAAGAGAGTTAGACTCGAATAATTTTTTTGCATTATAAGCGGATTTTGTGTGGTACACGCCAAATAATCCCAAACTTTATTCCCACATTTGTTATGATTATTATTTTTTGTTTTTGTGAACTTTGTTGGTTGATTCTTTTCCACTTTACCTTTGATTCCCATAAGAGCGAGTTTAATTGAACACCTTCGTAATAATTGATTTTGATAGTTGGGCAGATTTAATTACCAAATTGGCATTTGATATACTTTAACTTATATTTTTTGTGATTGTTTTTCGACTCTTGATGTACATCTGAACATATGTATGTAGTACATACTTCATACATCTGATTTCAAATTTAACTTTTAAGTGCAACTGCATCCATTCACAGCTAATTAAATCGCATTTGTGGCTTGAACGCAACAGCATATTTAATTAATGTCGACTAACAACATATTTAATCAGTTGACACAGAAGAATGCAAGATAAATTCCATTCACTTAAAAAAACAAAATTAAATATTTAACATTGCATTAAGAAAAACAAGTAAGAGTGCTGTAATCCAGTGAGGCCGACTACGATATACCCCAAATCCAGCTGTTGAATATATTCCACTTATATTACCAAATACGGTTCCATTTATAGCTTGGGTGTTTCTTATCCGATCTTGATGCTGACACTCCAAGTCGTGTTCAGATGAAAGATGGTCGGATGGTTCGACAAACGGATATGGCTTCATCAGCTCGGCTCTTGATCCTGATCAAAAATATATATACCTTATGAGAATGAAGATGATTACATACATTTGAATGGGATCAGGAATTGTGATTATAGAATTTGTTCAACATTGGGGAATTGATGGAGTGTATTGTAATCATTACAGACTACTCGAAATTGTTCACACAACCAATAATTAGTAGAAATTGTGATCTAAGTGGGCCATGGGGTATGGGGTTTAATCATGAAAATCAAAATGTACCGCTTAAGTTACGGCATTTAATAAAAATATATCATATGTACACCTCTTGGCAAGCACCTTGTCGCAGTGTGGCTGAGTGCGTCCCAAGGAGGGCGACTGACTACTCGTTGTTGTTTACGGCTGTCACCCATGCGAACACGGTGCCGGGGGCTGCTTCAACTTGGCAGGCGTCGCAACAAATTTCGGAGTAGCTCTCAGCACTTACACACATGTACCCATTAATAGAGCGTTTTGGATGTTCTCCTATGCCAGTGGGACTTATGTGTGTGTGCGTGTGTGTGTGTGTGTGTGCATGCATACATGTGCACAAGAGCAACAAAAATGTTGTGATTGCCCTAGTGGCCCCTACAGGCACCAATAAAATAATATGTACATACAGAAACACATATGCCTTTTCATAACACTGCCTCGAACATCTTTTTGTCCGCCATATGCTCTTTTTCTGCAATACTTGCAGCTTGGTGACCATCAGACCTATAAAAAAGAATAGAATTTTTCACAATTGTGTCGTAACATAACATTGAACTTGGTTTTGGAGAAAAAAATAATGTTTGCTGCTATATTTTTGTTATCCATCTGGTTGGTGCCAAGTTCAGTTTAAATATTTCCATTTAGCCTAAGGTAATAATAATTTAGAAATTCGCCCAATTTACTTTCTTCCTTCTGTGAACTAAATTAAATTTCAGCCAATTGCAATATGTAAACGTAGATAGAATTGTAAGCACAATCAATTTTAACAATACTTTAAGAGTTTTTGCGCTTTTACACGTACATTGAGAAAATTGTATTTAATTTGCTGTCGAAAATCAAAAAAATTTCAACTTTTTTACTCTCCCAACAAACCGCATTCGAAATATTCGTCACAAATGCCAGCTGAATTTTTCTCATTTTTCTTTTCTTCAATAATACCTTTGTTTTATTAATTGAATTTACATTATTCAAAATTGTTGCATTTTTTGTCTTTTTTTTATTCTTTTCTCGTCGCCCAACCATCGGAATCCTTTAATAAAAAGTTGCATTAATTCTTGTGGGCTTTGAGAATTCATTCCCATTGCCACAAAACCGGCAGATTCCATTACTGATATATATATATAGTTTAGCTAGTTGATATCTTAGTCTACGGGCGAGTATTCGAAGTCTGATTTTCCATATGTACCCAAAAAGCATTTGCCTTGTAAAACACTTTCGTCGTAAAAATAAAAATAGGTAAAAAATCAAATAAACTTCACCAAATTTTCTTGTATGCTAATGTAGTTCAACCACAATAGTCTTTCATTGAATTTCAAATTGCACTGCATCTGCACGATCCTGCCCAATCGACGGCGCATGCAATTTCTATATGCACATATATATATATATATGTACATTTATAAATATATGAATGTGTGTACATTGAAATTGCTTGTGCCACAAATAAATAGGTGCAATACCAAATATAACACATTGGCCATATTTTACACGTACTTCACGTGCGACGTGCATGGGAGTATTACGAGTGTTTGCTGTTTCCCGGATATATATATATATATATATATATATTTATACATATATGTATGCATATATATGTATATACATGTGTATGCAACACATAGCAACAATCGTACATAAATATGGCTTTGCCGTTTAATATAAATCGCAAAACAAAATCTCAGCCATTATTTGGTATTATTGAAGTAAACGAATTTTCAAATGCAGGCAATTGGAAGCAGGACAGCACAGTACAGCACAGCACACGAGCATGTTTGCCGCAAAGCGTCTTTAAAATCGGCAACAAAAAAGAAACAAAAACAAAAATACAGGGAAAATGAGATTAAAACGAAGGCAGCCAAGGATCAGAGGCACAGCCACAGACACAGACACAGACACAGGCGTCGACACACAGACATATAGATACAGACACAGACACAGACAAAGACACAGACACGGACACGGACACAGACAGAGACACAGTGCCCATATCGGTGGCAGAAACAGCTTTGCACGTCTTTGGCTGTGCCAATAAGGCGCAACAATTCGCTAAGCGGGGTCGTCGAGGGGAGAGTTGGCTAAGTCGTGTCAATATTTCAACTGCTGTTCGTATGCACAAACACACACACACATACATACGTATAAATAAATGTGTACATGTTTGTGTGTGTGAGTGCTTACACTCGCTAACAAAAAAAAAAAAAACAAGAAAAAGTGCCATGGATTATAAAAAAATAATTGCAACACTTTTTGCGTCAAATGCAGCAATTAATAAAAAACAGCGCTTACCTGCAAAAATTAAAAAACGGATTATTTTGTACAGCTTACATACGGAATTGAAACACAAACAAAATTAAATCGAGTTTTGTGAATTTCACCCAGTTCGCTGTGGAGTCTGAAACTGGACGGATGCTGTTAATCTCTCCCCGAAGACGAATCCTGCCGGTATTCAAAATATTTCGAAATATATATATATATATATATGTGTATATATAAAAAAACATAACCATATACATAAAAAAAAATTATAAAACACAATACCAAAATAAATTTCAGCATTAAAAAACACTTTTGTTAAGTGTAGCTGTGAAAGGTACACTTTTTATTATTATTTTGCAAAGTTTATAAACACAATTGAAAGTGCATTTTGTGAATTTTAGCAATTTCTTAAGAGAAATAAATCAAATCAGCATCTTTACCAGCTGTAAAACGTAAATGGGACTTACTAGAAAAAAGGACAACCTTGAACCCAATAAAATGGATAAGACTGGGTATAAATATTTTATTGCAAATGTATGTAAGAGGCAGATGGAAGCATCTCCATAAAGTATGTGTATTCTTGATCAGAATCAAGAGTCGAGTCTATCTAGCCATGTCCGTCTGCCCATATGTAGTCAGGGTATGTTGTAGTCGGGCTCATTCGTCTTCAGCATTCTTACCTGTTTTCATTAGTATTTGCTGGAATCTGAAAAGTGTACGCATAATTTTTGGGCAAAAGATGATGGCCTTTTTATTTTTAATTAATATTTTTAACTAAGACAAGGTGCAATTTCCTAATATTTATTTTTATAATTTGTAATATTAAAATTGGAAAAAAAAACAAGTTTGAGCAATTATTACTGTTGATGAATAAAATGTTCGATTTTTACGAATTATCGATTTAAGTCAGGCGTAAGTACATGTTTTTGTTTATATTAAAATAAAAAGTGTTTTAAATGAAAATCATTTGTTGCAGAGGGATTACAATTGTAGACCGATTTTGCCCATATATATATATATATATATATATATAGAGAGAGAGTTTTAGAGTTCATATTTGTTGCTGAGTGTATATGAAATGCTAGCTGCATTAGTTTGTGTGCCTGTTTTTATATGTTATCATGTACATACATACATACATACATACATATTACACATATTTACGTAAGTATGTATGAATGTTTGTATGTATGTTTGTATGTATGTATGTATGTATGTATGTATGTATGTATGTATGTATGTATGTATGTATGTATGTATGTATGTATGTATGTATGTAGTCAATGGTGTTGCCAGCGACCTTCGGAGGTGGCCATGCGCGTCTATAGACAATGACAGCGCCAAGAATATTGATGCCTGTGAAGCGTGCCGCTGGGATTCTCATGTGCCACAGAGTGCCATGTGTTGTGCACGCCTTGGCCAAAAATTCCCCGCCCCCAGCACCCCCTAACCAACGCAGCAAGCCCCAAAACACTTGACCACAGTGAGAGCATGTTAAACACTAAAGAGTCGAACCAATGTCCAAGGCAAGACGCCGGTCATGGAGCCAGGGCGACATAAATTAGCGGCAGCCTGACTTCCCCATTGGCCCCGCATCATTGCATTAAATTTAAGCAGCTTACACAGCTACACCAGCAGCAAAGTGCCAAAAACTTGTGCGGTTTTCTTATAATATGTATATATGTATATGTATGTGTGTGTGTGTATGTGTATGTATGTGTGTATGTGTGTATGTGTATGCGTATATACACTTAGACGCAGTTTATCACAGTGTGTGGGTCAACACTGCGTATACTTAACTAACTCGCATGCGAAACAGAACTTGGACCTGGACTTGGGCTGCTGTTGCACATCACGTGACTTGCCAACCAAATAAAATACTTCATCGAAGTCACATGGCGCAACGAATTGTGTAATTGAGTGCTGCTCGAAGTATATATACATATTGTATACATACATATATATACATATATATACATATACACATATATGCGTAGCTGAGTGTAGATATTTTTGAATGTGGTTTCTCTCATATATCATACACAGATCAAGTTCATTTTTCTGATTTTCAATAATATATATGCACGATATATGCATGTGTGTGTGTGACCCATTTACTTTGTAAGATCTGGGCAGTCTGGCAAGTAGCCCACTATTGAAACTGGCTCATTGTTGTTGGCTGATTGAGGTGGGTTCAAAGACGCAGCACGGCTAACATCCATCCCATCCCTTTCATCTTCCATAAATCAGTCATCACAATGGGCCAAAGGGCCTCCAGCTCGAACTCGACCTTTGGGTCAAGCAGCATGTTTAACCTAACCTAATCGTGTACTGTGCATGTACTGCTGAATACAAATGTATATTTGAGGAATCTTCCATGGCAATCATAATATTGTTGTATGCATTAAAAATCACTAAAAACTCAAGTGAATCGATTGGCCAAACAAAACACCAAAAAAAAAAAAAACAACCAAACAAACAAAATAATAATAATATAAACAAGTAAGAAAGTGCAACCGACTGGAAGATACCCTGTTGCTGTTAAGTATATTAAATGGATAGCAGCCTCCACTTTTATGGCCATAGTCTGTCTTAAAATCGTTGCACACTCAAAAGTTAGCAGGCAGTTGTGCCTCAGTCTCAATGCTGAAGTATTTGCGAGTGCACTTCGAGCGCATTTCTCATATTTTTATGACTGCCAAGTACTGAAGGGTTATCAACAGAATCTATGAAAGTGCCCATAATCATGCAAACCGAAAACATAAATTGCTTGAGTTTGCTGCCATATAGTTTATGTAAATAGTAAAATGGTTTTTCTTCAACACTTCCTATCCTTTTTATCAGATCTATGCAATTTTCACAAATGTTCCAAATGAATTCCAATCCAAAATCGATTTTGAATTTAAGTTGCATCCTTCGGCGAGTTGCGCACATTTTTTCATCTTTTTAATACTCTTTATTTGTTAATCCGTTTGTCTGGGTGTTAGCCAAAAAACTACCCCACTTAACTCTCAAGGGTTCGACATTAGCTTACTTACACTGCGGAAAAAAATTCGCCCTATTTTACAAAGTTTTTTTCTATTTCTTTTTTTTAACGATTTCTGTTATTAAGATATAAAATTCTAAATAGTAAAAGTGATAACATATAAGAGAATCCTTCCTGGAAATAATAATAAATAAATAGAAAAACACAACTTTACACTTTAAAAAATACACTTTTTAGCGAAAAAAGTGATTTACTCTTGGCGATTTTCGAAAATTCGGAGAGAATATTTTTCTATATAATCACATATTTCTATATATTTACTGACTTCAACAAATCGATATTGATTGCCCAGATCCCTTTCAAATGAAAAATTGGGGGCAATTATTAAAAGAAACCTGGCAAATGACCCACAAACTACTACGTGTAGTTTACCATTAAAAAAAAGTCGGAAAAGTTGGTACTTTCTTTCTCCACAAAACTGCGGTCATTTTTTAAAAATATATTATGGAAAAACGAAATAATGCTTTTATTGATATTAAGCGAGGTGTTAATTATTTATAATTAAACCATATTTTTGGTGTATGAAATTAACAACGAGTTTTCGTGTGCCAACAATGTGATTTAATTTATAATACTTTTTTTTCAATTTTTTTTTATATATGCGAATCCGGTTGACTTTTAATACGATTTTAAAGTTAATTAAAAAAAAAGTATAAGCTTGTCTGTGTAATCAGCCCGTACACATAAATAAAAGCCACAGAAAGTTCAACTATCAGAAAAGCGCTTGATGTACGTATATAATTACAGTATATTCAATTACATTGAACTATCTGATCGTTACTTATTTTAATGCGATTTCTTGTGTGAACTGTGAACTGTGAACTGAACCCGAACCCATGCACTCAAACCACTGATGGATATTTGTTTTTAATTATGCCACATTTGATTGCATTTACACAGTCAGAAAAAAATTGGGTCCTCGCTGGCGACATGCGAAATCAAATAAAATGAAATTAAACAAAACAAAATGCAATAATAACCGCAAAAATGCAATTTAAAACAAATCTAATTCGAAGGCAGCCAGCCGCACAGTGAAGTCTCTGCCCAAACGAACGCTGCCAGTGCATATTGTTTTTGTGTTCAAATGTACCTTGCCACACCGTGCAACAGATTTGATTTAATTGCCGATGATTCTGGCATTGTAGAGTATATCTAATGGTTAATTTGGGGCTATTAAACGATTAGCGGATATTAATTTTGCTGCTAAATGCATTTCGAATAGTGAAAATACAATATTTTGTGGTTTGAAGGCCTCACTGTGCCTGTGTTGCTCGGTTACATGCAACGCCACACCATGCATCGTATGCATCGTCCCACGATAATTTTTAATTAAAAGCGCGACTTTTGAGGCCTTGGCCCACAAAACAGTAGCTGCATAAATTGCATTAGTAAACTTTTAATACGAAAAATTTCGGAACGAATTTAATTAGTGCAAATAGACAAACAAGCGCGCATCCGATTAACATCAACGACAATACAACATCAACAGCAAATCCAAATTAAAATTAATAAATTTAAAATTGGATGCAGCGTCAACTCCATCAACAATTCTTGACAGCTGGCTGACAAGCAGTAACACAAATTTCCAATTGTCGAGCACCAAGCCCCAAAATGCATATTATACAAATGCACACAAACACACACACACACACATGTGGCATGTGTGTGCATGTGTGCATACATATATTAATATGCATAAATGTGTGGCGAGGCATAAGCACTCGAAACCAAATAACCCAAATAATGCCAAGTCATACAAAACATGACAAGTGGCAACTTGTGCAGTCACATCCTGCAATTAGGTGTATCGTGTTCTATCTCCTGCCAATTTAACGGCATATTGACTGGGTCAAGGACATTGCCACAGCTGTGACATTATGACAAAGGTGCCAGAATATATACGTCATCGTTATTTATTTATTTGCATAGCCTGGCTGAAAGCTTACAACTTAAAAGCTAGTTGGGAATGGCAAATCAGATGCCTTGAGCTGAGCACTTAATGTTTAAATAATTAATATTAATACAGTAATTATTATGCATTATATTATGTTATTAATTATTACATTCAACAGCGTACTTAGCCCCTCCACCCTCTACCACCCCCTATGTACGCCCTTGATTTGCATTATATGCATTATTGATCCTGATCAAGAACATATATACATAAGGTATATATATTCATGATCAGGATCAACAGCCTAGTCGATGTAGCCATGTCTGTCTGTCTTTAAAAGTCAATGAATTT
Organism: Drosophila grimshawi; assembly: GCF_018153295.1. Classification (NCBI taxonomy): domain Eukaryota; kingdom Metazoa; phylum Arthropoda; class Insecta; order Diptera; family Drosophilidae; genus Drosophila; species Drosophila grimshawi. The sequence continues at coordinate 17,149,768 of NW_025063692.1, read as the reverse complement.
TAGAAATTCGTCATACTTTTCGCGACATTTCAGAAAGAAAATTCCTAAAAATTTACGGTTTTGGATGGGTCGACTTTTCTAAAATTTGGAAAGAATGTATCTAATTTCCAAGGTGTTGCTTTCTATGTGTGTATATTAAAGAATTGTTATATTTTCAAAAATAACTTCCAAAGACAAGAAAAACTTTCTAATTTTTATGGCGATTTTAATTTTAGGGCGATTTTTTCAATTTCATGGCGTACACAACAAATTTAAATGCCCCCGTTTCGTAAATATCGATAAATATCGATTTCTGATAGTAATAAAGCGGACAACTTTAACGGTAAGGCTTTTCAATTAAAATATATATTACACTGGCATCTTAGCGATCAGCTGCACTAATAAAATCAATATCGGATTAGTCCAAAATGTATATATATGCGCTGCTTCACTTCAGTACCTGTGCTGGCACAAGAAATGAGAGCAGTACCATGCATGCTTACATTTGTGTATGCATTACTTTTTAAAGGGTAATTTGACACTAAAACTTAAATACATTTAACGAGCTCTCTCGACTCGAACATTCTTCTTCTTGCTTTCACATTTTTAATTTGTGTACAAGTTGATTTTAAGTAAAATCTTTAGAGTGTCCATTGTGCGTCGTAGTCCGAGTCTTATTATTTTGGTCTGGTCCATTCTCATTAAGGTTAATATGTGTTTTCATGGGCGTAGCCAGGAAAAGAGACCTTATTTCACTGGCACCCTAGCTGAGAGAGTCGCAGTCTGCTTCTTGTTGGAGTCATTTTCATCAATGTCCTGTACTCGCAGTACATTAGTTTACATCAACTTGAAGAGCCACATTGACCATTATATTCACAAATTATTCATAACTTCGACTACATATATAATGCGTTTAAATAGAAAACTCACAATATGAAATCTCCGTACCAAGTTCACAAAATTTAGGTGTAAACTGATGAAATTTGTGCTGCAAGAGTATGTAATCTTATTGTTTAATATTATTCACGTTCTATACAATAAGTTAATAAGTTATTTTGAACATTAAACATGATTAGTTTTAAAGGCAAGTTTTTCCTTATACAACAACAATTTAACTCAAGTTAGAAATTAATATCTACAGCTGAACATTAATATAATAAATATAAATAAATTGCATAAAAATGTGTGAGTGGGTGTAGGTAGACAATTTGAGTGTTTTCATGCAAATAAAACAAAATAAACAACGGATATTCTGAAATGCATTCAACAGATTTTAGTCAAACATGAAACGAAAAGAGAGAGCATCAGCACATATCACTGCAGAGTGAGACACAGTGAGGTGAATAAATGCCCGAAACAATGGTGAGATTATTATGCCAGCCGTAATTTCACCATGCTCAGAGCCAACAAGTGCTTAAAATACATTGTTTACAAAATGTAAATAATCTCTGGGAGAATGTTTATGCAAGACAAATGCAGCCGTTTCGGAATTATTCTCTATTCGGTTTTAGAAAAGGAGTATCTCTCGCTTGAAAAAAACAAGTGAATATATGAAACGTCAACTTCAATTCGTGGTATTTCATTTTAACTTACTCACATTTTAAATATAGTATTTCAATAATCCATTTTTTTAGGTTTCATCCATCTCTTCTTGATATATTTCTTGTCATCTTAATTATTTTGCGTATTTTTGCTTATGCAAAAAGTGTTGCGACTTACGGCATTTGAGTCCTGGAGTTAACGAGTTATGAGGAATATGTCGATTGCTTTACCATAAACCGATTGTTGCTCGCATTCTGCGCAAGTTCAAATGTTGTGCTTAAGAAGAAGAAGCATACATTGATTGATGGCAAAAACAGTTAAGTTCGCGTTTGAAAAACAAGGAACAAAAGTGATTTTAATTAGCAGCTAAAAGAGTTATGAAGACAATTTGCAGATCATTGTCATTGATACAACTAAAATGCGTTCAGAATTAAAAACATATATCATTAATTTTATGTACAATATTTCTGGAGTTTATTCTTTTGTAAAATGATTTGCCAAATGTTGAGCAGCTTTTGAGCGGATTTGCGTATGTTAACGCAATTTGCTCATAACCAGCTGATGGCGCAATAACAGGGTGGCTTCCATGTTAAATGTGCTTTTACTTTTGGAGCAATGGTGTGGACAGCTAACTTATGGTATTAAAATATTAAAATATATATTAAAAAAATTAATTTTAAAATTATTTTATGCTGTTAAATAACTTTTTTTTAAATAACTGTTTGATTCTCAACAGAACATATGATTCATTTAGCGTCATTTACAGTGGAAATCGATACATCGAAGCAAAACATTTTAAAGCAAAAATACTACAATGAAAAATAATCGATAGACTAGCTGAGCCGATAAGTCCATCTACAATTCAGTTGAAAAATATTCATTGTACAGAGCGGACGCGAGATTCATATTTGACTTGTAGCCGGCATTTTACGCGCGTTCCGTAGTATTTACATCGTAAGCGACGCGCGCAACAGAGACGTAAACACGTAAACACAACGGTAATGCGTTACATGCGATCACTGAGCCTGTAGCCTGCAATTCAATAAAAATAGACACGCTCGTCCATGCGTAATTTAATACACACACACACACTAGCAGATTGTGTGCGTGTGCTTGCTGTTGTTCTTATTCCGATGTTTTTTTGTTTTCGTTTTGTCTTAGTGCAATTTTCCCCAAGTGTACTTGGGAGCGTGTTTGTGTGTGCTTTTTTGTGATTGTGTGTGAGCACTGCCAATGTAGAATTGTTTCAATTTGAATGGCGGGCGGCGATCTCTGAAGGTGAACCAGCTGCTCGCTTAACATGTTTTTGGACAATTTAATTATAATTCAAGTGCAAACCTTTTTGTTGTTATTTTTTCTATGCGCAATGACGTCATTGGCGATCAGCAGCAGCACAACACACACACAGTTATATCATTGCTAATAACGATGAATCATCTCGATCGGTTTGCTTTACTATTGTAACTACTGTAGCCACAAACATGTTTGATCAAGTTCAATGCTAGCAGCCATGACGTCAGATTATCAACTTTGCTCATGAGCTCATGCAATATATATATATATATGTATATACAAAGATGTATCTATGTATATGGAAAAAATACTAAGTTTACAAGCATTGTTTCCGACATATTAACAAACAACAGCAGCAACAACAATCGATTGTGCTTATCAGCTGATAATGGGAAATTGTTCAAGGCACACAAGGATAAGATAAGATTCAAATATGTAGATACTCACCACACGCACACACACACACATATAAGTGCAGTACGAAAATGTGCACAATGTGATAAAAGTTGTAGTTGGCAATACTTTGGCTGTTGTTTTTTGCTTATTTTTTGTGTCGCTTTTGTTTTTTTGGTGGCCTTTCTATTTTTTCTCTTGTTTTAAGCAATATTTACAAGCTGTCAGTTTTGTATAATTGTAGAGCAGAGCAGTATAAAAAAAAACAAAGCTCTTGAGTATAACCGGTTAAAATAAAAAAAAATAAACAAAAATAGCAACAATAAACAACAGGTGAGTTTCTATCGCGCTATTTTCTAATTGCTGGGGTTGACAGCAGGGGGGTTGATATGGGGAGGGGGACACTATACTTTCACTTGTAGCCGAAGTTAAATACATCAACAAATTGGACGCGATTTGTGCTGAATTTAATAGAAGAAAACAAATACCGCGTTGGAAGCGCGCGCGTTTTAAATCGCCTCGTTCCTATTTGAATTTCCAGTGCATATCAAATTGTACGCGAAGCATTCCAAACTGTTTGCACATATTTCAAGTTTATCGTTCATTGTTCGGGTTAAGTTTATCTAAAGGAAGTTCCGCTGTTCAGATTTTTGCCAAAAATAGTAATGCATAAATATATAACTATAAATACATATAATATGGAACTATACATATATATATTGAATTTGAGCAAGTTTTTCGACAATTTTTGATGGAGCGAACTAGCGAAAATGCGGCTGCATGATCTCATTTTGCAGGCAATTTAAACAAACCAAAAAAAAAAAAAATCAAAAATCGCAAAATAAACACTGCTTATTTCAAACAATTTTCGATTTCGTTTAATTGAATTCGATACGGACATGATTGAATTTTGTTAACTAGTTGTACCTATTTATAATTGTAATCAGTCCAGATAATTATCATATGTAAAACAATTAGCAATAAAAAAAAAGCCATTTAGCATTTGAATATTGATAGTAAAATGCATTGCAGATCAAGTAGCTATACTGGGTACAAATAAATACAAAATCTAACCTGAATAGGAAAAACCATAATGTAGCAAAACTGATTGATCTGAACGTAATGCAAGAGGTGAAAACAAGGTTAATAGCAAAGTGATTGCAAATGTGAAATGAGAAATACAACTCGAATTCAATTCAAAAGCAGTCGAATATTTGTATTAAAAGTATTTCATTTGAATAAACGCGTTTTAAAACACTATATGCAAAAGAATTGTCTTTGCTTTGCTATGGAATTGAGGTGGTTAAAAAAAAGTCCTACATTTCAATAATTCTCAAAAAAATAGATATATATATATTTATATATATATATATATATATATAGTCCAATTAAGTATCGATTTATTTTCTGAGTGGAATATAGTCCAGTTTAATACACAATCAACTTTTATTTACTTTCAACCCATCATCCATGATTTTTGCTTCTTTTTGCGACACCTGAACGACAATTTTATATTTTTTTCTTTTGGGTTGTGTGCGGTTCATTCAACCGGGCACTGTTCGGCCAATTTCGAGCGCAGTGATTTTAAAAATAATTTGAACTGTGCATTTGGTTTTTTATATTTCTTTGCTTTTTTTTCGTTTTGTAATTTTACATGTGGAATGAGGCGCGTATGCGGAATGTGTGTGTGCCACAATTGCTGTAAATTGATATGGAATAAACTATATGCAAAGGCGGCGGCATTGTCTGTGTGTGTGTGAGTGTGAGTGTATGTGTATGTGTGAGTGTAACCTCATTTGCAAGGCGACAATCAAATGCAATTTGAGATTAGCAGCACATCCAGCCATGTGTGTAGGTCGACGTCTGGAGACTGCAAGATAGGGTGACTCTGCAGCTGTGTCGTCATTCATTGGAAAGTTGTTTGAAATCAAAATCCAAAATCAACTTGCAATGCATCCCAGATGAGCACTCAAACAATTTTTGTGGAAACAGTTGATTCCAAGTGGCAACCTGTATAGATATCTCTTCATGCAACATGTTCTACACCCCAATTGCCAATAATTTATTATACATATGTTATGGATTCGATGCGATGCCTTGACCAATTATGACCACAATTAACAACCTGCCCCTCCCAACCCTCCACGCAACCGCACTATAAAATGGGTCACACTAGCAAGAGGTGCATGATGAAGAAACCCACCACAAACACCCATTTTGAGCAAAGGGAAAAAAAACCCCTTACTGGTGCTGGAGGAATGGGGTTGGCCCAGTTTGTTGTGGTCCTAAAACTGTCGGATCGACCATTTGCCAAGTCGTCTAACGTCTGATTTATGGGCCAGAGCCCCAGAAAATACAATACAAAAAAAAAAACAAAACGCATCGCATCGCATGCAAGGCGCCCATCAACAAAGTGCAAACCAACTAGCCAATATTGGTCGGCTTATTTCAACCAATTTTGTTGTATGGGAAGAAAAGAAAGAAACCCGACTCAAAAGGGTATATTGATTGTATGCCTGTCTCCGTCTTCAAGTGCGGCTAATAAATCTAACAAATATACCAAATATGCCTTACAATCATAGATTAGATTGCGTTCGGCTTTACGCTGTAATTTTTCCTTGGTCTAAGTATTCTGATAATAGGTTTTCTAATGAAATATATCACCTTTTTTGCGATACTCGTTTGTCCGATTTACGTTTGCAAAAAAAAACGCGAAAATAGTTCATTTATAATCCAGTGGCTTAAAAATCATCTTGTAGTTTGTTTTAGCAAACCCAAACTCCAAAAAATTATCAAGAAATCGTTCTAATAACAATCTGCATTTGCTGAAGGATTTTACACCCATCTCCTCCGATTCATGAAAAATAAAATCCTAACAAAGGGTTTCTAAAACCACTTGCAAAAAGTTGTCTTCACTATGGGAAAGTAAAAAATAGCAAATGTATTAAAAAAATCAATTGAAAATTCGAAGAGTTTTGATAAATTATACTTAAATATATTTTATTTATTTCATTTCAGTCACTGCCCAAAGTTTCATGATCAAGATCGTTTTCAATATCTCAACATAATTTTCTTGAACCATTTACTCAGTTATTCTTCAGTTGTGCACAGGGTATTTCCCTGTCGACTATTGCTCACGGCTTCCATTTAATATGTGGTTCGCGTGCACATTCCGTTAATGCAATCATGCAAGGGGTCTGGGTCTGGGCAGAGGTGGTGTTTTTCAGCATATTAAATGGGGGGCGACTTCTTGCAATTGGCTTTTTACTGAGACCCACGCAAAGTGTGTCACATTTCTATGGGCCTTGGTGGGGTAGGAGTGAGAGTGGGAGAGGGAGAAACAGTTAATGCAGCTTACGCACTTTAATTTATCCGCTGGCCATCTGTGAAGCTGACGCACTGACTCATTTGCCAGCTATTCATTTGGTGACGAAATCTTTACCCCAATACTTAAATCGAACGTACAAAAACAACAACAAAAAGACGCCTAAGATTTCAGCATCGCAGTCTGTGCTATTGTCCAGGGCATGGCGCCAACAACTATATCAACATAATGATCATCATGATCGGCATCGCATCCGATCTGTCGCCCACTCGAAGTTTGTTCAGCTCTGTGCTCAAAATTTATTAATACAAAACGAAAACTGAAGAATTGAGTTCCATGTGCGCTGCTTTTTTAACTCAATCGACTCGATTTGGCGTGGCAAAAACTATGCGCACACACAACAAATTATCTGACGAAAGATATGTCTATATATATATATATATATATATATATATGTAGGTTATCATTCATATGCGGCAGCCTAAGACAAACACTTTTATTTGGCACATTGCTCAATTTACGCAAGACTATCATTTGGGAGGTACTCTAGAATCTAGACAGACCGTCGCTGTCGAGACAGCTTTCAAATTTTCATTTTGAATATTGTAAACAAACCAGCAGACGAGGCGAGAAGTGTGGGGGGATAGATTGTCGACCAGAGAGTAGGGCCAGAACCGTTTTGTGGCATAGGGAAACACACTAAACGACAACGGCAACAACTGTGAAACGAGGTAAGAGATCTGTGGCAATCGAGCTGATCTGGGGTCAGAGGCATCACATCTATGAGAGGCTAGATGTCTCTTAGACATTGTGTCATCTTAGCTATTAGAAGCTGTATCCTAGGGAAACATATCTTAAGCTCGGCAGAATGAACCCGATAAAAATTCTCGAATTCATTGAAGAAAAATTGAGAAGGAAAATAATTCATTTCTTTTATTTCTGATTATTCATTACTTATTTGTATACCCTTGAGGATATAATAATTTTGTCGTGATGTTTGTGGCGCATTGAGGAAGACATCTCCAACCGCATAAGGTATATATATTCTTGATCAGACACACAAGCCAATTATATACTGACTGATTTCTCAGTTTTGAAGCTATCTTAATAATACTGACTTGATCTACTTCAGGCATATGCCAGAGCAGTCCGAATCTGATCAACACATTATAGGTTTCTTAGGAACTATCGATCAAGCGATAAATTCTTGTATGTAAAACTTTTCTTTGATTTGGCAAGTTCTCCCCTAACAAAACTCAACAGAAATGCATCTTATTGCGCTTTCAACATTTGGACAAAAAACTATCAGCATTCGGCTTTGATACAGTTTTCAAAGAAACAATGCCTGTTTTATAAATGTATAGTTTAAATCAGTCTTTCTTGTTTTATGTGTAAAATATGCTTATATTTTGTAATCTTTTTATCCTGATGTTTATTAAATATCATTGCGATAAGAACTCCTCCGTTGTGATGATTAGTTCGCAGTTAAGTGAATGTTGCCAATTAATTTGGCTTTTGCATATAACTTTTTGATCTTTCACCGATTGATGATGAAAATAGAGAATTTTAAAACCAACAGAAACAATGCTAAATATTTACAATACAGGCTTCTATTATTCCCCGTTAATAAATGACACCAATTTATTCCTATAGTATGTATTATTTATTAGACTCTCAGTAGCTATCTTTGTTTTTGCCAAATTGCCCGTGAACTTTGAGTACGGCATCATGAAATCACGGGACAGGACGGGAACCAAGACCCGTTGAATTTGCACATTTGTATATATATACATATATTGGATCACTCGGTTGGGGCATTTATTCAGTCAGTTTGGGTTAATTGAATCATTGTGCAAATGAAATAGTTCGCCACCTCAAAATCGGGTTCCCAATTCCACAAGTCTGTTGTCTGTTGTCTGTTTAGTCATCGGTCCATCAATAGACTCCGATTACAGTAGCCAGTAGCTGACCACATCGCCATCGCCATTGCCTTTAAAATTTAAAAAAAAAAACAGAGGAAAAGTATTCCGCAATAAATGCAAAAGGCCCCATGGAACCGGACGATGACGACACCGATCCAATTTGAGTGAGACTCAGTTCAGTTCTTACTCATATTTGTGTATATTATCTTCAAACTCGTTCACATGAGTGTTTTGTGCTGTTTCAATTTATGATTGCTGTTTTCGCATATTTCTGTTTATCAGCAAACCAGTTGAGAGTATAATAATAATAATATAGAGATCTGACCTCGAATTACAAAATGTTGAGGCTTAGTTCAACTTAAAAATTCTTCCAATTAAATATGATATGAAAATGTTCTTTCTACGTATTTTAAAGGAACCGGATGTCCGCTTCAGATTGTGTAAATGCATATATCCAAATTCTTTGCCTGCTTTTTGGTCATCTTGAAATATGACACCGAATATTCGTTAGCTCTTGAGGTAATAGAACAATAGCAAAACAAGTTGTTAAAGTTGTACTTCTGTCAAGAGTAAACCCAACTAATTGCCCCGTAATTTCAGTTAATTTGTTCAGTGTAATTAGCAGAAGCGAGGCGAACGTGACACGGACTCAAATGTATAGCCGAGTTTTTGCCATGAATAATGTGCAACCTATTTACGAATGCTTACATTTATTTTGGCATATACACTTGAAGAAAAACGCTGATCTGTTCTTGAAATTAGGCTATCAAGTATAATGTATTCTTCATCCAGATATTATCAATAGGTGAGTGCAACAGTCGACAGATCGACGATAAGGATGTGGGGCAGTCGAGAGATCGATAAAGCAGAGAAACACTCTATAAATCGATAAAGGATCGATAATGTGTCGGTGTGCGATAAAATAGAAGATGCGTAGATAGAGCGAGTCGTTGTAAGTCAAATAGTAGAGTAAAGTAATAAAAAAGTACATTGATAATGCGTAGATATGATTTGATTTCGATTAAGAACAAGAGGCAAATAAACGAAATATTTAAGTTATATCGAAATCTGACGAACTAAACGTTCTAGCATTTCGAAAACTTGCGCTTATACGTAACTTTTTTTTCAGTGTATGTACATTGTAATCGTAGATTTTACTTGGTCAACAAATGAGTCACGTACGAGGGGGCGGCAAAGGGTAAACCAAGCGGGGCGGTACGCTCGATTGAACGTTTTATGGATAATTAACAGTCAATGTTTTTGTTGTTGTTGTTGATGTTGTTATTATGGCTGCTATGCAAACAAAAGCAGACGATAAGAGGCAGCAGCGCCCCTTGTTGCACAGGAAGGCACAGTGAGATCAGTGGGGCAGAGCCTACACTCATAGAAATACTCAATCATTTGGCGATAATGGTTACTCATCCCATTATTCAGAGAGTAGATTTCTAAAATTGATGGGTGTGGCTTTCTAAGAACTAATCTCCATGATGGTTTTTCCAAAAATACTAGAAAAAATATGTCTAATTTCCAGTACATTGAAGAATTCTTATAATAGCTTGCTTGTTACTTTTATTATTATTAAACATTGGCATTTCGAAACATTTTAAATATTTTGTAAAATTCATGAAGTTAAGCTGAATGACTTCCCACTGAGAGCTAAACACGAAAAGTAAATTTTGTTACTTGTTATTTAATTTAAGAAAGAATTTTTTCTACAAATTAGGGTTTGCAGTTCTACTTTTTGAAAATGATGTTCTTGATAATGGAAAATATTTCTGAAAAAGAGAGAAAAAAAATCCCCATTGCCGATTTAGGGCAAACCCTTCAAAATTTTAGAAATATTTAAGGCGATTTTTTTTCTGAGTGTCTGAATAGTAGTGTGTATAGTGTGTGTGACTGTCTGCAGTGTGGGTGGTCAGCTATTTGATGGCTGCCGCAGCAGCTTCCTCCTCCTCCTCCTCCTCCTTCCTCCGCTTCCTTCCCGTCCGGCCACCGGCATTCGCAACCATCTGGCCAGCGAGCGCTGATTGAGCAAGTGTGGCAAGCGTGTTGCGGCCTCTTTTTTGCTTGCTACATCCATACATACATAAAAACGTATACTTAGACACTTATGAGGCATGTATGCATAACAAAGTTAGTTTTTATGTACATACGGATATATACATATCTGCAGCACCGACCCGGACACATTCATATTTCGTGTCATCTTCTTGTTGTTGCCAGGCTATTCTCGATTATACCATTTGTTTATTATTGGTTGTTTTTTTTTGCTTAATTCATTGTACTCTCCGCAATAGAAACTGTTCGCCGAATACTTTAAGTACATTTTATTGTTTATCAACAATTTTCGGCTGGCTTTTGAACTTGCTCGCTCGCTAATGTTGTTTTCTTAAGCTGTTTTTGAAACACTTTAATGTATTTACATACATTCTATGTACATATTTATAGATCTAACTGCATACATACATAAATTTGCATAGTAAAATAGCGGATCATTTGCAAATTCATTGCCGATAAGAACAATTTGCACAAACGCCAAACAAAAAAAGTGCGAACTATATTCAACTTTAATTTCTACAAAATTATGGAGAGAAAAAACTTGAATAATTTAATTTAGTGACTCACTATGCAATACCCTTTTGGTTAATGCTTATCATGACCCATATCCGTATATATTTTATATAAACCGATTGAAACTCAGAACCAAAACTCGAACCGAAATTCAACAAGAAATCGAAGCAAAACCGTTACACGAACTTAACTTAAGCCCAGAACCGGAACTGAAATTGATTTTCGATCCGGTTTGATTTCCTGGCATAAACTCTTCTTAATTATTATTATTAGGAATGGATTTTGAAGTGATTTCGGTTATTACTTACTATTGTAATTGTATGAATTATTTATTATTATATTTTAAACAGAAAAGTCAATTTGAATCTCTTCCCTTCCCGCATCGATTCGAATTCGTATTCATGCCAACCAGAATTCAGTTGAAATTCGTTTTCATCCAACAGTCGAGCTTTCCAACCAACATGCAAAACAGTTGTCTTCTATTGTGGCCTTTCCTCCCGGCCAGATCAGCGCCCACATGTGAAACAGGAAACCGCAACTAATGGGCCTCGAGATATGTTTGCGGTCGTGTAGTGTTTTGTGTGAGTGCATCTTGCGGTTGCAGACTGTGACTCTGACTCTGACTGTGACTGAGTGTTACTATTACTGTTACTGCGACTGCGACTGCGATTGCGATTGCGACTTTGGCCTCCATTCGCCCACTTTTTGTTTAGCCAGCGGCGAAATGTTGCAAACAGTTGAGTGACAGAGTGGCAACTTGCCTCGCTCACCTCATGGGGGCTATATCAATGGGCTCCTCGACGTAGTAGTGTGGGCTAGGATTGCATTTGCGATATATAAACAAGACAAGAGGCATAATGTCGATATGCTTGCACTGGATACAACTTAAGCTTATTTAATGCCACGTAAATAATATTTAAAAATTATAATTAACTAATTCTATATAGTTTGTGTGTTTGCCTCTTTAATACTTGTCCAAAAAACAATCAAGTTATTTTTATTTATATTTTTTTTTTATATAGCATTTATATATTTAACATTAATCAACCTATTCAAAGGCTATAAAACATTGATTCGAGTTATTGTAAAAAAAAAAGCCTTTCTAGTTTTTCACAAAAATGCAGTCTATAAATTCACCAGCTTAAAGTTCTATATATATATATATATACATATAGTTTATAGTGTGTAAAAGGCATTTCATAGCAGGCAGCTAGATCGCTTAGAGTTGCCAGACAGGAAAAATTAAGTCCACTAGCAGTCGTTCAGCATCGAGCATAGAGCATAGTTCAGCTACAATACATAATCGGTCTCTATACACATTTTTACAGGGTATAACGAACGGAAATGTAGCCACATCACCGCCTCCCCTTGTGCATCTCTGTCTTGCCGTTTCCCCTAAATATGAAATGTGTTTTGGGTCGCCAGTTAAACAACACGTTACTCTCGCTCTCTCTTTCTCCCTTCTCTCTCGCTCTTCCTATCGCTCTGGCAATGCGTTCACCCATAACTCCTTCTATGTTGTTGGTAGGGCAAATATGTTGCCATCTCCCCATTACACTCGGCATCCCCCCTCCCACCGGCAACGTAACGCGTTACGCTTCGCCAAGCATTTGGCATTGGAATTTCAATTTGATTTTGAAAGACGTCGACAACGCCCCGTCGGATCGGCCCACTATATATACATATATATGCATTTCTTGTGGAATTTTACGCTTTACCGTAACAACTTTCTTTCCTCTCTGCTGCTTCTTCTTCGTCTTCTTACAGTTTACAAAAGTCGCAGCGGAAGTGAGGAAATGCATTGGGCATGGGGTGGTTTGACTTGCTGGCTGGTTGCTTGGCTTGGCTTGGCTGGGTTAAAGGCTTGGCCCAGCTTTGGGATTGGACTTTGCATTTGCATTTGCAATTGGGTTTGGGTTTGGGTTTGGGTTTGGGCTTGGGTTTGGAATGCCCATTTTGGTATGTGCTCGTCAAACTGTGCGCACAGTTCTTTCAATTGAAAGTGCAGACGGCACATAATTTCCGGCCATGAAATTCGAGTGCACCCTTTTTTATTATTATCATTATTATTCGTTGTTGTTCTTGCTGTTGCCCTTAAGCAGCTGCGCCAAGGGAGATGCCCTTTAATCTAATTAAGAGGGCTGGGTCTGTGACGATGTCGACGATGAATATTATACTCGAAGCGCTTAGTTGGCTTATTGCCGTGGGGACCTGGTCTCCTCTACAATTGTCTTCACATACGAAATGGATTAAATAACTAAAACACTATGGGGAATTGTTATACATATGTATATATTTATGTATATGGATATCCCTAAGGAAATGGATGACACTTTCTTTCTTCTCCCTATATTTTGAAATAATCGACAATAATCGCTGGGCTTATATTGGATGAGTAGATTATTATATTTAATATGTATTTGATGTTGAAAGCAAATGGCAGCTAGTAAAAGTTTCTTGAAGCAGATACTTTGATTTTTTATAACTATTCTGATTTATCTAATGCAGAAGTCAATTTTCTTTACTGGTGCATCTGTGCTTGGCCTAACTTAACTTGACTAATTCATACTAACTAAAGTACATTTTTGGGCTGATTGGTTTTTTCTGGGTTATCCCGAAAGCCTGTAACAAATGTTGGATCAAATTTGCAATTAAATATGCCCAGAAATATAAGAAATGTTTATTTGTTTTCTTTTTATTTTAATTTAACAATTCAATTTCATTTATTCTTTTTATTTTTAACTCTGTTTGGACTTATGTTACATTGACATTGACATTAAATAAATATATAAATGAATTGAACAGAAACTAATAATAATAATTATTATTTTAAATGAAATGAACCATTAAAATTTGAAATAAATAATAAAGATTAAGTAATAATATGTAAAAATAAATTATATTATATATGCTGTATGATTGAAAGGTGCTTAATCTTAAATTGACGGCAATTTATTTCTTGTTCCTACTTTCTGTTTATTGAGCCTCGGCTCTTACTGTTTGGTTGTTGGTTTTTGGTTCATTCGCCTGGTTTAGTTGACTTCTTCCTTCTGTGCGCAGTGCCCCATTCAGGAGCCCATTGGGAACTGTTTGCTTCTGTGTTTACCTCATGCAAATTTCGTTGGCACGAACCCAAAGCGGATGCCAAACAGTCAAGGAAAAGGTGGGGGCAGTGGGTGGACAGGCAGCAACCCCATTTGTGGGCAGTTTTCTGCTCTAATGCCTAAACGGGTTCAAAAAACTTTTGGTGACATTTGGCCGGAAGACCGGGTTGGAGGGATGGCTTTGACTCTAATTGCTGGCTCTACGGGATGTTTAGGGGTGGGTGCTTTAGCTGGGTGCGGGGGGTGGAGTGTTGTGGTGTTATTTCTTGTGCCTAGCTATGCACTTGGCGAAACGAAATTCTTATTGATTTTCTTGGTTTCGCTCTATTTTTTTTGGGCCAGAAGCAAGTCAGTGGGTCGCTGTCGTTTGCCAGGTGGTTGGTGTTGGTGGTTGCACGTTGCAAGGGGCCGGGTAATGGCGCGGAGGGAGGTGGAGCAGAAAATTTATGACACCAATTATTTATGAATTCGAAATTTGTTTGGCGCGTTGCCAAGACCAGAGAGTAACAGACACCCAAACAGACAGACAGACAGACAAACAAATAAACCGTGCCAATTGGATATGGATATGGAAATTTCAATGCACTCAACAAAATAAAGTGGTGCATTCTGTACACTTTGTACGAAATTCTGATTTTAAAAACAAAATTAAGTCAGCTTGAATTGAAAAATGCCGTTTTTAAAATTGAAAACTGAACAGTCTTACACTACTTTTTTTTAGCACAAAAACGTTTGAGAGTGTTTCATAATTATTTTTGGTTTACTAATTTTTTAAATTTAAATAAAAATAATTTTCGTTTAAGTCAGCGCTTTTCGCTGAGTGTGCGAATTGGAAGCACGAACTGCAAGTCAAGTCCAAAAATATATTCTTACTGACTCGTGCCTTCATTTCAGGCCATACGACACGCTGGGCTCAAGGCCGCCCCGAAAAAAAGAAAACAAAGACAAAAACAAAAACAAGAACCAAAAAAAAAGGAAAAGAAAAACCTCAATACGAAGAAAATAACAAACAGATATCGCTAGGCGAAATCGGTTAATATGTCAGGGCGCAGAAGTCAGACACAGATGGCGCCACCGCCGCCGCCGCCCAAGCCCAATAAGAGCCAAGCAAACGGCAACGGTGCCCTGCCGAATGGCACCGCCAGCAACAACAACAACAGTTACAACAGCAACAATAAAAGTGTCGCAGTCACAGCGGAGGGCCAAAATGCGAGCAACTTGGCTCAGAACAGCAACGCTGCCCGGAGGAGTCAGACGCCGCCGCGCACAGAGCAGGTCGTGATGACGCCACGTGGCAAGACTGCCAACAGCACCGTTATACTCATCGAACGGAAGCTCATCGATGAGATCAACGATCGTGTGCATGTCGCTGGCGGCGATCACACCGGCATCATCATCAACAAGGACACCGTCGCCGGCCAAAAGAGCGCCAGCAAAGCGGCCGCCCTTTCCCTGGAGTTTCGCGTCTTCCTCGTCAGTGCGAACACGGGCAAACATTCGCAGGAGTCGCGCACTCTGCGCTTCTGGTTCCGCGACTGGCTCACCAACGATGAGAAGCAGGCCCACATAGCCCAGGACTTTTTCAAGGAGCTCGTCAGTCCCCAGGACTTTCCCAGAGGTACCCACAAATACAAATATATATATATATATATATATATCTGATCAGTCCTCTATCTCAAATACTAACAAGTACTTTGAAATTGCAGAGAATCGTAGCAAACTTTATGCTTCTAATTGTATATCGAATTAAAATATATCTATGAGTACTTTTTATCAACAAAATTAAACGAAGCAACAGTCAACTTGGTTCAAGCTGACCAAAAAAGAGAACAAAAAAAAAAATATATATATATGAAGACAAATGAAAATTAATTACGAATACAATTTAAATGAGATCATAAAGCTAAAGCTTAAGCTACAGAGTGTAGCAATTGGTTGTGATCTATATATGTATATAATATATATATATATATATGCATGCAGAACGTGCTCTCATTTATGCTTGTCCGTTGCAGATTATGTTGGGTTTATCAAGAAGATAATGAAGCTGTTGCAGCATGGCTATGCCGAGATACAGTCCATTGAGATCGAGCTGCGCATTTTGGAGGAGACATCAGCGCCGCCCTCCCGTCCACGTAAGTCAACACTCAGCCTCGCCTATTTCTCCCCCCTCTCTCTCTCGTTCTCTTTCTTTCTTTCTCTTTCTCTCTATCTCTATCTCTTTGGTTTCATCTCTATCTTTCTATCTATATATATATATATATATATATCTCCCTCTCTGTATCTTATTTGCTCTCTTGATCTGTTTATCTGATATTTGGTGTATATATATATATATATATATGTATATACACTTATGATATTTGGGTTTCGGCGTGCTGACAGCGCGAGATGGCTACATCATCTACTGCTATGGGGACTGCAATCGGAAGTTTGAGGAGGCGCTTCTGGCGCAGAAGAAAACAGGTGATGGCGACAATCTGATGAAGGCCATTTGGCTGGACATGTACACTGAGCAGCTGAGCGCCCGCCGCAAATGAATCGCTGCTCTCTGCTCTCTGCTGATCTACTGATCTCCGCTTTTAACGCCAACTAATCCTCGCCAGCCACAATCAACGCCGCAACCACCACCACCACAACCACACCCACAAACCAAACCAGGCGGTCAGCTCTCAAAAAAAAGAAGAAATGTTTTTTGTAATACTTTCGCCTTTTGACGAGCGTTCTTTGTGGTTTTGTCTCTGTTTAATTGTTGCTGTTCATTGTTTTGTTTGTTCGTTCGTTCGATATAAATATATATATATATATATTTATATATATAGTTTTTTTTTTTACTAACGCACGCACTTCGTCTATGGAATTAAAACTAAAAACAAAACAAAAAAAGAACGCACTGAGTTTGAGTACAAAATATATATGAAAAGAAAACTAAAAACGAACATAAAGCGCATCTTTAATAAAAACAAATGTGTCTGTCCAGTGACCCTTCAACTGTTTGGGGAGGTGATGCAGTTACTGTCAAACTGTTTTTGTTGTGGTTCATTTTTTTTTTTGTTTTTGTCTTTGCTTGTGGCAACGGTTCATAGTGCATTGACCTTGAATGCTGCAACACAGCCAGACTTTCTGTACCCCGGAGTAGGCGCTCCTCCTCAAGTGCCCCATTTGTCTGGTAAAATGCCATTAAGTTAACGCAAGCGCCGTCTGCTGCTAACCCAGCTAACACAGCCACAGTCTAACCGCGCCCATTGTAAACGGCTAACAGCTCTAGCCTGCCCCTTATCCGCCCGCAGCCCCCTACTTACTTAAGTTAACCATTAACGCCTCTCGAAAAATATTACATCCATTAAATGCGTCAAAGTGTTTTTAAAAAAATCCCCACTCTCTCTTTCTCTTTCTCTTTGTCTTTGTCTGTGCCTGTTGCTGGTGGCAAACAGTTTCCTTAGACGAATCCCAATTTGAATCTCTGCCGTTGACACAGGAGAAGGTCCTTGAACTGATTGAGCAGGCCTATCCCAATCCCGTTTCGCCCGAAGATTTAGCCAAGTAAGTTTTTTGTGTGTTTGTTTATTTGTTGTTGATTTTTTTTGTTGTGAATATTAGCATTAATAACGCCCTCTTTCTCTCTATATATATCGCCCACTCGAATAGGGACTATGGGTGGAGCGAGCAGGATGTGCTGTTGGTCATACAATCGCTGCAGGAGCGTAACCTGATCAAGTTGATGGAGTACAATGCTTACACGCGCATCCATCACGAGGACAAGGAAATCAAGGTGGTCAAACAGATGCCGACGATAGCCTCGAATAAGCAGCCAACGATAGCGATTATAACGGCACAGTATTGCGAGAAATTGGCCGTGGATGCAATGTTGGAGAACAAGGAGACTTTTGTCCGTTACACAACAGTCGGTAGGTGGTGCCACATAAGTGCCCCAATGCATAGATCCCGATTCCGGCACGCAGTGCGTTAGATCTGTGAGCGTATTTATCTAATGCCTCACTCTAAATTCTCTCTTCTCTCTCTCTCTCTCTCTCTCTCTTTCTCATTTATCTCGTTCTCTTGTACGCTAACTGTTACGGTTTGAAAAAAACAAAAAAAAAAAAACGAATGTTGAATGATTTGTTTGCTTGCCAACCTTTGCCCTGCCCTGTAATGCCCGCCCACGAAAACTGAAAATTTATTAATAATTGAATGAATTAATTTTCGAACGCAAAATCAATACATAACAGATTCCGATCCCAATCTAACGAACTCACTCAGAAAATCCAAAAAGAAACGCAGATTTGGTAAGCACCCAGTCAGTCGCCGACAATTTACATACACACATTGCCATTTCAATTGCAACTACCATGTTCCATGTAATCTAATTTGTGTCTCTGATGGGGTCAAGTTCATATCAATTTGCGCAAATCTAGTTCTCGCCAATCTAACAGATCACACATACCATATATGTAACTGTATACTATCAATTAATGTGTTCAAAACAGTGGAAATTTTAAAAACGCTGTTAAATTGATTGACGTTATTTCCAAATGCTTTGAGTATAAGATTTACTATATTTTATATATACTTATTTGAATAATCGCTTGTATAATAATACTAAAATGATTACATTTAGATCAAATGCAGTTAAAGAACAAAAACTCGATCTTACATTCCGTCAATCAATCTGATTATTTTTTTTAATTTTATTGGAATACATTTCAAGATTTTTTTTATATTTTCAATTAAATTCATAAAAAAAAAACAAACTCAATTAAAATATTTAAAAAAAAAAAAGAAAGAAAATCATTCAAATTTAAGGATATATTTTCTACACAATTTATTGATTTTGCTTTATATTTGTACAGTAATTAAATCTATGGCTAAGTTGAAAAGAAAACAATATATAACAATAATTTTATTACGGATTTGGAAACCTTTAAAAAATATACAAAGAAATAATTCATTGATTTTGGAGGATACTAATTCGATACATATGTATATATATATAGACAATTACTTTAATTTGTTTGTACGTCATCATCATAATACTGGCGACAGCTTTTTAATCGAGTGCGGCAAACAGTTGCCACAAATTGTGAACTTGACCTTAAATATATGTTTTCTTGTTATTATTGTTGCGACAAAATTGCCTATTGTTTGGTTTTGTTGTCAAAGTTAAGGTGTTTTGGTTTCGTTGTTAATGTTGTTGTCTCTCATCGGTTGTAAGAATGGGCCAATGGTTTCATTTACTTTTAACACAACTTTTTTTTTACCTGTCATTGTTGATTGTTGTCGTCACGCACATGGCCCACAATAAACCCAGAAACAGCACACACAACACACACACACATCTCATACATGCAAACATATAAATGTATATGACCACAATGTTTGATGGATGAATGGATGGATGGATCCATGCTTATAATTCCAGCTGACTAATGTTATGCGATATATAATCCGCAGGCGAATCGAATGTTTATACCTTGGGCAACATTGGAGCACATCGGATAGTGAGCACCAAGCTGCCATCGGTGGGCAGCACGCGGGAGGCAATGACGGCGACAGGCAATACGACAACCAGACTGCTGGGCACATTCCAAAAGGTTGACTATGTCTTCATTGTGGGCGTGGCTGGCGGCGTTCCTCACTATACGGACTACAAGAAGCATGTGCGGCTCGGCGACGTTGTCATCTCGTATGTGGACAAGCAGCGTGCGCTTATCAACAGGTGAGTCCACCAAAGAGTATCAGTAAGCAATGCTAATCTATCGATCTATCGTTCCATCCTGTACAGCAAGGAGAAACCCTATGTCTATGTATACAAGAGCGGCGATGATGTCAAAACATATTTCCCCGTCAACGATTCGCTGCAGCAAATCGCTGAGAGTCTGCAGGCAAACATGGAGCTAAAGCGGCCATGGGAGACGTATTTGGGCGATGCACAGCAAACGCTTGCCCAGAAGACGGACAGCGACTTTGGGCGGCCGGACGCCAAAACGGATAAACTGTTTATGAGCATTGGCAACAACGAGGTCATCGAGGTGGCCCATCCGATTGCCGCTGATGAGATTAATGGCGTGACGCGACCCCGTCTCCATCTGGGACCGATTGGATCTGGCCGGGACCTGGTGCGCAGCGACGATCCTCGCACAAAGTTCGCCCGCAAATTTGGACTGCTTGCCACCGATGTGGAAATGAGCAGCGTACTGGACAGCATCATTGGCAACTGTCGGGAGAGCTTCATTCTTGTCAAGGGCATAGCCGACTACAAGGACGGCATGTCGACGCGCAAATGGCAGAACTATGCATCACTCTCCGCCGCCGCGGTCGTCAAGTCCGTCATCTGTGGCATGGATGCGCCGACAAATGTTTAATTCGTTTTCAACTCTCACTCAGCGCATTTAGCTATGATTTTAACTTTTCAAATAACGTCGTTTTTATTTTTTATATCTATATATATATACATTTTTTTTTTTTAGTTTTGTTCGAAAAGCCTGCAATGTATTTATATCTTTTGTTCCCTGTGCGTTATTAACCAAAAGGGGGCCCCGATTATTATCTGGTAGGCCCCTCCAAGTAGACCAAAATGTATGCGTTGTCCTAATACCTTAAACATATATTACACACACACATATGCGAAAGTAATATGTATTAAATAATTTCTTGTTATTTATTTGTTATGCTTTTGTACTACATACACATATGTACATACGTATATATATATACGTATATATTTATATATGTATATGTATAAATATATATACAAATAATTTACATTTACACGAATATGTATGACACAGGCACATGACGTATATTAGTATATACAATATATATTTATGTATATACATACATACTTACCTTATAAATAAATACGGCAATATTATTTTGCAAAATTAAACTACATGTTTGGTTTTTATACGATCGATCAAGATGTAAACTTTTAATGCCAAATTTCAAATTGACATTGAAATGCTGACGTATTCGAACTTGCAAAACACATCGCCTAATAAAAACAAAAGAATGATCAACCTAAGCTGACGATTCCTCGATTAGAAAAGTCATCTTGAATGGCTTTATTTTCAATAAATTGGTATAATTTGTGATTTAACAAAGTTGCAACTAATTCATTAAAATAAACCAATGACATAAATGATTTGTGATATGATAATTAAGATTAAAATGCATTCCTTTTACGAAATTATTTTACACACTCTGGAATTCGCTTTAAATATGCATTTGAAATGCACATTTCTTAATGAGAGTCAGTTAATTATTTTGTATGGGGTCGGAGATGCTTCCCTTATGCCCACATTTAATAAGTGCAGGGTGTATTAAATTCAAACACACATTGGCTGCTGAGTACTGAATAGAAAACAGATCAATCTATTGCCTAAAGTTTTTAGAATATCTAATTAAATTCTCGCGTATTATGTAAATAAATTGGTAGTAAATAAAAAAAGAAAAGAGCAAAATAAGAGTAAATGAATACAGTGGGATAGTGCACTTCGTATCGGCAAAATCGGCAACATTCATAAACAAATGGTGCTGCTGTAAACTGTAGCATGGTTTGTTCGCGACGATATTTCAAAAGATTCGCATCGCTTGCGGACAGTAATCGCAATTCACTCCCATTAGAAATGTGACCAATGCCTCATTGTCATCCTCATCCTGAGCATCCAAATATATTTGATATGTGCCATCGTCTAATCCGTTTTCAGTGCTATCCTCTGTAAAAGATATGGTTATGGATGGATTGAGAGAAACTCGGGAAAACCCGATGTGCTTAGAATAATACGCCTGATAAAAGATAAAGCAAGCAGCTGGGACGTAGACAATACTGGTTACAGTTTAATATTCACTGGCGAATCCTCCACAGAGGACTAGACTTAATTTTCACGCACTTTTTTTTTTGTTCTTAGAGGTTGTAGCCCTAATAAATTCGTCGTCCATCTAACACATAGAAAAGAAATGATATTTGCCCATATTCAAATACTATATGGCTTATAACTATAAATTACAATTTGTTTGGAACCCAAAAAAAAACTGTTAGTTTTGAAATGCATAAGCCAGAAATTGACTTGACCAATCGATAAGTTTTTTTACTGTGGAGTTCGTCTGTAAAGTGAGGAGTGGCTCTGTACAATTTCGGTCTGATCTGCTGCGTAGTGCCATTAATAATGCAACAGTCAGTGTTGAGTTACATTTTGTCGGCTAAATGCTTGATTTGTTTTTTCTACAGTTTGCCGGTTGGAAAAACTCTTTTTGACACCTGATTGAATGTTGTCAATGAAATAACGCTGAATTCTTTAAGGAACTATCGGCATATAAACAAATATACATTCGACAAGATTTTTATCTAAACAACATTTGTTTTTGGGAGGCGTTAAAATGCCAATTTTAAAATGCCTCTGCCAGTGATAAGTAACAATTTCGAATCTGAAAAAAGCACAGGGTTATATTGCGTCGCAAGCAGCGCTTGGCTTTGGTAGTCGCAGTTCAACATGATTCGGTTCATTCAGTCAACTTGCTTTGTCAATGCCAGTTCTGCTGTCCAAGGTTCTCAGCGCTGCGCACAATAATAACAGAAAACACGTGCACACGTGCGACTGGAACGCAGACAGGCAAAACAGCGAGATTTATGCCAAATAGCAATTGACAAATTTAACGCACAAGGGCGAATTAAGACTCTAAAGGACGAGCAAAAACGAACGCAAGTGTAAGTGTTGGAGTTGAGTATGTTTGATTAAATCAAATACATTTTGGGTTGTAAACGACTTCTGTGCAGATCTTTGAAAGCTGTACCTATTGCTCAAACCAACATTTATCTCACGCACAGCATACAAAAGCAAATACAAATAGAAATACAAACATAAAACGTAAATGGGTATTTCTGTACCAGAACCGGACTTAAGTGCAATAAGTTGACTTGTTTATCCGCTGTTTTCTCGAACAACACGCAATGAATATTTGTGAATGACGAACACACAGTTCAATTCAAATTCGGAATATAAATAAAAAATAAATAAAACGTTCGTTACAACTTTTAATATTTCTGCTCTGTGCCACATACATGTACATATATCGAAATAAAACTCTCTCCACATCTCCACCTGAATGTCTCACGAAAAATATGAATTTCCACAAGACAATTATCAATTTTCAATTCAATCTGAATATGTTGCTAGTCGGCTTTATCATTCATCATAATAATAAAACAAACAAAAAATAATGTCTTTATATCAATTGTGCCGGAGTACCTATCATGATGAACAACCGCGATCCCGATCGCAACGACGTGTTCCAAGTAATGCACACCGATAACAATATTTACACTGTAAAAATACGTTTACATATATATATACATAGATTTATCGAGAAATGATAAGCATTCAATGCATACAACATTTTAGTTGCCGCAATATCGCTGACTATACAACCTATAGCTAGTGTATCAATTCTTCTGTACCATTGGCAGATCACTTTATTTCTTTAAATCGATCATTTCACGTGTTTTCATATTAAACGAAGTACGAACGGCAAGAAGTCAACTATGCATCTGGAAGCTGGTTATCAGCTCATGTTATCTCCTAGCCGAGCTGTCTAGACAAGAACTTTCTAACTTGTTATCTACTATTTCTGATTAATATTCAAAATTACTCTTTTATTTTTTTTTATTTGATTTCATTTCCTGGCGATATTCGTTCTCTCTCTCTCCCTTTCTCTATCTCTCAGATTACCATTCTCTCCAAGTCGTTATTAACCATTTTCAAAATGTAGCATTTTAATTTCTCTAAAAATGCTGTTGATCTGAATTCTAATCCACACTCAGAATTCAACAAACTTTTGATGTTCATTATCATTTAAAAGAATTGCATTGTAATTTGAGCATTGACAACAAAAATATACAAATTCCCAGCTTGCCATCCTGTTTATTGTTGGCTGCGTGTGAAAGTTGCAGAATGGGCAGTTATGGCTCAGAAATGAGTGTGCATCAATTATTCGAATATAAACAAGAAACAACTGTTACTTTTGGGATTTATGCAGATCTAATCTAATCAATATTTCAAGTCTAAATTCAAACTAATAATAAAATTTGCCTGAGTTAATTACTATTTGCTCTCCGTTTTGCAGCGAAATGTCGTCAACGGATTGTTATCTGGTGCTAGAGGATGGTACAGTGATGCCTGGGCGCTCCTTCGGTGCAAAGGGTGCGGCAACAAGTGGCGAGGTTGTGTTCCAAACGGGCATGGTTGGCTACACGGAGGCGCTAACGGATCGCTCCTATACCGCCCAGATACTGGTGCTGACCTATCCCCTAATTGGCAACTATGGAGTGCCCGATGCCGGCGAAATGGACGAATTTGGATTGCCGGAGCACTTTGAATGGTTTAAAGGTGCGGTGCAGATTGCTGGTTTAGTGGTCGGCGAGATATGCAAGACGCCCTCGCATTGGCGTTCACAGCGTACGCTGTCCCAGTGGCTGGCCGAGCACAAGGTGCCCGGCATAAGCGGCATCGATACACGCGCCCTAACCAAGAAGCTGCGCGAACAGGGCAGCCTGCTCGGACGCATTGTCTACGCGGAGCCAAACAAGCAACAGTTGCGTGCCCCCTTTGTCGATCCCAATGAGCGCAACCTGGCCGAGGAGTGCTCCATCCTGGAGCCGATGCTGTACAAGTCGCCGCAAGCGAATGGTATCCGCATTGCCATCATGGATTGCGGCCTGAAGCTGAACCAGCTGCGCTGTCTGCTGCAGCGTGGCGCATCCGTGCAACTGCTGCCGTGGAGCGGCAAACTGCAGCCGGATCAATATGATGCGCTCTTCCTGTCCAATGGACCGGGCAATCCTGCTAGCTGCCGCCTGATTGTGGAGCATGTGAAGCGTGTCCTTCTGGAGGGCAATAAGCCCATCTTTGGCATCTGTCTGGGCCATCAGCTGCTGGCATCGGCCATTGGCTGCAACACCTACAAGATGAAGTACGGCAATCGTGGCCACAATCTGCCCTGTCTGCATCGCCCAACTGGACGTTGTCTGCTTACGTCACAGAATCATGGCTATGCCGTCGATCTGGAAAAACTGCCCAGCGACTGGGAGGAGCTGTTTGTCAATGCCAACGATGGCACCAACGAGGGCATTGTGCATCGCAGCAAACCGTATTTCTCGGTTCAGTTCCATCCGGAGCATCATGCTGGTCCCCAGGACACCGAGTTCCTCTTCGATGTCTTTCTTGATGCCATTCGCCAGTTCTCGTCAACATCGTCGTCGCCGTTGAGCGTGCCACAGTTGATCGAGCGTCATTTGCGTGCCGCCAAACCCGATCCGCAGCCGAGGCCGCGCAAGGTGCTCATATTGGGCTCCGGCGGCCTATCGATTGGCCAGGCCGGTGAATTTGACTATTCCGGGTCGCAGGCGATCAAAGCGATGCGCGAGTCCAACATACAGACGGTGCTCATCAATCCCAACATTGCCACAGTGCAAACGTCCAAGGGTATGGCGGACAAGTGCTACTTTCTACCGTTGACGCCCGACTACGTTGAACAGGTGATCAAATCGGAGCGACCAAATGGCGTTCTGCTCACCTTTGGTGGCCAGACCGCTCTCAATTGCGGCGTCGAACTGGAGCGTGCCGGCATCTTTGCCAAATACAATGTCCGTATTCTGGGCACACCCATCCAATCGATTATCGCGACCGAGGACCGCAAACTGTTTGCGCAGCGTGTCAATGAGATTGGCGAACAGGTGGCACCATCGGAGGCCGTCTATACGGTTGCCGAGGCAATCGAGGCAGCCAATCGTATCGGTTATCCGGTAATGGCACGCGCCGCCTTCTCGCTGGGTGGCCTGGGCTCCGGGTTCGCCAACAATGAGCAGGAACTGGAGATATTGGCTCAACAGGCACTGGCCCATTCCCGTCAGCTGATTGTGGATAAGTCGCTTAAGGGCTGGAAAGAGGTCGAATACGAAGTGGTTCGCGATGCCTACGACAATTGCATAACCGTTTGCAACATGGAGAACTTCGATCCGTTGGGCATCCACACCGGCGAGAGCATTGTTGTGGCGCCATCGCAAACCCTATCGGATCGCGAATATCAAATGCTTCGCAGCACCGCACTGAAGGTGATCCGGCATTTTGGCGTTGTCGGCGAGTGCAATATTCAGTATGCGCTATGCCCCCACTCGGAGCAGTACTACATCATTGAGGTGAACGCTCGGCTGTCGCGCAGCTCGGCGCTGGCCAGCAAGGCAACTGGCTACCCGCTGGCATATGTGGCCGCCAAGCTGGCGTTGAGTGAACCACTGCCGGCAATACGCAACTCGGTGACGGGGAATACGACTGCCTGCTTTGAGCCCAGTCTCGATTATTGTGTGGTGAAAATACCACGCTGGGATCTGGCCAAATTTGTGCGCGTCAGCAAGCACATTGGCAGCTCCATGAAGAGTGTCGGTGAGGTGATGGCCATCGGTCGCAGCTTCGAGGAGGCATTCCAGAAGGCGTTGCGCATGGTCGACGGCGATGTCCATGGCTTTGATCCGTATAGGGCGACCGTTGACAAGGATCAGCTATCGGAGCCAACCGATCGACGGCCATTTGTATTGGCCGCTGCCCTCAAGGCCGGCATGTCCATTGAGGAGCTGCATGAGTTGACAAAAATCGATCGCTGGTTCCTCCACAAGCTGCAGCACATCATTGACTTCTATGGCGAACTGGAGTCGGCTGGCAATCCATTAACATCCGCCCTCCTAATCCGTGCCAAGCGTATGGGATTCGCTGACAAACAGATCGCCATGGCCATTAAGAGCACGGAGCTGGCGGTGCGTCAGCAGCGATTGGAGCAAAACATTCGACCATTTGTCAAGCAGATCGATACCGTTGCTGGCGAGTGGCCAGCGAGCACCAATTATCTGTATAACACATATAATGCATCGGAGCACGACATCCACTTTCCGGGTGGACACACAATAGTCGTCGGCTCGGGTGTCTATCGCATTGGGTCCTCGGTGGAGTTCGATTGGTGTGCCGTCGGCTGTTTGCGGGAGCTGCGCAATCTGAAGAAATCGACCATAATGATTAACTATAATCCGGAAACGGTATCCACCGACTATGATATGTGCGATCGTTTGTACTTTGAGGAGATCAGCTTTGAGGTTGTCATGGACATCTATGAGATGGAGCGATCCGATGGCATCATACTCTCGATGGGTGGCCAGCTGCCAAATAATATTGCAATGGATCTACATCGCCAGCAGGCCAAGGTGCTGGGCACATCACCCGAATCGATTGATTGTGCCGAGAATCGTTTCAAGTTCTCACGCATGCTGGACAGAAGGGGCATACTGCAGCCGCTGTGGAAGGAGCTGACCAATCTCCAGTCGGCGATTGAGTTCTGCCAGCAGGTGGGCTATCCGTGTCTGGTTCGACCCTCCTATGTGCTATCCGGTGCGGCCATGAATGTGGCATATTCGGATCAAGATCTGGAAACATATCTGAATGCCGCCTCTGAGGTGAGTCGCGAACATCCGGTTGTCATATCCAAGTTCCTTACCGAAGCCAAGGAGATCGATGTGGACGCCGTTGCGGCCGATGGACAAATCCTGTGCATGGCCGTCTCCGAGCATGTGGAGAATGCTGGCGTACATTCCGGTGATGCGACATTGGTCACTCCGCCACAGGACTTGAATGACGAAACACTGGAGGCCATCAAGCGTATCACACGCGATCTGGCCAGCGTCCTGGATGTGACTGGGCCCTTCAACATGCAGCTCATTGCCAAAAACAACGAGCTCAAGGTGATCGAGTGCAATGTGCGCGTCTCTCGCTCCTTCCCCTTCGTATCGAAGACCCTGGATCATGATTTTGTGGCAACAGCGACCCGTGCTATTGTTGGCATGGCCGTGGAGCCCATCGATGTGCTTCACGGTGTCGGCAAGGTTGGCGTCAAAGTGGCACAGTTCAGTTTCTCCCGCTTGGCCGGCGCCGATGTGCAGCTGGGCGTGGAGATGGCGTCCACCGGTGAGGTTGCCTGCTTTGGTGACAACCACTACGAGGCCTACCTAAAGGCCATGATGTCTACGGGCTTCCAGATACCAAAAAATGCCATCCTACTCTCGATTGGCAGCTTCAAGGTGCGTGCGTTGGCCATTTTTGTGTCATATGTGTCCTGTGCCTGTCCAGCATTTTATATTGGAAATTTCTCAATTTTGATTTAGCACAAAATGGAGCTGCTGTCCTCCATACGGGATCTGGCCAAGATGGGCTACAAGCTGTACGCCTCTATGGGCACCGGTGACTTCTATGCGGAGCACGGCGTTGATGTGAGTACAACATATATACAATTCTACAGTTATTGTATTGAACCCAGCTAGACCATTCTTGGTGTGGTAAGGATTACTCTATAAGACTCTACAACTTTGAAATATGATTAGTAATTCAACTTACCAAAATTGAATGATTTCTCATCCCTTAAATTGTGGAACATATACGTTTTTGAAGAAACCCAATATAGCCGTTTCCCCTTTCGGGAGAGAGTACAACATAAATACTGCATGAGACAGTTCTAAATTGAGAGACTCTGTAGCTCACTGATAATTGACAAAAATTGGCTAAGGTTAAAGTTCGCTTTCGTTAACCATAAAGATGCAAATGTGTATATAAAACTGTTCTTGATCAGTTTAGTCGGCTTGCAATCTGAACTGTGTTCATTTTTTATTTGCTTTTCAATAATAAATACTCCAAATTGAACTGACAAAAATAGAATGTTGATCGTTTTTAATTCTTGAACTTTGTGAATTCGTAAATTCTTAATTGTAGTTAAATATGAACTCGTATTTGAAGAGAGTAGAAGCCTCGTAAATAGTGAAAGAAGATTTTAGATTGTGCAATAAAAAGTATGAGGGCATTTATTAGATTGTTTTATTTGCATTGCTCGTAATAGAAAAATTAATATAAATACATTTGGTCAAGTGTTTTTTGTCTGATTTTTATATACTCCGATATATTTCTACTTGATCTGCAGCCAGCGAATAGCACATTTGAAGTGTAAAAATAAAAATGAATAGTTTTGTATTATTTGAATGTACAACGAGAGATCCATATTAACAATGAAAAAACTTGGGCTTATGATCGGACTACATATATATATATATACATATATAATACATGATTACACGAGTAATCAAGATTGAAAGCGGACAAAAGTAGCTTATCGGACATGCTCTGAAGGGTTATTTTGATTGCTTTGATCTCAATGATACTTAAGTGGATACTACGAGCTCGACGAGAGACGTGACTTCAAATGAAGAAAGATAAAAACGCATTTCCGTAATTTGGAAATGACTCTGTGTAATATGTGTGTGTGTTTTTCCAATTGTCGTTTTAATTGAAGGCACTCTTCAGCTTTTGCGTATTGCGCTTGAGCATCTCGCGCAGATCGTCGCGCCTTGATTCCGGGGCCAGCGTTTGCAACAGTTGCTCCGTCTTGGTGCTAATCGTTTGCAGTGCACTCGGATCGATTTGCAGACGCTGCATTAGCGTGCCCAGCAATTGGCTGACCTCCTTGGTGGGAGTGTCTGTGCTGGTGGTTGGCACTGGTTCTGCCACCGGTTCCACTTGTGCATCGACAATGGCGATGTCATTCTCATTGAGCGTCAGTGCGGATGAGCTCCTCCTTCTGGTCGTGCTTAGCGTTGCAGTGCTTCCGCTCTGCAGTGGCATTATATCACCCGTGTGCATCTGCACCACATGCTCCACGAACTTGAGCGATTTGCGTCGCATGGGACTTGAGTGGCAACTGGAACTGACGCTGACTCTGAGGCTGGGACTGGGACTTCCACTGCGACTGGGAGAGGGATTTGTGTTACTGTTGCCACTGCAGCGGGTTGTGGCCCGTTCAAAGCCGCTGGCCGCTTGGCAGAGTGCTTCCGCATAGTACTTGGCATACTGGGTGCAGCCCAGTTGCTGATAGAGCCGGCATAGACGCTGCGAGTGCTCCAAATAGAGCTGGACATGCTGGGCATTGCGAAACTCCGCTGCCTTGGCCAACATGGCCAGCATGTGGTCCAGCAGCAGCTCGAGCAGATTGGTCCGCCTCAGTATCTCAATGCCATCGTTCAGTTGCGGTCTGCCCTCCGATTTAATCGATGACCGGCTGGACGTTTGCGATGTCTGCGATGCTCGTCGCATCAGTAGCGGCATGTCCCGGCATGCATGCAACGAGTCCTCGGAGCAGCGTCGCTGTTCGGCGAGCTGCTTCAGCTGCTGGGCCCGCAACATATGTGTCTTGCGGCGCAGTTTACCGCGCGTCCGCTCCTGATGCATGCGCATGCCCAGCAGACCCTCAGCACTGCTCGCCCGACGCTCCACTTGAGCCGTCAACTGCTCCAGCTGCTCCTGCTTGACGGCGGGCAGCTGGGTGCGTGCAAACTTTGCCCAGCTGCGCAGCTGTAGATAGTCCGGCGTGACCAGATTCTCGAGCAGCCGTTCATAGTTGAGCTTGGGATAGAAGTCATCCGCATGCTGCAGATTGCGCAACGCCTGCAGCAGATGTACCAGCGGCTGCTCGGCAATGCCCGCCATAATCGAGCGCAGCTCCATGAGTGCATCCTCTGGCACATGCTCGAACAGATTGCGCCGCTCAATGAAGAAGTCGCTGAGCTGCTTCTTGGCCAAACAGTCGGCGAAGGTGCGCACAAAGCGTATCAGCTGCTCGCCGAGGAACTCGTCTGGCCAATCGTTGCTGTGCCGCTCGCACTGCCAGAAGAGATGCGTGCGCAGCTGCTCCATGATGTGACCCATTGCCTGGCACTTGTCGTTCATGAAGGTGCGCACCAGTGCCTTCATCAGCATCAGCACCTTCAGCTGCATGCGCGTCAGCTGCCGCTCCAGATACAGCTCCGCCTGCGGAAAGACAATGCGCCACTCCAGCTCACGGAAGGGATTGCGCGAACGCTTGGGCGTATAACCCACTGGCACCACATGGTAGCCAAACGTTTGGATCCGCTTGCGCATCAGCATCGTCGGCCATTCCTGTTTGTCGCCCGTGTGGACGTTCGTCAGCTGTGGTCGGGCGCGCAAATTGAACTCAAAGGCGCAATCCGGCCAGGTGTGCGGCACATGAATGGCGGGCACCAGCTCCTCCGTCGCCGTATAAATGGTGCAGCCGCGATAGCTGCCAGCAGACAGCTGCTTCTGGCTAATGCCCAGCTCCGGGGCCAACTGTTGGCGCAGCAACTCACCAAAATAGTTCATGAACTGCTCTGAGCTTAGATAGCATTGCTGGAGCAGAGCACGACGTCGATGCTGTTCCACGCGGCACTGTCTCAATATCTGCACCGTTTCATATCCGCTCCGATTGCTCTCTGTTCGCTGCTGCTGTTGATCCTCGTCCTGCTGATCCTTTGCCCCTGCATCACTGCCACTGTTCACGTCATCTCCACCATCATCATCATCATCATCATCGTCCTCGTTGTCGTCGTCGTCATCATCGCTCTGCTCCAGCCAGGCAGGCAGGCAGCTGGCCAAACGGCAGACGCATGCCTCGGGCAGCACATTACGCTGCAGTGCATCCCGCTCCAGCTTAAGCGTTAGCTCATCCATTGGCCGCTGTGTGTTCAAGCGAGCTATATACACATGATCATAGTCACCCTCACGCCAGCTACCAGCTACAGAGCCGGATGCCAAACTGGCGGCAGTTCCATTCCCAGTGCTATAACCGGAACTGCCATCTGTGTAGACACCAGTGTCAATGTCACCTCCCTCGTCACTGCTGGGACTGCTTGGGCTCGAAATGCGCCGCTGCTGCTGCGTTGGCGTCGGTTCGCGCAACTTTAGACGCACATAGCCCAACCAACGACTCTGCTCCAGCAGCCGTACATACTGCCGGCGACAGGGTGTCGTATTGTAGTAGTCCGTCTCCAGCAGTACCTTGCACAGTGCGGCTATCGAATCATAGTTGGCATCGTTCGCCCGCGCAACATCCACGTTATCGAACACCACATAGGTCAGCATCCTCTGCAGCGGCTGTGGCGGCGAATGGGCCTTTCCCGACGTGGCGCCAAACTGACGCTGTGGCCCAGCTCTGTGGACAGATGGATTTATATATTTCATTAATAAGAATACTTATTATCTAAGAATACTAATTTGAAAGAAGCTGGGGACTCATCTACCCGGCAGTTGCCAGGAGGAGTCCCTTTCTAATCGATCTGTCGCAGTGATCAGCAGTAAGATAAGAACTAAGAATTCGAATGATTCATAAACACAACTTGCTGGACTCATTTCTATATGCAGTCATTCGAGAGGAGGCAATCTACAGCAAACATTTGAATTATATTCTTAAAACTCAATAGTTCCGCTGTTCCTAAGTTGCCCATAAATTCAGTTTCAATTCGACATGAAAATTGAGTACCAGAAATGGAGTAAGGAATGGCTTACGTGGGATTGAAGAGTAGCCGCTTGGCCACTGCCTCATCGATGGCGCTGGCATGGAGGAGACTGTGCTCGGTTAGTGTCTGGGCAGAGTTGCGCTGCCTGGCCAGCAGCTGCTCATCGATGGCAGCCATCTCGTGCTCAAAGTGGCCAAAGAACTGCATGCCGAGCAGCAGTTGATTCAGGAGGAATGTGTGCAGCTGCCGCTCCAGCTGATGCCGTGTCTTGTGCTCGATGGTGCGCTGATGCTCCTCTCGCAGCTGTTCCAGGGTGCGGGCATATAACGCACTCACGCATTCGGTGGCGCTGCTTCCGTTGCTGCCACCAAACAGTCGCAGCTGCGGCGCCAGATTGTGGCTGCCACGTAGACTAACGCTGCCACGTGGCAATCGATTGACGGCTTTGCCACAGCGGGAGTCGCCTCCGCTGACCGTCTGCTGATGTCGCCGCTTTCGCGCGTTCCGCTTTTGCAGCTTGGCCAATTGGCGCTGACGCTTCTTCTCCTGGCGGCGACGCAGTTTGGCACGCGGCGTCGCCTCCGCCGCCTGCAGCTGCTGCAACGTATTGGTTTGCACATCGCTGTCCAGCGCCTTGGACCAGTCACAACCCATAAATAGTTGTTATTGTCGTTGTCGAGGATGGTTCAGCTTGGGCAACAGCGCGCGCAACTGCTGCAATTATCTGACTGCCTCCTTTGTTTTCTGATATCGATCGAACTGATCGAATTCTATTTCCAAGACAAGGCTAATGTCGATGTCGACGTCGTTGTCGATGTCGTTGTCGTTGTCGCTGTCGTTGTCGTTGCTGTTGATAACATCATCATCAACACAACTCTTCCTACGCTTCCGGCTGGCCGTTATCAGCACTCGGCCAGGTAAACACGGCAATGCAATACAGAGACAAGGGAAGAGCAAGATGGCTCCGTACTCCACTGCACAGTGGAGCAAGTTAGTTGTACAATGAAACGATAAATATTCGCTTGTTTATTACATATTTGAGATCGTATAAAAAATACATAAAATTCATTTCAAATAACCAAAGGGGATTTTTTTCATTAGCACTTTTGCTGATGCAGCTATTTGACCTGTTCTAGTCATATATGGATTATATTATAATGTTTTATCTCGTCGTCGGCGGCCTTCAACTCAAATTAACAATCTGGTTTTATGATGAAACTACAACTGAGCCGATTTCAGTTTACTGATAGAAACATTTTCCCAGTTCCCAAATGGAAGGCCCTGTGTGAATAGATTGATCAGCTGGGCTCACTGTGCAATTGTTGCCGCATTACAATGTATTGTTGGTGTTGATGTTATTTGGTGTCGGTATTATTTTCCAAATAGTACAAGTGAATTTTTATGTAGGTCCGTAAAGTGCCGATATCTTTATGTGGCCTAGGCAAACAAAGACAAATCACTGAAGCCTCCTGGGTGTGGTCTTGTCCGTCCCCCATCCACCAAATGCTAACCGATGCCCCTGTATAATTTTGTATATTATTCTACTTGCAGGTGGAGTCCGTACAGTGGACATTCGATAAGTCAACACTCGATGATATCAACGGTGAACTACAACATTTGGCGGAGTTTCTGGCCAACAAACAGTTCGATCTTGTCATCAATCTGCCCATGCGCGGCGGCGGAGTCCGCAGGTATGCAATTGGCATGCGTCCACAAGGGACGCACCTATCTTAGTCTAACTAATTTTGCAATGAGTATTTTAAGATTCGTTTTTTTTTTTTTTGTACATTTTATTCTCTCTTACTTTGTGTGCATAATTTAGGTAACTCGAACTGCCCAAACTAAAGCCAGATACAAAATTGTCTCGCATCCATTAACTAAAATTTAGAACGTCAAGCTCTGAAACTGAACGTCGAATAAATCTCAATATTTTAATTATTATAAACAATTTATTTTAAAATTCGAGTTAAGAAATGATCCACTTGAAACAAGATTTTTTACATATTAAATATGTATAAAAATGCATATTATTATTGTAGACTTTTTTGCTTCAGTGAAACGAGTATTTTAATAGACTTATTTTTAACATTTATTCACTCTATGTATTCATAAAGAACGTGATATTTTTCAAACTATTGAACTTGAACTGCCTAACTAACTAAAATAAACAGTAAAAGTTGCTTTTCATAACTTAAATTTTATTTATCTTAATATCTTAATGAAGATAAATTTGATTTAAGTTTGCGATTACAAATAGGGCTTCAGTTTTTTGTATAAGTCCTTAAGTAATCAATCATTGTAATTTTAATAATATTTTTGTCTAGGGTGTCTTCATTTATGACCCATGGCTATCGGACACGTCGCCTGGCTGTCGACTATTCCATACCGCTTGTGACCGATGTGAAGTGCACAAAGCTTTTGGTGGAATCGATGCGGATCACTGGCCGCAATCCCGGCATGAAGACGCACACGGATTGCATGACATCCCGTCGGATTGTGAAGCTGCCCGGCTTCATTGATGTCCATGTGCATCTGCGAGAACCGGGTGCCACCCATAAGGAGGACTTTGCCAGCGGTACGGCAGCAGCGCTTGCCGGTGGCGTTACAATGGTCTGTGCAATGCCAAACACAAATCCGGCAATTGTCGGTCGCGAGACGTTCAATCAGTTCCGGGAGCTGGCCACTCTCGGTGCCCGGTGCGATTATGCCCTCTATTTGGGCGCCTCGGATACCAATTGGGAAAATGCCCACGAGCTGGCGACGCAGGCGTGCGGCTTGAAGATGTACCTCAACGATACGTATGGCACATTGAGGCTGAGCGATATGGCCGCCTGGCAGCGTCATCTGTCCCGATGGCCAAAGCGGGCGCCCATCGTTTGCCATGCCGAACGCCAGAGCATGGCAGCCGTTATAATGCTGGCGCATCTGCTGGAGCGATCGGTGCACATCTGTCATGTGGCGCGCAAGGAGGAGATTCAGCTGATACGCGCCGCCAAGGAGAAGGGGATGCGTGTCACCTGTGAGGTGTGTCCGCATCATTTGTTCCTCAGCACACGGGACTTGGAGCGTTTGGGCGCTGGCATGGCGGAGGTGCGACCGCTGCTCTGCTCGCCGGAGGATCAGGAGGCGCTCTGGGAGCACATGGAGTACATTGATGTGTTTGCCACGGATCATGCGCCGCACACGCTCGCCGAGAAGCAATCGCCACAGCCGCCACCCGGTTTCCCTGGCCTGGAGACGATCTTGCCGCTGCTGTTAAATGCCGTTCACGATGGTCGACTGACTCTGGAGGATATCAAGCGAAAGTTTTATCGCAATCCGCGGGCAATCTTCAATCTGCCCGAGCAGCCGCAGACCTATGTGGAGATCGATCTCGACGAGGAGTGGACAATTAGCAACAATGAGCTGAAAACGCGGGCGGGCTGGTCACCCTTCAATGGCACCAAGGTCAAGGGACGCGTCCATCGTGTCGTCCTACGCGGCGAAGTCGCCTTCATCGATGGCCAGGTGCTCGTCCAGCCCGGCTATGGTCAGAATGTGCGTGCCAAGGTGCCGCTACCACAAAAGTCCGAGCTCGAGGGCAATGATCTGCCCAGCGACACGGATGCCAATGATACATTTGCTCGTCTGCTCACCGATGGCACAGCGGCTCGTTCGACAACCGTTCACTTTGAGGATGAGGCCAACATTAGCACATCGCCGGCGGCGGGCAGTTTTCTGCGTCCGGTGTCGCCATCGCCACGACTGCGTCTCGACTCCTCGAGCAATGCAACACTGAAGGAATACCTGCAGAAGAACTCGCTGCTGTCCACACCCAATCCCGTGGCGCACTGTCTGGTCGGCAAGCATGTGCTCTCCGTGGACACCTTTAACAAGGAGCGACTATACGATCTGTTCAATTTGGCCCAGTTGCTCAAGTCGCGCGTGACAAAGGATCGCCCCGTCGACGATCTGTTGCGCGGCAAGGTTATGGCCACCATCTTCTATGAGGTGAGCACGCGCACCCAGTGCAGCTTCAGTGCGGCAATGCAGCGTCTGGGCGGTCATGTCATCAACATGGATCAGGTCACCTCATCGGTGAAGAAGGGCGAAACACTCGAGGACAGCATCAAGGTGATGGCCTGCTATGCGGATGTCATGGTACTGCGTCATCCCGAGCCTGGCGCCGTTGCGGTAAGCACACTTCACTTCCCACAACCCACTCAACAATCATCGATCTAATTAAACCCCAATTTTATTTAGCGCGCTGCATCATTTTCGCGCAAACCCTTGATCAATGCCGGTGACGGTGTCGGTGAGCATCCGACGCAGGCGCTGCTTGACGTCTTCACCATACGCGAGGAGATTGGCACTGTCAATGGCCTGACCATCACTATGGTGGGTGACCTGAAGAATGGACGGACCGTTCATTCGCTGGCACGCCTCCTCACCGTCTACAATATCACGCTGCAGTATGTGGCGCCACCGGGACTGGGCATGCCCGAGGACATAATGCGCTACCTGGATCAGCGAGGCGTCACCCAGCGCACCTACGACAGCATCGAGCAGGCACTCCCAAGCACCGATGTCCTCTACATGACACGCATCCAGCGCGAACGCTTCCAGACCGAGGACGAATACAAACGCGTAAGTAACGGCCATCATCAACAAATTGCTATTCAAAACTTGTATTGTCCAAATAAAATGCATATCGCACACATTGTGCTCTACTCCCACTTTAGTGTCACAAATAATATATATATATATATATATATATATATATATATATCTATAGAAAATCCAACGCCTTTTCTATTTGCGGCTTTTTAAAATTGGTGTAAAATAATTATTTATTTATTACAGCAGCTACACAAAAAGAAAAAGAAAATGCTACTTTTAGCTTCTGAGTGTCAATGAACACTTTTAACGAGTAAGCACGAAAATTACAAGTTGCTGTGCATCTTTAGCAGAATATGTGTGATATGTGCACACATTATAAACCATATCATAATCATGTCAAGATTCCTATTTGTGATAATCGATTGCTTGCAATTCCAAGCAATATCCAAATTGAAATGGCTTGCACTGAAGTCATCGTACAATGCTCTGTTCTGCAGAGTATCTGCTAGTCTATCACTCATCCAATCATTTTCTAATTTTCTTTGTTTTTCTTTTCGCAGTGCTGTGGCCACTTTATTGTTACCCCGAAAATGATGACGCATGCCAGCAAGCGGACCATCGTGCTGCATCCATTGCCGCGAGTTGAGGAGATCAGCCGTGACTTTGACTCGGATCCGAGGGCAGCCTATTTCCGGCAGGCCGAGTATGGAATGTACATTCGCATGGCGCTGCTGGCGATGGTCGTTGGCTGTCGCAGCGGGACGCTCTGAATGCGTTTGCCAACCAAGTTCAATGGGAACAATCATTTTTATACACTTTTCTTCATTTCTTTTATGCATGTCAAGTATAAATACAATCGGCAAAATCAAATTGTTTGTCGACTTGCCACAAATAGTGTGCGTTGCATTTTCTTTTGCTGCAAGCTGCATTGCGTCTGCTTTCAGTCGTATTCGAATAATGATCAAGAGATAGTACAGTAACAAAATAATGGATTCTATTATACAAAAACAAAAAAAAAAAACATCTCGCTTAAATTTCTAATTTCAGTCTCATGTGTTCACAAACATCACTTGCTTAACCAGCGTCGCTTTCTCTTCCTTTCTAAAAGCGCTCAACGACAATCGCTGTGGGCCACTGGTTCACCTCATTTCTATCCATGTCCATGTCCATGTCCATGCTTTTGGCCTTGTCAACGACACTCAGGCTTAGAGTGCTCTCCGCAAAGGCAGCATTCAGATTGCCAGCAAGTTGGGGCTGTGCCTTCTCAACGACGCTCGTCATTGCCACAGCCGCGGCCATCGCATTGCTGTTGTTGTCCTTATTGTTGTTGTTTCTGCTTAGATAATTGGTCTTTCAGTTGACAGATCAAACGTATGCGATTCTAAATACTTACGTTTTACGCTTGCGACATGCCACCATCGAAACGAGCACAGCCAGTATAATAATTGCAGCCAATAGGCCCGATAAACCTGCCACCATGGTCATCATGCCGTGTGGTTCCCCATCTGAGGTCACCTTTGTAACTGTGTGCGTAAGGAGAGGGAGGGACAGGGACAGAAACAGAGAAACAGAGAAAGAGAGAGTCGTTAGTGTTCCAGTTATACGAGTGCGCCTTGATGTCTGTCTACTCCGTCTCCAAACTGACTCACGAGACGAGACGCGAGTCGACTCTGAGTCTGTGTTTGAATCTGAATCTGAGTCGGAGTCTGTGTCTGGGTCTGTTTCTATGGCTGTGTCTCTCATGGCCAAATGTTCGATGTTTACTTCAAGCTGTTATTGCTAATCGATGATTGGGTGAATGCTGGCATTTCGAGTTGATTTTTGCGGCTGTTCGGTTGTTCGGTTTACCCTGAGGGATGCTGGGAGGGAGGTAGGCATCGCCTACATCAAACCACTTGCAGCACTTCCGGCCAGAGACCGGCCCGGATCACTTTCTATGCCGGAAGCGAGATACACTTACTTGAATCTTCGACGACAAAGCGTTTGCTGTTGGGCAACGCCGATGCCGGCATATAAGTATCCGATTCCATTTCAAATTTCAGTTTCTGCTTCGATTCTGTGGCACAGCGAAAAGCAAAAAAAAAAAAGAAAAAGAAAAACCAAAAACAATATAAATATAAATAAACAAAAAGACCGTGAAACACCTGTCTAAATATTGTTTGACTGCAACAGCAAAGGCAAAGGCAAAGGCAAAGGCAATTGCATGGCGCAGCCA
This sequence comes from Drosophila grimshawi, assembly GCF_018153295.1. Classification (NCBI taxonomy): domain Eukaryota; kingdom Metazoa; phylum Arthropoda; class Insecta; order Diptera; family Drosophilidae; genus Drosophila; species Drosophila grimshawi. The sequence continues at coordinate 17,110,458 of NW_025063692.1, read as the reverse complement.
CAAACTATAACTAAACGATAACAGCAACAGCAACAACAACAACAACAACAACAATAATAATAATAATGACCATAATAATAACTATATTTTTCTATAGCCATCTCTCTAGTTCATTGAATATTAACCCAGTTGCACACGCTTGCCACAGTCACGCTCGACTTCACCCAACTGTTGCCCAATCTCTTTTAGTTTCTCTCTCATAATCTTTATCTCTCCCTCTCTCTCTCTCTCTCTCTCTCTCTCTCTCTAATACTTTAGACGACTACGCAGTATGTTAATTAATTGATTTGGTCAGCGATTCAATCTGGTCTTATAACCACACCGACAAACAACAACAAAATCATTGATTTATTTGTCATTTATTGATATTATTTAATTGTTAAATGCTTGCTCTTTATCGGTCTGAGAATGAAATTTAATTTGCGAAAGTAAACTACAGTGAATCGAGTATATATAGCAATTCTATTTAATCGAATTGTATATTCAGCTATTTGCAAATTAATGGAATTAATCGAATTAAACATCAATTTAATTGCATTCTTGGTGGCAGCTCTGTTCAACATTTTGATGATCTCCGCATGTAAATGTAGAACAATGATCCTCTATTCATTTCGGTAGAAGAATATTTATGGAGCACTATTAAAAAAAAAAAACCTGGTTGGTATAAGTTTATGGTCCTTCTAAACAATCGGTTATATTGAACACTTGGTTCTTGTTTTGTGAAAACTATAATATAAATTTGCATAATGTCGATCTAATTTGGCACCAAATTGCCTAACCTGTTTGCGATCATTGATTGTTGACCGACTCTGCAAACACGTGCCCCGACTCCAACACTTTAGATACAAAAAATGGAAAAGATCGCGGCAAGCAACAAACACTCAAAGTCGTTCAATGAAAAGCGAAATTCTACTTAAAATGTACAATAAAAGTTAATTGCTAGTTTGCATAAAAGTCAATGGACGATTTAGAGAGCTCTCTACACAGATCTATATATATATATAGAGATACCCGTAGAATGGGGAAAAATGTACAAAAGCTGATACGGAACCTAAAGAGATACTTTACCAACAGTAGATCATGAGCTGAATAATGTTAGCAACTTCACTGATCTGTGTTGAGTGAGTGTTGTTTTGCTGTGTGTTTTTTATTTTATTTTTTTAATGTTATTTGCATGATTTGCATTTAAATAAATAAACCGTCGAAATACGTTTGATACGTATATAAATACATTCATGCATGCATATGTAATTTATGTGTACATAAATCTATATATTTATATATATATATATATATATATATAACTAAATGTTTATAGCGATATCATCCCCAACGGCTAATCACAGATCCGAGAATGGGGAAAGGGGAATGGCTTCTCCGGACTTCCTACTCTTACTGTGAGGGGGAGGAGGAGGTGGTGGTGGGGGGTGTGTGTGGTGGGAGGGAGTGCGCTGCATGTCGTTGGCGATGTGGGCGAAATTGTTGACAAAAAATGCGAGCAGCTTTTTCAGCTTTACAGCTAGAACAACGATTGCGATTATAATAATTTTAATTTATTTAATCAATGGGGATTGCGGTGATTTGCAACTTAATTGCACAAGTTATTATTTATAAATAACAACTGAACGTGATAAAAGTGGAATATAGTATATTGATCACATGTGCGATATACGAATATACATAAATGTATATGTTTTCAGTCGTACCTAGAACAGATGCCATAAATATGCATAAATTACACAATTGCCAATTGCTGAATACAGATATAGATTACAGATTACAGATTACAGTTAATCTAATAATCCGTTATTGCAATGCAAATGGAAATGTTTACTAGAAAGATGTTAGATGTTGTTAGCTGCCATAAAACATGCTAATTTGCCGCTAAAACAAAGACATCAACAAAGATGATAAAAAAAATAAAAAAACAGCAAAACTTTGTTTGGAAATCTACTTTGATTTCGCCCAACGACGATAATCAATTTGAGTTTGTTGCTCAATTTTTGAATTTCAATTTGAATTTGGATTGCACGGATTATTGAGTTCTAGCCTAAACCAAGTTTGTCTATGGCTTTCTTGCTTCACTTGAATTAATTAATTGAGTTGCATCACAATACGAGTGGCATGCAAAATTGCCGCCGATTTACTTGAATTTGAGAGCAACAACAAAACGGCAAAAAAGTAGAATTAATAAAAAAAGACAAACCAAAAAATCACTCGAGTAATTTAGGAAAGTACCGTTATTCACACGCACGCACACACACAAGCGCAGGATACTTACACTGATTACGTTGCCTAACTGTTAACGTAACCGTTAACTGGTCTTATATTTTTTGGGATTTTGGGATCTTTTCGGAAAGCTGTTTGAAAACTGTGAACTGACGTCGACGACACTCGGCGTGCGACTAACGCTGTCTACGTAAAGCCGATACGTATCTTTCGATTGCGCCAAAACCGACGCAAGGCGACGCGACGCGACGCGACGCGACTCGACGTCGCAGCTTAGACGCAGACGCAGACGCAGACGCAGACGTCGACGTTGCAGCCCGCAGCGACTGTGGCTTTTGCTTGCCGGCATCGAAATTGGAATTGAAATGGGAATTGGAATTGGAATTGTAATTGGAATTCGAATTTGAATTTGAATTGCAGGCAGTCGTTGGGACTCGATCTCGAACTTGGCTCAAACTGAACTTTCCAACGATTCCACTTTAATGAAGTGTAACAAAATGGAATGGAATTGGAGCTTGTGCTCAAGCATGAAAGTGATCCGAAAATTCAATGTCAAGCAGCGAGCATACATGCTAACATACATACGTACATACATAGATACATATACACATACATACATACACACATACATACATATGTATGTACATCCAAGCATACATGCACATTAGTCATCGATGCGCTGTGCTCGATGACGTTGAATGTGAATAACAAGAGTTTCCAATTTCGATTTCCAGTCAAATGATAAGCCCCCAAAACGAGCCGGAACGAGCTGAACACAGACATAGCTCACATAACATAAGAATATACATTGTTTCTGAAATTCCTCAATTCCACAATTGCCCATCTCCGCCTCCGTCTTCACGTCGGCACAACAAATGTTCTTTTTTTATCGCCAACTTATTTTCCCAGATTTCACTAATTGACATTCCGGTGAGTCGACAACAATTGCCAACTGTTGCAGCTAAAAGTGTCTAATCTTTAGAGCCAACCCTTTGGCAATACCAGCAATTTGTACAAGTCTCTGAATCATTATTGCATTATTGATAACTATTTAATTTGTGGTTGAATTTTATTTATTTGTTTCAATAACTTTTCGACCAAATTCAAATGCGATCCCATATTGTATACATATATAAATATATTCTTGGACAGCCTCACTAGCCGTCTGTTGGATTCGATGTCGGTCAAAGGACAAGTTCTATAATAAGATACCCAAACCAAACTTGGCCAATATGCGCGTTATTTGTCCTCCACATCGGACAACTATAACCTATAGCTGGTCGGAAATTGAACTCTGAAAAATCCAAACGCTTTTATTATTATTGCTAATTTTCGGGTGCCTGGGATATTCATTCATTCTTATTTACAATTACTTGATTTTAAGTAAAAACATTTTTTCTTCCACGCCAATCAGAAGGAAATTGTACTCCTGATCAAGAAAATTCGAAATATTTCAGACATTTTTTAAAGTCAGTGAATCAGGGAAAGGCAAAAGTTGAATTTTCTAATAAAAAAAAATTGGTATTTTGACAGAAAACATTGTCAGTATCAGTTACCAAAGATGAGAGTATGGTTTTTATGATCTGTAATTTTAAATTTCGTATGCGTTCCAAGAAGTTCAAATTGTTTTTATACTCTGTCCGTCAATCTGTCTAAGACTTAAACAGGAAATATTATATATATATATTATATCTTCCACAGTTTCTTAACTAAAGTTATCAAATTTGGAAGGTAACTTCTCTTTCAAGATGATGTAAATTGGTAAAATCGCTTATCTCACACAATTTGAAAACCAGAGCCACAAAATTGGTAAAACTGATAAAAAAAAAAAAAAACATTGTATAACCAATATTTTCCGCAATTCTTAAGCTAAAATTGCCAAACTTCGAATGACAAGGAACCTCCTCATAAGATTGTTACTTTCTTGGCCACGCTCAGCCCAAGCCCCAAGAACTAGAACCAGAACACAAAATTTGAAAGACACGTTGATTACTAACTGTTCAATTGTCGAGACACGCCCACAAACTGCCGGCCCACCCCCATCCCCACAAGAATGTTGCTGTTTGCTGTGCCTTTAAAATTGCCTTTTGTAGATAAACAACAAATATTTGCAGTTCCATTTGGCTATTTATTTTCTAAACAATGGAAGTGCGACACGAGTTTTGTTTACAGGGCATCGGGCTTGCATTTCAAACTCGGACTTGGTGCAAGTTGATGTCAATTAAAATTCGTATGTAACAGCTGATTGCCAATTGGATTATACAACCAGCACATTGTGCAATTTCACAATTGAAAGTGAATCTATTCACAAAGTAAAATGAACATCGTCTATTTTATCCCCATGTCATGACATATGTAATAGCTTATTAGCTGCTGCTTATTTTGTCGTTGCTATCATTAAGTGTGATATAAAAATAACTTTGTATGTATTTATTTAATTGCTTTATTTGCAGTTTGAGATTAAAACTCATCTAAATCAATTATAATCTAAATACTTCTCATAGTCAACTTGTTCGTTTTTTGGAGTGCCATACTTGACTACGTCATAATTTCTAAAAAAAGATTTGTGTTTTTATTTAATCTTTGGCTTGCCAAAGATAACCGTTCCATTTTTTTATTTTTTTCTTATAGATTACATTATTATTAAGGTCGAAGGAAAGTAAAAATAGAAATAAATTGGAGCCAATAGTAAGCTTAAGTGTTATATTTGAGATCATAGATATTTATGTAGCTGCCCCTTAATTGATCTCGGTGTACTTTTGCACAACATTCTCAGCTGTGTATATATATATATATATATATATATATATATATTTATTTATGTATGTAGCTATAATGAAAGTCGCATCCACAGTTTAAGTTAATGCGTAATACGCGGCGCAGGCATCTGTTTTGGTCAATTATATATATATATATATATATATATCGGTTCTGCCAAATTGGAAAATGTATACTTATATAATATGTATTTACACACATACATTTCTACACTAAAATAAACAAATGAATGTTGTCCCCATAATAAATACATACCCAGTGCAAACCTTTTTGCGTTGCGATAACGATTGAAAATGTATTTCGCTTCTGTTTTCGGTCAGTTTAGGTGCAAACTGCATTTGTTAGCGCTCTTTATTATTATTATTATTGTAAGTTGTTTTATTGTAGACTTTTGGTGCTGATTGCAGACACAGCTGACACTTGTTTGTTATTGTCGGCTTTAAATAGCACACAACAAATTGTGCACACACTTTTAACAACGAGTCACACTTGTAATTTTAATTAAAATATTAATGCATCTCTCTCTCTCTCCCTCTCAGTGTGTGTGTAGGATGTGTTATGGTTTTTAATATAATGACACAGCAATTTACAAAATATGTTCAGTACATTTTTACGACAAACACTGAAAACTGAAAACTATAAACTGAAAACAGAAAACTGCCTGTCTCCGTCTCGAAGGCATCGGCACCAATGATCGGCGCCGAGAAAAATATAAAAACACAAAAATTTCGTATTTGAACGCTTTTCGTATTTGTTTGTTTATTTTTATTTCGATTTTTATCTTTGTTGTTCTTTATAAATAACTAGAAAAATTCGTGCAAATATATCGTATATTTTCAGTATATTCAAGTATATGTATATTCATATATAGAAAGCGTCTCTTGTAGCGACATCAGAAGAGAAAATGAAAACAAATATAAATGTTGTTCTTAGGTATTCATTGAAATAAATGCTCGGCTCTGCTCTTAATAAACATTACTCTGTAAGTGTGCTAATATTATGTTAGATATTATGTTGGATGAGCTTTAAATTAAGGATAGTTCAAAAATTACAGTTGATTAGATCGGTGGAATCTTGTTGATGGTGGCTGCCATACAAAAACCGTTCTATAACAATATATCTTGAGATGCTTGTTGTCAACTTCCGAATTATTTGAAAGTAAATATGCTTTTTGTTATTGCTAATCAAATTTTTAGGGTTTTCACACCAAATTCAGAACATCTCTTTACGAAGTGCACCTTTAAAGCTATCAATAATCGGTTATATGGCCGGCTAGTTGTTCGTAATCGATATATGGATGTGCATTACTTCCGCATAGCAGCCAGCAACAGTTAACTGTTGCGCATGCGTCTCAGCTGCACGTGAAAAATCGTGACAAAATTGGCAAATTGCCAATTGCCGATAACTGTGAGAGTCAACAGAATGAATGATATATGTATGTGTGTGTGTGTGTGTGTGTGTGTGTGTTTGCATGTGTGTGTGAGTGTGTGTGTGTGTGTTTGCATGTGTGTGTGAGTATGCACAGATGAATTGCAATGGTTTCAATTGTTACAGCATTCGGAAGCGCTTCGAGCTACCTTTCGTTGACGTCAACGGCCGGAGCTATTGCGATATTGTGAGGCCAGCTTAATAGCAACATCAACAGCAACGGCAACAGCAACGGCAACAGCAACGGCAACAGCAACGGCAACAGCAACAGCAGCTGCAGCATCTGCGAAAACACAATAATTGATTTGATAACAGCCATGTTAATTTCATTGTCAAAACGCTTGCCCCCACTCCCACTAAACTTGAATTGACGTTGTGCCTGATAAATTACACTAATCGCTGCGATGCCGCCGGCGGCGACATCAATGTTTTTTATTTGTCTCGCTCAGTCTTCGTTTTCTGTGACTATTTAACTTGAGCTCAGCTCACGTTTTGCAAGCTCAATAGACATGAAAGTAAAACGAAGCTCAAGTGCCGTTATTAAACAAACCTACATACATACATACGAACTTGTTTCTATACTCGAGACGACTTCATACTATTCGCATAGATATATATGTAGCTAAAATGATCTTAAGTTTACTTTCCGCACTTTCCGGAGTAGTTGTCATCTTCTGATTACTATAATTCAAATTGTAATTGGTTGGCTCTTGGAGACCTCTTGCATTTTGATAGCCAAGTAAAAGAGAGCTTGTTAGTGTTATATACTATCTGAAACCGCAAGAGGTTTTTTAAACTAACAATTGATGAAGGAAGAACAATCGGGGCAGAATTTTATTTTTTGCAGTATATTCTTTGAAAATAACATGATCCGGCCAGAATGTTGCTGAACATTTATTTTGAAGTATGAAAATATGAAAAAATATACGAAAATTGGAATCTTTCTTTAGATCTAGACTGAATAAAAGCCTTGACATCGTCAGATGTGGTATTAGAGGAAAGCCTTGAATCAAATACATGTTTTATAGGTGGAACATCTACAAGGATCATGTGAGGAAACTTAACAGCCGCGTCCGATGGAGCTAATGCTTTGGTTAAAAGAACATTTAATTGCAAAAATGGTGTTAACAATCACCGAATCGACAACTTTTTCGGGGATACAAGCAACAACATCCATGGGAATGACATCATTTTCATCACGTCTTTCTGGCATTTGTAGAGACGGGTTTAGTAGTAGATACGAACTTTGTGGGCATGTATGAAGGGAGAGATAGTTCATTTGGGCCACTTAAACTTGTCCTTTTACGCTTCGAAAGTTCAGACAAAAGTTGCCTCCTTTTGATCCATCAAATAGTGTTTTAAAGCCGACAGAATAGATCTCCAGACTTTCATAGTCTGCCTCATGAATCCCATGGCATTCATTATGGGAGATATTGGTTTTATAGATCTACACTTTCAGAAATATATTATGGGGACCGGTATGGACGAGGCCATAAAATTTGTTTAATATATCTCCCAAGTTTGATGCTTTTAACTCAGAAACTACGGAAGATATAGTCTTTTCCGATTTCTATGATAGGGTGGGGGATAACAGGTAATTGCAATTTGCAATTATCGATTACATCGATATCCTCTATCTTTATCCAATATACTCTGGATAAAGTTGAAGACGATATATTGCATATACTTTCGTGGGCTGTGTTTGTGTTTCCAAATTTTATTGTTTTTATTTCTTCTATTTATTTGGCAAACTTCTTATCAATTATCATCGTGATTTTGTGATCCAATAATCGTCAGTATTGAATATCGATATATGTTTGTATGATCGAAATCTGAGCGTTGGACATCAATTGAGTAAATCTAGAGCGAATCAGCACTGCCCTTCTTTCCCCTATTTATACCAAGGAACTCCAACCAGGATGTTGGCTTCGAGTCGCGAACCGTCGCTTGGCGTACTTGACTGCTGGCTGCCTGGGCCACAGTCGTGCCGGTGGCATCCTTCACACTTGCAGCATTGACCAGCACTATGGAGTCCTTCTTCAAAGCGGCGATTGCGGTGTTTGTGTTGGCATTGGCGTTATTTGTGGTCTGAATGGTCACATTCGATGGCTGCGGTGTCGGCGCAAGACTGGACCGTGGCGACTCAATTGCACTGTTCCGCCGGCGATGACCGCCGCCAAACAGTTTACCCACGTACGGCAAGCACATCTCGCCAGATAATTTGAGTTTGCCTAACAGAAATTTGGATCTTTTGGGTCGTTCGAAACAAAAATTTGTTTTTAACTACAGTCTATGGGCGTGTGAGCTGAAATTTGAACTCACTGACAAGCCAAGCGCCTGAACGATGGCGCACTGGCTGCTCTGACCGACACAAATAAACTCAACAGACTGATCTGTATATCCTGGACAAAGCTTCAAAGTCTTCCTCATAAACAGAGTTGGTCATTGCGATTCTGATACACACACTTTCCTTTGAACATCTGTAAGGATTTCTGCAAGCTGGAGATATTTTATTAAAACAAAAGGAATGGGACATATCCTTGCGGATCTCAAATGGACACCTGTTTTGGAGCAAAAAAAAATTGATTGGCATTCAAAGTGTTCAAAGATTCAAGAATAACAATTTGATCATCAATTTGGCTGGATTTATGTGAAAGCCAGAAATAAATAAGTTTAAAGAATAAGTTTAAGGATCTCCTCCGCTTCCTTGAAACTAAACGAAAATCTGAGCGTTGGCAGCATTTCATCGCTCAAATTTAAATGGCAAACAATTTAAGGGCAACCAAATTATATTGGCATGTTTATAAAATTACCATCGCCCAAAAACAGGGGAATACTACGAGCAATTGAAATCCGAAGACTTTGCAGTAGTTTGATATGCTGCAAAACCAATTAAGTTATTTAATAGATAATGTATATCGCTCATGATAACAATGCAAAAGTTTGATATTTAAGACAGATAACTTAAGGAGTCTTCACTAAAAGATCAAAACCTAAATTTAAGTATTGAATATATGTATATATATTTATGTATATATAAATTAATTTAAATGCCTAAGCTACAGGCTAAATAGTATTTACCTCAGATAGTTAAAAATGAATTGACAAATTTGAAAATATAGTAATCTATAATGAAAAAAACATATTTTGTTTTCTTTTCTTAATTCCAAAGTACATTTTTTACTACGCTAAGTCGAACCTTGTTTTCTGAATTTTAGAAAGAATCCATACTAATAACTCTTTCTATTACTAAGAAATATATTTCTGAAAAATAAAACAGAAGTTGATCTTACTTTCAGAAACGGCAAAAATAAAATCAGCTCCATCTTTGTTATTTTTAAGTCACATTTTATTTACAAGCACAGCGCAGCTGGCACTGCTTGGAGGCAGGCATCTCTATTTATAGACGCGCTGCATCCGCTCTTTGTTTTTTGTGCAACTGAAAGCAATCGAGGAGCAAATTTTGCGTCTTAGTGTATTACAGACCGCTGTTTAGAAACGATGGCTTCCTTTGGTGTGCGCGGCATGAGCCAGCCACTTGGCATTAAGATCTGCTGCTGTCGCGTCTTCACTTGTATCAATTTTGACTTTGTGCTCTCCCGGTTGGGACTCATGAAACTCATGCAGCTAGGTCTGGCCATTTTGTGCGAGGGCCTGCTTATCAAATATGGTGTGCCATACGCTGACTCCATTGGCCCGGCGCTGACCAGTTTCTTGGTAACAACTGGACATTGCTTCACCACAACAGTCCTACTGCTAATAAGCTACTGCTTCTCGGATAAATCTTATGGTCTCATTCGACAGTCACTATTTGTAAGCACACATAATACATACATACATATGTACATCTCTCATTGGGCTAAAAATAAACTTTGACATTGTACAGGAGACGCTGTTCAATGCGATGGCGAGCTGCATGTACTTCAGTTCAGCCAGCTATATGGGATTTGCCTGCGTCGTCTGGTTGCATCCTCAGTTTCTGGTTCGTCCTGGATTCTGGGCATATCCAGCTATGACAGCCACTTACGTAAGCCTCTATTTGTACTCTAGTGGCATAAGGAAATATTTCAATATTATTATTTTTACATACTCTGCAGTACATGGGTTATGCGGCAGGACTTCTACATGCCATCGACGCCTTTGTCGCCTTTAAGCATTTTCGTGGCCATCGCTAGACATTCGTTATGAACATGGATATGTAAGCCTAGTATTAAATATTTTTTAATTGTAGTAAAAAATTACGCGATTGGATTTTGGTTAACTTACTGCCAGTATTTAAATCAAATATAAATACATGTATAAATAAGTTTTCTAAATATGTATAAGACACAAATTGCAGACAATTTTATATATGTGAATTACACAAGATGACTTTAAAATAAATATATATATATATATATATATATATATATATGTAGAATAACTGATTTATTGTGGCTCTACATATTAGTAAGATTTGGAAACGCTGCCATGGATCTCTCTGGGACCTAGAAGACAAAAAAAAGCCCAGAGCCCATATAGTAATAACGATTTAAATATGGTTTTTGGACGCATTTATGCAATTAGGTATGATAAATATATAATGTATGTAATAATAAAATTAAGTACAAAAAGCATTTAAAGTGTATGCATGTGTGTATATTTAAATGGACTGGTTCGTTTGATTTGTGCTTGCTTTGAATTGTTTTGCATTGACTTGCAGCCGATAAGGCACCATTGGCGACAGCCAACTGATTGAGGGAGTCCACTCACCACTAAGGCATTTTCTTGGCTGCTTTGAATTTTCTAGAAAATGTAAAAGTTACAAACATATTTAATAACTGAAATAGACGGAATCGGGCAAAATAAATTGTGATTTACTTCAGCGCCTGGCTAGTCTCGTAGTCGGCTTTGAGTAGTCCAATGCGCACCCATCGTGGACGCTCGTGAATCGCCTTGTGTATTAGAAATTTAAGGCCCAGCAGTAGATGCTCAAAGATGACAAACGATAGATCCGGCATTGAAGGCACCCAGTGCGAAAAGAATTGCCTGAAATAAAGTTTAGTATATGTTGGAAAAGAAAAATATGCAATACCAAAGGTATTCAAACACGACAGCTACTCACTTGACATCCGGCTGGAGAAAGAGCAGGCCACAGTTGCTCATCAGCGACATGACCGAGATCAGCTCAAAAGCCAACTGCCAAGCGCCAATATTTTTAGCGCGACGCCCAAAGGGTCGCTTGAAGATGTTGCACAGCTTAAATATGTCAATGTGCACGGCAAACACGTTGTTGACTAAAGCACCGATGGCGGCGAAGGGCGCAACGGCAGCAAAGAGCACCACGTAGCCAAACTGAATGCACACCTGCAGATAATCCTCGTAGGTGGAATGATAGGAATCCAGGCCAGACTCGTAGAATGACTGCTCGTACCGTGACTTATTGCCAACCGCGCTCAATTTGTTTGGGTCCACTTCGGTGTGGCGATATTTAGCGTACATCTGGCGCAGCACGGCCATCAGGGGAATGCCAATTTCCTGAGCTATACACACCAGCTGAAAGATGAGCAGCTGCATCATCAGCTGGTATTTGAGTTGCTTGAGATCCTGCAGCACGAACGCAATATAAAACTGTGAAAAGAAATTGTTAACAATCTCGAAAATCATCAGCTTATTGACCCGATGCCGTTCGTACTGCGAACGTGTTCGATGATTCTCCAGATTGGTGAGGAATGTGGCAAGCTTCTCGTACGCCCACGAAAAGATCGCAATTAGCATGGACTGCACGATGACGGGGATATAAAGCAGCCATGAGTCTGCACCGAAATCCGCCAAAACTTCGGCCTCAATTTGGAACTGATATAGAGCAAACCAGGCGGCAGCCACCACACAGCCCAGCACCACCGGATACGAAATGCAATACATTTGCAGGTACGTGTAACGCATCGGATAATGCAGTGTCATTTTGCCAGTTATAGGATCCGGCTTCAGTTGACCTTGATAGGCGGCACGCGGTTTATCCAAGCTGCTCATCTCAATGGTGCCCCAACGATACGAATAGCCAGCACACTTACGCTTCCACAACTCCAGAAAGATCTAAAGGAACGTTACCACTAAGCAAGTCATCTTTAAAATTGTGTCTCAGCTCGATCGCACTCACTGTCGTCCAGATCACATAGAAGCCGCATACCAGTGACAGATTGAGATCCATCAGGCATTGCACCAGGCCAAAGATTGCTGGAAACACAAGCGCCTTCGTATAGAACTCAATAAAGCCAAAATAAAGACCAATGCTGGAGCCAAAGTAGTTGCGTATATCTTCAATCGGCAACGTGGTACGTTTGAGATTCAGATTGAATCGATCCAGATATAGCTGTAATATATACATACATATATTTATAATAAGATTCGATTAGAATGAAAGACAGCAAAAGAGATACACACAAATGCATCTTCACTAAAGAATTATATATCGAAACTCCATTAAAGTGTATATCAAATGCAAATCAACTTCAAAACAATTCCCATATAACTTTAGAGATATATTGAAGACTGGCAGTATTTTGCATACATAACATATGAATGGATTTCGAATGGAATTCTGAAACATCCTCTTGGGTACAATTACATACAATATCATGCAATGGAAACATGTCCTCGATGTAACCTTTCTGTATGTAGGATCTAATTGGCGGCTCAACAACATCTTTGATCAGTACGGGAATCTCGCAAAATTGGAGTATCTGCTCTTTGCTCATGCCCGGCAGCAAGAAGTCAGAGACGCAGCCATGATTGAACTTTTGCATGCTGCCCGTGGTGGTCCTTTTCTCCAGTTCTGCCGCATCGGCCAGACGCAACAGTGTATCCAAGTTGGCCGTCAGATATAAATACTTTTCGGTTTTGCTACAACACAATTGTCGAGTATAATAATAATGAGAACGACCAAGAGATAGAAAGAGAGCGAGATAGAAAGAGAGTGCACACTTACCTAACAATTTCGAGTGTAGTTTGTATGCCAAACTCCTCAATGATTTTTACCACATCCTGGCAGTGACGCGGCTTGGCCTTCTCCGTGAATATAATGACAATATACGTCTGCAACAATTGTGCAATACATGTGAATATGAATATCATTTAATTCGCATTTATTGCACACGAATACGCAAACCTTGTCGAGCGTTTCCGCTTCTTCGTCGCAGCTGTCGTCGAGGCTGCCAAATTGTGAGCGCTGCCTTTGAAGGGCCTCAAGCTTAAGACTGCGCTGACGGCGAAACAATTGATTTTCAATGATGTTTCGGGTGCGTGGACCTGCATCATATTCATATATAGATTCAGATATATCCATAAACGTAAACACATATATATTTCTATATATATGAACATATTACTCACTCTTGGCATCTTCGGACATTATTTATGAATTGAGTCGTCGTAGCTGAATGCTGCTGCAGATGCGAATAACAATGCCCGAATTTTGACAAAGCGGCAACTAAGTGTCTCTCTATATAGAATCAGTTACGCACGCATATATAGAGATATATAATATGTATATATACTCTATATTGCTGCAGAGACACATGAACGTTTGTGTGCGTGTAGAAATATTGTGTTTGTCGGCAATGGCAGCAAGAAAAATGCTTTAATAACGCCAAAAGATTTCAAAACATGGTCAGCGAGAGTGCCAGAGATTGTGGCTATTTTAATATTTCTCTGGTTATTGCCGGTTTATCTCGTTGTGGTTGCTGTTGTTGTGCTTTCGCATTCATATGTACAATATGTATATATATGTATATATATTTATTTTGGCTGGCACATTGGCTTGTTGTCCCCTTCACTCATGCTGACGTCACAGAGTCACGCAAAACAGCTGATCAACGGACTGTTTCTCGAGTTTAACGGCCAGTATGCTGACCACAATAAAATGCAAATAGTTCAGCATAATGGTGTATTTGTTTTTGGTGAAATATTGAATTAAAACTCGCTGGCTTCAAATATATATTCTTCGCAGAAAAATAAACGCTGTGAAACAGCTGGCGGAAGAAAGCAAACTGAAATCCACACTGTAAAATTGTGTGCAATTTATGAACAGCTGTTCGACTTTTGTTTGTACGCGCAAAATTAATGGCTGGCCCATATTCTAACGTGCCCTTGTAGATCAAAAGCAAAAACATTATGAGTTATGGTAAGAATAGCAATAGGTTGAAGCTCTTCGCCTCAGATTGGCATTTTTTGGTCATTTCGAATGCTTTTTGACACTGTTGTTGAAGCAAATGAAATTGGGTTTTCGAACTGCGTACTGGTATTAATCCCAATGACTTCGAAACGATAAGTCCGGGATCTCGTGCAAAAAAATGGATTCCGCAATTTGGCAAAAATCCGGACGCCGGATTTTGTTGACGAGCACGGTTAACTTAGAAATTTAAATTAATATTAGATGCGGGAATAAATAATTACATTAACATAAATAACGCATAGCTTAACATAACGTTCAACAAATTTGCTTAATTCAACATTTACATAAATGTACTGGAGGAGGGGTGGGTGTGCTGGAGCACTGCTCACATGCGCGCAGTCGACTCGCACTCGACAGGGCGTGGATCTGATTTTTTTTTTGACATGTGTTTCTCTTTGCCGTTTTTTTTTTTTTTTACAATTTGTAGTTTAATTTGGATTCTGGGTCGATTGAGTGTATTCCGCTCGAGCTACGTGGCTGATTACTGAAGGCTTATCCCGATGGCACTTATTCCATATCGAAAGGCACTCACCGGCTGAAGAAATACCGTCGGTGCGCTTGCGCGCTGCCAATATCAGGGGATGGTGTATTTGCCCAGTGTTTCCTCGCAGTAGCTTCGAGGGCGTAGCCAGCAATCTTTGCGCGACGGCCAGGTCGTTGTTGCATCAACTTCGGAGCATATGACATAAATTGCACAATTGCGGCGTGACCTGCCGTCGGCCACCTAAACATAAACCACAAAATTAGCACAGCACAACATTTATTCAAACAGACACACGCCGAATTTGGCTTCACAAGGTCTATCGAATATGGAGGGTCAAGGCACTCCTAAATGTACTTGAACACACAAATGTAAGCGCTATGGACCACGACCTGCCTCACTGGGTTTTTTTCTTTTCCACATGTGTTCTTGTCCCTAACCCTCAGTCGCCACCTTGCGGAGAATGTCCTCACATACAACGCTGGTGTAGCTGACCCTGCCAACTTCCTCCCGCTTTTCAGCAATGTGGCCCTTTAAATCTCACTTTTGGTTGTGGCATACGATAATTGAGTATCGATATGTCTGCAAATGCGACAATTTCTCGACTTTTCCGAGCTTCTACCAATTTTTTAATATGCTAAGCTACAAAGATAACATTTAAACACAAATACACATATATAGTAGCTATAAAGTACAAATTTCTCAACAGAGACAGATAGAAGACGACTTATTAAACTATTACTTCCAAATCACAGTGACATTCGTATCCTTCTCAATGTCCTTCTCGATGGTGTATGGCGAGAGTCCCGTCTTGCAGCAGATCTCATCGAAACTGATGAGGCCCGTGTACATCTTCTGCCTGGCCGATGGCACCGAGCCGGTGAATACCGGATATTTGTGTATGCAGCGAATGAATTTGTGCTGCAGCCCAAAAATGACCATTTTACGCTCATCGATATTGTGGTGTTGCGGACACAAGCGCTGGCAGATGGCACGCAAGGTGACGCCGTGCGTCATCGATGCATAGAACTGAAAGATTCTCTGCACACTGGGTAACAATTTGTCCGGCTGCAGTGCGACATATTTGCGACAGGCATTGCTCAGTGCCGCACTCTGGATAAGATGCTTGAGGTTCTGTGTCATGTACACATTGCTATACTTCAGTATGGGCAGCAGCTGGACGACGCCATAGTAGACTAGATTCTGTATGCAAGACTTCACCAGATCCGTCTCCACATCAGCTTCGGCGGCGATTCGTGCCACATGATTGATCCCATTGATATACGGCAAGATCTACGCAAAAATGGAAATGGATTTTGAATATTCGATTTATTCATTTGTCCAAGTTAGACGTTCAGATTCATTAATTTACCTGCTGTGTGGTCAGGTCCCAGTTCTCTAGCGGCGTATCACGGAGATTAGCCAGCAATAGGGGCACCATATGATCCTTGACCGGTGGCGGATCCGGCTTATGCATAACAATCTTCAGATAGATGGTGTTATCGCCCTCGACAATGGTGGCTACTTTGCGCTCGTTCAGATCCCGCAGCACCGTCTCAAAGATGTGCTGCAGCCTCAGTTTGTCGTCCTCGCGCGACAGGAAGCACGACTCCTCCTCCATCATGATAAGATACTCGGACAGTTTCTTCACCACGGGCTCATATTGCACGGATCGGGAACGCGAATCGCAGACGAAGCACAAATTAAAGATGAACTCATTGCGAGTATACTTCTGCTGATCCTGTATGCCAACGGGATAACCAACAATTTTCACATCCATCACATTCACCGTCAGATTGCAGCGTTGCAGCGGCGGTTTTGGTATAATATAAACGTTGATCGCATCAAACACCTCCTTCGAGATGTAATTCTCCGGCACCTGTGAAATGGAAATCTCTTTCCTATTTATTTCTTGAAGCTTAATGCGCTTACCTGACAGCTGATTTTGAAGCCCGCCGTGGTGTCAAATTCACCCAGAAAAATGCAGCGGATTTTGCCTTCAGTGCTGGCGCTGCCACTGCCGCCGCCGGTGCTGCTGCTGGCAACGGGCCCGCCCTCATTTGTGTGGGCGTGCATCATTTTGAGGTCCACCCGTCTACACAATCACCGCATTTTTTCAAATCTGAACCATGTTTGTGAACTTTTGCCCAAATCACAATATCTCTCCGCTTGCGATTATTACGAGCAAAGGTTATACGCAGCTTTACGCTCTCTTTCGCTGCGCTATACGTCATAAGTTCAGGCATAGTTTTTATATATATATATACAATGTTTATAAACAATTCTCTTTTTAGTTACAAACAAGTAATATCATACTTATATCCTTATGGATGTCAGCGTCCATGGGTGCAAATAATTACAGAACACAATTTGAGTCCAGCTTAAAGTTGTGACACAACCGCTTGCTTCTAAGCGCATTTCATTGATTATTTTTCATTGAACCTTGAACTAGTTCGATCGGAATGATCTTTGGAACTGCAACCCTGAAATTCCTATATCTGCGTTGATTAAACGGCGAAAATACGCAATGAACATAATGTACATCTAGTTATTGCTCTACAACATTCTTCTAATCAATTTGCTTATTGGAACCACATTTAAAGTGTCCAGCCCAGTCCAATCAGTGTTGCAAGATGCAGAAACCGATTACCGGTCGGCACTATCGAAACATCGATTACTTAGTGCCTGTTCGATAATTTCTTACATGCTGAATTTATTGCCACAGTCTAGTTTGCATAGTTAAAATAAATAATAAATAATTAATTAAATGACGAACGAAACCGCAAACGTTGCTGAGCGACTCAAGGTGGGTCCGCGGGACAATGTTACCTATCCCATAGCCATGAAATATTGCGGTCACTGCACAATGCCAATAGAGGTGAGACGGCTGAAAATTTACTTTCAATTCCAAGACTAGTGCGAAAATTGTTGAACGATTTTTCATTTATTTATTCATTTGCAGTATTGTGAATACTATCCGGAGTACGAGAAGTGCAAGGAGTGGCTGGAGCGCAATCTGCCCGATGATTTCGAGCGATTGAAAATCGAGGAGGAGCAGGCAGCCGCCGATGGCACAGACGACGACAAGAAGCGCCAGAAGCGCGGCGGCAAAGGATTGCTCCGTGTCAAAAAGAAGGAAGATGTCCCAAAGCGCATCTGTGTCTCACGTGCTGCCCGCGGCAAAAAGAAGTCCGTTACGGTCGTCACTGGACTGAGTACCTTTGGTCGGTGTTCTTCATATCCACATACACGAAACCAACTTGTAATTAAATGTTTATTCTTTTTGCTCACAGATATTGATCTCAAAGTGGCTGCCAAATTTTTTGGCACAAAGTTCGCTTGCGGCTCCTCAGTCACTGGTGACGATGAGATTGTTATTCAGGGCGACGTTAAGGATGAGCTCTTCGATGTCATTCCCGACAAGTGGGCAGAAATCGATGAGGATGTAATCGCGGATCTAGGCGATCTGAAGCGCTAATCAAAAAAGTCAAATCCTTCGCTGCTTACTTACTGAAATTGTGCTTATTTTATACGAAAATCACATGCACTAATTTAAAATAATATAATAAAATAAAAAAAATCACTGCTGCTGTTGTTGGGCCTCCTCCTGCTGCAATCCGTTCTGATCGCCACCAATGAAATGGAAATGCTTGTGCGTCAGCTCAATGATGGCCTCGTTCTCCTCGTCGGTCAGCGGCACCTTGTTGTCATCAATCAGCTAAACAAAACATGCACACACAATTGAAACTAATGCTGGAGCCGAGTAGGAGTTGGACTAATGCTTACCAGCTGTGTGTGCAGCGCACTTGTTGGCGGATCATTAACCATTTGGAGCATCTCGTGTGGCATCAATCCATAGGCGCCCAGATCACGCAGATAACTCTTGATGGAGTCGCATGTCTGCGTTTTGCACGGCGACTCCTCCAGATACTGCAGGGCCTGTTGAAATAGATACACGCACATATTTATCTCTATTGTTATAACTATTATTATTATTGTTATTACTTCGTAGGTAACCGTCGCCAAGTTGCGCATGCCAAACTTCTTTTTGGTGCTCTTGATCGTTTGCAGAATATTCATCACCTCCAGATTTGTGATGTATGCGTATGTGGCATTGACACTTTAATAAATAGTCGTAATATCACGTTAAGATACGAATTATGCTCAATATTTAACACATCACTTACGTTTCCATTTTATTATTTAGCTTCTAGCGATTTGTGAACAAAACGACTGCGGCCAAAACGAGTGGCATCGAGTAGAAATTGCAGTATCGATTTGTACCGAGTACAATTATTTTGGCGCCAACAAGCGCGATTCGGTATTTTATATTATTAAAAACCGTTGCGCTCCATAATGCTTTTCTGAACTGTAAGTTAATTTAACTGCTCCAGCATTTGATGCAACAAAGTAATTATTTTCGCACATGTATGCCCGTGCATTCTGTATTCGATGCATACGCTCACAGAAACAGTCATCGATCTATCGATATATCAAGTAATTTTGATGTACTTCAAATTGAAATTCTTGGCAGTCTCAGTTGCTCTCTTCATAAATTGCTTAGATTAAATTTTAATTTTAAGATAATTTGCGAAAATGGGCATTGCAGACAATGAGAAAAGCGCAAAAGGCGGCCCATTCGAAATAAAAGCGCAAAAGACAAGGCAACGCGTCTTCCTAAAACGCCGATCCGAGCAGCTACCAAACAGCCATATGCAAAGCAATTGGACTCTTTGCACAGATCTGCAGCGACAGTGGAACCGCCGGCGATTGCGACGCCTATTCGCAGCAGACAAGCCGAAGGTCGTGAGGGGATATCCATGTGCCCATGTGCATCGATCCGGTCCGATGGGCTCCTTTCTTCGATATTTTCTGCTGCCCATTTTTCTGGTCTTGGGCATCATCTGCTGCATCACATTGTACCAGACCGAGGTGACGATGTTCGTGCAGCACTACTTCCGCCAATATCAGGCCATTGTCCATGACAAGCCAAACTACTGCGATCGCAGCCGATCGATGCGCAACATCTTTGACAATATTCACCGCGATGTGATCAATCAAGATGCGGCGCTCCAACAACTGGAAGAGGCACTGACCAATCATGCAGCATTTCATTCTATTGCTCTGGTGGGCACGTCGGGCTTGGGCAAAAGCTTGACGATGCAACTGCTGTTCTACCAGTATCCATGGAAGTTGAACGTGCAGAGAATTGCTTGGAATGACTTTGATCTGATTGAGGAAGAGGCACGTTATAAGAAAGTGCTGGGCATACTTCACAACTTGGCGCACTGCGGTCGCAATCTGTTAATTATTGACAACATGTCCGTCTGGGATTTGGAATATGTGGCAATAATAAACGCTTTGGCGCTGGCCCAGCGTGACGTGGCCAATGTGGAAATAAGTGATCTGGACCTGAAGCAGCTGACAATTATCTATGTGTTCAATGTGAACGCTAGAAAGCTGCCAGATGTATACTATCGAAAGCGGCTAGAAGTGATACTGCAGCTGGCGGATATGACGGTGATAACCTATCGTTCATTTGACCGCAGCGATCTGGAGAGATGTGTGCGACACGAGGCACGAGTGATAGACCTACACTTGGAGGAGCGTTATGTTAAAGAAATTGTCAGCACGTCCAATGTTCACATCTCCGGATGCAAGACGGTGCGTGCCAAGGTTTTGGTCTATGGGAAACCGATGTGACAAGACGATTACTGACACGAAAAAACAAACATTGACTAAACCAATTACTGCCAATAGTGAATGGGTTCGGCATTTTCTATTTATGTACATTTATACTGATCTCTTTTTTTTTTTTGACGGAGGGTCGGGGTGTTGAATGAGAAGCAAGACTTTGAGTGTAATTTGTAGGCAAAATGAACACTTGCATAATGTTAAATTAATTCGACAATATTTAAACTATTATGGTTAATGGCTAGACAATGAAACAAAAACAACAGATTATAAATGTAGCTCATCTTGATTGACAAAACAAGTTTATTGATTTGTTGTGAATATTCCCACATAATATTAAATTGTTGAAATAAATGATTGTCGACTCAATATACATATGTACATATAGATCTCTATCCTTTTGTTGGCCTTAGTAAAGGGGGGGTCAGATAAAGTTGACCAAAGATATGCAATAGACAGAATGACGCCATAAAGTCTATAGGAGAAATTGCCCAGTCAAAAGTTGAGAAAAAATAATAGCATCACTCACAAGAAATGTTTTCAAAGTTGTGATTTTTAAATTTGTAAGTTTAAGGAACTTATGAATGTGTTTTTAAAAGTGGAAGAACACTCTTTCAAAAAAGTGGGAAAGAGAAATAATATTAGTATAAATAATATTATAAAGGCGAATTTTTACTACAACTTATTGAAGTAATGAAAAACAGGGCAAGTGTTGAAAAAAAGTTTGTGTTTTTATTGTATAAGGTAGTAGTAGGTAGCATATAAATTTATATAACATACGATATACATACATATATGTAAAAAAGAGATAGCTAGCTTAAATACTTTTACTTCCACATACGCTTTCGCATTCGCTTTTGCATTCGCCTTCATTCCTCCCCGCTTTCGCTTTCACTCTCCGCTTCCTCATCTTCATTTTATGTGTTCTCGAACTAATCTCACTTGGCGATACGCTAGTGTCTCTGTGTGTGTGTGTGGTTGTGTGTGTGGTTGTGTGTGTGGTTGTGTGTGTGTAAGTGTAGAGTGTGCATGTGTGGGTGTCTGGGTGTGTACATGTGTGTGTGTGTGTGTGTGTGGAGGAGGCACCTCTAGAATCCTGCAACGCCGCCACGCTTGCGATAATCGGCATTTGCATAGATGGCCGTTGCATTACGTGCAAGCGCACAGACAACGGAGTCTGTGGTGGTTTTCAAGGGCAGCAGATTGTGGCCACGCTTCTGGAGCAGCTGCAGCAGGGACTCGGAATACTTCCCATCCTCATATTCGAGTGTATCGGGAAACAGCTGGCTGTAGAAGCGCGGCGCATCGACAGCCGCCTTCAGATCATCGCCGAGCCACAAATATCGAGCAGCCACCTCGACGATAGCTGCCAATATCTTACTGCCGCCAGCCGCACCAATTGCCAGTCGTACGTTGCCCTCCTGATCCGTCAATAACATCGGCGACTGGGAGGACATGGGACGCTTGTGCAGTTCAATTGTGTTTGCCGGCGACGCTGGCAGCTTGAATTGATTACTGCCCTTCATGGCAAAATCAGCCATGCAATCGTTCAATATAATGCCAGTGCGTGGTCCTATCAAGCCGGATCCAAAACTGAAAACCATTTTTCAAAAGAGATTTAGGCAAACTAATTTTAAACACAGATTTACATCTCGACTTTTCAGAAGAGTCTTATTAAAAAAAAAGTAGTTAAGAAATCGAAATGCAATTTTGATGTCAAATTAAGGGCAAGAATAAATACTTTTCGAATATATAGAAATTAGTTGTAAAATGCAAACATTTTTTGTTCTTTTTGATATTTAAATTGTAGGACAAATGTTTTGTGTTAAGTATATAAAATGGTAAAGAAGTTGGTTTTACCAGCAGTACTTACTAGTAATTGATGGAGCTGGTCACGGATACGGCATCGCCATTCGGTGCTATCACTGAGAGTGCTGAAGTGCCATATGGATCTTCCTCGTAGCTAGACAGTGCACCGTATTCTTGGGGACCACTGAGGACATAACTGTCGTTGATCTTGGCCCGTTGCTCAGCAGCAGAATCGGGATTGTTCAGCTGGCTGACCAGTTCGCGCACATCTATAAACCGGGGATCGCCAAGCTCGGGGCGACGGGCGAATCCAAATTTGAGTGCCTCGGTAATGCGATGTATGGTGCGGGCATAGGATTCCTCGTCGGCCAAATCGGCACGGGTTAAGTTATAGCCCTCCAGAATGCTAAGTATGTGGGAGATGACAGATCCACTGCTCACCGGCGGTACAGCATAGAGTGTGTCCTTTCCCAATGTCGATGTTATGGATAATCGCATTTCGGCTGTGTACGCTGCCAAATCGTCTAGCGTTATAATACTGCCCAACTCGTTCAGATCCTCAGCCAGCATTTTGGCCACAGTGCCATTGTAGAAGTCCATCGGTCCATTATCGGACAGCAGTTGATATGTGTTGCACAATTTCGCCGGTGGCTTCAGTAAGGCTCCCTCCACGTGCTGCTCACCGGTTTCAGCATTTAGGAAAACGACCCTGCGAAAATCATTGTGCTTTAATTTTAATTGTTTAAAAAATCGAAATACTATATAAGAATATTCTAAAATCAAGCACACAATATAATAATAATTTTAATTTATTAATTAAGTCCAAAATTACTTTACTTTACTTTATGGTCATTGCTTGTACTCACTGATAATGGGGATTATCTTTGATATGGGACCACGTTCTGCGCACAGAATTCTCCTGATGTTTGGACATTTGGTAGCCCGTCTCGCAGAGCTTTAGAGATGGTGCCACGAGGTCCTGCCAGGGCAGCTTGCCAAATTTCTGGTGCGCCCGATGATAGCCCATCACCTCGCCGGGCACCGCAATGCTCAGTGGTCCGACGATGGAGGCATTGTAATTATCATCAAACATGTTCTGCTTGGATGCATATGGTGCTACAACTTGGGCGTCTATGTAGTGGCTTTGCCCTGTTTCACGCTCATAGATATTCATCAGGAGGCCGCCGCCAATTCCCATGCTCTGTGAGGTCAGGAGGCCGTTGCACAGCATTGTGGCAATTGTTGCATCCACAGCGCTGCCATTGCGCGCCAATATATCGCTGCGAAGGAGTGAATATAATAAGTAATTCTGATTTTTTGCACAGATTCAAATTTAATATAATTAACAAAAATTTGGACGTTTCAGGAAACACAGAAAACTGTTTCGCTAATAAATATATATCATATAACAGCTGAGCTAAAGGTTAAATCGTACACCATTTTTAAATGTTTTATTTCATTTAATTTGTAATTTTTATTTTATAGTGTTTCAAACCGGAATTGTAATGGGAATTTACCAATTGCAATTCAGAATCGAAATCGTAATCAGAGCCAAAATTCATTTCGATTTAACACGCTGATCTTCAATTTGTATTTCTTGAAGCCTTTTTTATATATTGTGGATTGTTTTAATTGTACATTAAGCACATGAATATATTGCACATGTGCAGATCTTTGTCTAGTTACCTGCCAATCTGACTGCATGGCTGCATATCCGAGCAGACGGCTGCATTCTCGAAGACGCCCAGCGTGGAACTGAATTCCTTGTTGTTGTCCACATTTGTTGCTGGCGACGGTGGCGGCGTTGTTGGGGATGTGGATGCGGCGATGGCGGGTCCAGCAATCGCAATCTCTTCAGCTGTTGTTGCTGTTGTTGATTCCGTGCTTTCGTTGTGCTCCGGTTGCTCATCTGTTGAAGTAAATGTTATAAATGTGTGGCTTGTGCTTGGATTGCTTGGTGGTGGTGTTGTTGTTGTAGTAGTTGTTGTTGTGCTTTCATTTGTTCTTATTGTTGTTGTTGTTGTTGTTGTTGGTGTGATAGTTGTGCTAGTTGTTCTTATTGTTGCTGCTGTTGTTGTGGCTGGTGCTGTTGATTGTGAAGGGGACTCTGACGATGACTCTGGTGCCTCTGCAGCAGCATCTGTTGCTGCAGTACTGCTGCCAACAATTGTTGCTGTTGCTGTTGTTGCTGTTGCTGCTGTTGCAACTGTGCTGTTGTTGGATCGCAGGGGCGTTGACTTTGGCCAGTCTTTTGTTGTTGTTGTTGTTGTTGTTGTTGTTATCGGTGCAATTATTGTTGTTGTTATTTAGTAAGTTAAGGTGTAAGAGTTTTGTTGTCAATACATTTTTTGGTGCCACAATAGAAGAAATTTAACATAACGAATACTAGGTGCCAGAGTGCAGGATTGTGGTATATCGGGTGACTGAAGAGACATGCAAAGCTCATGTGCAACATTTGTTCATCGTGTGGTGTGGATATATGTACTATATGTGTGTGTGTGTGTGTGTGTGTATCGTGATATTAGTTGCCATTTTGTAAGTGAGTGGTTAGAGATGTATGTAGATGTTTGTTGGCCACTTTGTCAATTGGTACCGTTTACCACTTACCGCTGAAGCACAGGCTTATGATCACATAGCTAATCAGGGCGATGCCAATGAAGCAGATTAACACAATTGTCAGCTTCTTCATCCAGGCCAACACATTCGCACGCCTGCGAATACACAAAAAGATGCACATCATTTCTTAAATATTCAAAACATTTCAAATGCCTGTACCCAAAATTAACTGATATCTTTCAAAATTGCAGCACTAATTTCCAGCATTAAGCAAAGTTTTACTGCCCAAAAAAGTAGGCATCATTTATTTCCTAGTTGTCTGCCGCATTTCCCAAAACTTTTGCTATTTTTACGGGCAACCTTTCGCGGTTTCCTTTCACCTATTATTAGTTTATTAAAACTTTATTCACAATCTTTCGACCTTATGCAAATTTGTAAAGTGCAAGAAATTTTTAATTTATTTCCCACAAAAAACAAATCGGAATGACTTAAGTGAAAAAAGGGTATCAATATTTTGAGATCAGATAGGACTTCTTATGGCACATTCCGCACAAATTTCAGGCCCGAATGTAACTTCCTTTTCGCTATATACAACTATGTAATTTCTTTTTTGCAGTGCAATTTTCGAGTGAGCCTCCTTATTTAATTAGACTTACATCTGTTCGCGTCGCGCCTCCTCGGCAGCGGCGGTGTCCTGTATCAGTTCGCCGCCATTCTTCTCATCGTCATCCAGTCCACTGGACGATTTGAGTGGAATTTTGTTCATGGCATCATCGTTGCTGTGGTGCACCATCTTATGTGCATCCGCTGTAGCTGCGCTGCTACTGTTGCTGCTGCTGCAAGTTCTGCAATGGGACAATAGGAAAATACGAATTTTTAGAATAATCTATGGTGTATGCAACTGTTGCTCTGCCGCACAGCTCGCAAATATGCAACAGATTTTCCACGCGTCTCAAAGCTAACTAAACAGCCGAGCCGCAATGTCGACAATCGACGCCCCGTCATGCGGCATCAATAATGGCGTTGCCCATCTGCTGCACACTCTCCCTTCTACCCGCTGCCCAATGCTTTATGCAACCTTCCCTCTGCCTGCGTCATTGGCAACAGCGACGTCAGCAGCTTTGATGGCCGACTTTGATGGCAGGATGTGGCCGCCGTCATTGTCGTTGCGGTTGCATGTTTTGTGGGCGTGCCACTCAACCCCTTTCATATTCTACACTCTATTTCTACACTCAGATCAAAGTATGCCCGTTTTTTGTTTTGCTTTTTAATTTCAAATTACGAAATAGTTGAAAATGTTTGCCTTTCATCAACAATATGAAATAGAAGATATCAGAAGATTTATGAATATTTTTCATAATCGCCTTCAAATATATATATTTCTGAAATGTATAAAATCAGAAAAAAAAATATTAAATATGTAGCTTAAAGTAAGTTTTTAAGTAAGGCGCAAAAACTGTATTTTTTTGAGTGCATCTTCATGGCGTTGCTCGCCATTGCTGTGTGCGTGTGCAGCAAATGGGTCACAGACGGCGAAGGCGTCGCAAACGACGCTGACGTTGACGTCGACACACGACACAGGAGGAGGGAGACGGGAGGCGGGAGACGGGAGACGGGAGAGCGCTGCTTTGCAACCAACTAACAGGCATGTATGGCATTTTCTTGCGGGCAGCTGCTGCCCATAACGATAATTGAATGCTGTGATTGGCAACCTCAGCGGGGAGGTGGTGCAGTGCCTAGGTTGTTGACTGTGAATTGGGTTAATTGCATTCGCGTTTTCTGTAAAACATGGCCACTAAATCGGAGGTACAACATCAAACAGCTCCTTTGCCCTCACATGATCCGGGCAAGCATTGTTATTATTGCCAATATACATTCAAAAAGACCAGTCACGATTTATGAAAGTTTCACCAAAGAAGGAGAGCTTAAATAACCCTATAAAACAATATCAATGAAATCGAATAACTTTGTAAAGATGCGCAAATAGTTAAAAAATATTTTAATGGATTTTGGGCATATCAAATTTGAAAGATATGTATCAGATTCTCATTTACAATCAGTTTCTTTTGAACCATAGCTAATTTTAGAGTGTACACATATTAAAAAAACACCCTGAAAATGAGGCATATTTTTTTCTTAAAATTTAATCAGAAATTTCGAAAAAAACCTGGTTTTTAGAATTATACTTTCTGCATAATAAGTTTAAATATTCTTGGCGCCATTTTTTGCTATTTACTTAGAACAATTGATCAATTGTCAGAGTGGCAGATGCGATATCTATAATGATCCATAATGAAAATTTATTATATCAAATATGAACTTTACGAAGCTTTAGAAAGAGACAATAATGTTCGATCTCAGATACATGCATATACAGTTTTGGGCGAATTTTGAAATATTATTAAGTTTTTGTTCGTTTTAAGCAATATTTATTTAGAGTGGTTCTGTTTTACATGTTCTACATTTTTGGTTTCTAACAAATACTTAAAATGAGAATATCGACTGTGCTAGTGGTGCTGATTAATAATATGTATATATTATATTGGGTGGAATACGTTTAAAACTTGAAAATAAAATTAAACTACGCTTTACAAGGGTAAGGACAGGAGGAATCCAAGATGAACATCCTAGCAGAATGTGTCGCCTTATCTAGAAGAAGACGCAGCATCCTATGGGTGCATTTTTTGTATTGCAGTGACATAGAACACCTCAACCCAACAGAGATCCTCACATTCGTGCGGGAGCTGGGGCTGATGGTAGAGCTATAGGCTCAGAAGGGGTCATAATAGATCAAATAGGTCGCGGTGTAGTTTCCCCCCCATAATAATAATAATAATAAGGATAAACAAAATATTGATGGCATTAAAAGAGAGAAAATAATAGAACGATGTTGCGAGTGTAAACGCCAAATATAATTGTTCAGATTAGAGTATAAAGAAATGAGTTAATTTCCATACACGACAAGTAGAAAAAGTGTAGCTGAACATTCTATTGCTGCTTGGCTGTTGAGTGAAGATCTTATCCGGTATGTATCTAGATGCTAGATGAATAACAGCAAGTTAATTGCTTTATCGCGATCGAACAGATTAAGCGATTAAACCATGTACTCAGTACACATGCATACATACATACATTCATATGTGTACTCTGTATGTATGTATGTATTCATATATTGCATGTAGGTAATGTTTAGTGGGTCGCTCGAAAATTCTGCGGTTGGCCTGGCCAGGCTATTTGCGCTATTTTTAGGTCAACTGCATTTAATTTCATTTCATTTTCGTTAAATGGCTGCCTGGGCAACAGCAACAGCAACAACAATAACAGGCAGGCAGGCAGCAGGCGGCAGCGACACCAAAAAAAAAAAAGAAGAAAAGCGAAGCACCCGCTACAATTACTGTGTGGCATATGGATTGCAATTTGGGTTTACGACCCCGTCACCGCCCGCGTTGGGCTATTAAAAATGAAAGAAAACGCGAGGGGCTTTTGTAGTGGGGCTTGGGCCTCATAGGGAAATTGCATAGCACTGGGTACGATCCATCTATTCCCGGTAGTGTCGGCAATGGTCATCGTTGATTGCAACTTCGATTGGAATTTGCTGGCTAACTTTTGGGTGACTCTGTGCCGCATTTGCATGCAGCTCACGGGTATTGCGTTGTCAGTTTGGTAAACACTAATTACTCCATGCAACACTATCTATCAATCTCTATAAACATATATATATCTGTCTGTCTCTCTGTCTGCCTGTCCCTGTCTGCGTATGGCTCGTGCGCAGCGCCCCAAAACCAAATTTGGCAAGCCGATTCCAATTCTGAATTTGAAATCAAAATTCGCACTCTTGATACCATGTCCATGTCCATGGCCAGCGGAATTGCTGTCATAATAATGATACAATGATGAGCTTGGTGATTCGAGTAATGTACATGTGTATGTACGTGAGTGGCGTTATCAATTGCCAAGGGAATGATGGCAATGTTAGGTGTGCCCGGCAGTTGTTGGTGCTTGCATTCGCATTACTCCACATAGTATATTTAATAATAGTTTGATTTATACCGGCCGCTTTCATCTAAGCCGCTTAAATCATGGCCAATGCACAGTTTGACGCCGCCTGCTGATTAAATTCCATAAGTATCCTTTATAGACTTGTTTTTTACTGAATCGATTCACGAGCAACGATCGCTCAAAAATAGAATCATATATTATTATTTCATTCTTTCATAATGTATTTGATTATATTCTTGAAGGGAATACACGCTTCGAATATAGATTCGTTAATGGGTATCTCTTCATAATTGTTGCACTGCTCCTCTCTGACATGGGGCTCCGGCTGGCAGGGAAGGGGTGCCTATAAGCCCCAATGGGGTCAGCTAGACAGTTGAGACTATCGTGCAAATAGACTAAACACATAAATTTAGTAACAGCAGCCAGAATAACAAATGCAAATTACAATTGTTTGTTTTTTTGTTGTATTCATTTTTTCACACTTGTTGCACAAACATAAAATGGATGGCATTGCAGTTCCATATACGTAAGTATGCCATACTACACAGTGGGTCATCCATCGTCTGGGAGGCCTGCATTGTCTAAGGTCGTAGCTCAATTGAGTATTTTTTTGTTTAATTTTTTTTTTTTGGGAAATGTTGTGCGTTGGTCAACGCCACTTGACTTGCCTAGACTTGTGCTTCCGCCTCGCACATATCCGCTCCTCCTCCTCCTCTACCTCCTCCTCACCCTGGCACACTCACACTTCCCGCTACGCTCGCCCTTTGGTTTATTTGATTTATTTGCGCGTTTTGTTTGTTTTCATGCATTTTAATGTATTTCTGTCAAATTGTTTATTTAATTGCCCCCAAAACGTTTTGCTAGAAAACTCGAATTGATTTTGGTATCCACTCATGGCTTTATGATCTATGGCCAATGTGCATGCCGTGTGTGTGGTTATAGCGACCTTCGATTCTGATAGCATTACTATGCCCGATCAAAACTTGAAAATTTGTCAAATGTTTGCACATTTAATTAGGCAAACGCCGAATGCTTGTTGAGCGCCAGTTTCTCTTCTAAATATAATTAGGTTGACTATAAATGACAACAAACTCGATGTACTCGATCCGATTGCGAGTCCTATACATGTATATGGTTTATGATCTCCACTGAATCGAATACTTGTACTAAATCGTTGGTGGCATACCCGCAATGAATACTAAAATGATCTATATAAAAATGGTTTATTTTTAAGCTGCAGAATTAATCTTTTTGAAGCTCTAAAAATATTTCAATATTATATATATTTTTTCTGTTTCATAATCAAAGCTCTTCGGGTTAGACTGCCATGCACAGACATATATAAATAATACTATTGCCGAAATTGGTGAACGCGCCTGGATATCGGGTCAAGTTTATCTCTTCAACAATGAACGGTTTATATAAAAAATATTATATGCAAAAAAAAAAACATATTCAATCAACTTATTAGATGTAATCAAAAACTTGACATAATAAGTACAAATAAAGATTTACAAAGCAATTGAATAATCAGACAGTGGAAAACCCCCTTATATGCATATACAGAAAATACACTGACAGAAAATGAAAGATATACAACGAAATTTGAGCAGGATTTAAATGATCAAAAATCTGTGAAATCCAACAAGCCAACAAACAAGCAAGGCAAATAATGTTTCTAGAACGCAGAGTAGATAATCTTGGATTTTGGGGCGAGTTCAACTCGAGATCAATGTTCCTATGCACCCTGAACATTTACTCCTTCAGCACATACACGCAAAGATAGAGACTAGAGCTAGAACTAGACAGGGAGAGACAGAGTGAGACAAAGAGCTTGCATTGATCTGAGAGATTTGCGTGCCAGCAACGTATTTTCGCATTTTGACACATTCGCAACATTCGTGACAGTGCAAATTGAGTGAGCCCAAAGTTCAGGGCCGTTTGACAAATTCTCATATTGTGTCGTCCACATACATACATATATACAATGTGATGTTTGCGTGTGTGTCTGTGGATAGATAGATGGGGGCAGACATATACAGATCCAGATACAGACACACACACACACACACTGAGGTACAGCAGCTTATTAGCTGTCGTCGCAGAGACACTGTGTGTTATATATTTAGAGAATGCCTTAGATTGTTGTACTACTCAAATGTTGATTAAGTTGTCAGCAATCAACGCTGTGGCTGGCCAATGCCGATATCATATATGATCCCCGAAAGCCACCGGAGATGCCGTTTAGCTGTAACTACTGTTGATTTAACTGTGTTTCTATTGTTGTTGCTGACTGACTAGTTTCAAGTTCTTCAAGTTTGCTTCGATGCAGCTGGCGCGACAGTCTATGGCTATTAAGTGCCTGCCATCCAAAAGTGTATCCGAGATTTGAGCTAACAATTGACACTCAAGTTGCTGTCAGTCGTTTGCTATTGCTATTGCTGTTGCTGTTGCTGTTGCTATTGCTATTGCTGTGTGTGTTTAATGACTTCAAAAATACACACGCACTCACACACAGACAGCTTGATAAGAGCAGATTGGACTCTCAAAACAAATGAGCTGCCGCTAGCTAACATAGTGATAGCAAACAGTTGTCCCTCAGTTCGAGAAACGGACATGTTGCTGTCGTGACACCAGCAGCAGTACCAGCACTAGCACTAGCACCAGCACCAGCAACATTTGCATTGCTGAGACAATGAGGATGTCGCAGCAGGGCCTTATCACTTGGACATTGCCGGGAATAGTTAGACCAAGCGGCGACCGCGGCTCGTTAAGATAGCAACACAGACGGACCAACAGCAACAGCAACAGCAACATCAACAGCAACAGCAGCAACAGATAAACCGAATAAATT
Organism: Drosophila grimshawi; assembly: GCF_018153295.1. Classification (NCBI taxonomy): domain Eukaryota; kingdom Metazoa; phylum Arthropoda; class Insecta; order Diptera; family Drosophilidae; genus Drosophila; species Drosophila grimshawi. The sequence goes on along the minus strand of NW_025063692.1, from coordinate 17,078,418 downwards.
GATGCTGTGTCAAATTAGCAATAGAAAGATCAAGTCAACTGCTGGGCACATATATGTACGACAAATAATCATGCATTTTCCATACTTATCATTTTTGTTGTTTTACTGAATGAAAGGCATCTGGAACAGAACTTCTTTGGAGTAATATGAAATGGTATCTAGCATTTGTATGTACGAGTATGTATGTCTTTACATATATATACGAGTAAAACTGATTAACTGGGATTACTCATATCGAGTTCCAAGCTGATCTTACAGCATGTGTTGAATTACTAAGCTCGAAGTTTGTTTTTGTGGCCGGTGTGTAAAAGTATTAAATGACTTGTTCAAGGTTAAAGTCGAAAATATGTTTTGAATTTCATTTGACATTTAATTTGGTAGCTTTGAAGTTGATCTGCTTGCTGCAAATATAAAGAAATATGTAATTTGCATAGTTCTTACTCTTTGAATTGAAGCAGCGAAAAAAAAAGAAACAAACAATAAATAATCAAATTGAAACTACGCAATTTTCAAGAATACAATTTCATAATTTAACAAATGGCAACATTTTAATTGCAACAATAATACTGCAAGTTGTTTTCAGATGTTTACTTTAAAAGATTTCTCAATAGATGGATTAATTTATATAGATGTAGTTTCTTGAAAGTCAATTAACCGAACTTTTCTGCTAATTAAGAACTTTTAATGTACTTTAATCTAAGTCTTATTATTGTTATATTTAAGTGATTTTCCAGAATGTTGTAGTTATTTTTCGGAACACAATATTTGTATGAATAAATGTTAGATTAATAAATAAAGGCCAAAAGGCTTTTAGAGAGACCAGCTTTAATAGATGACAAAAGGCTTTCACTCTCCTTCTACCGTCACTTCTGACTTTTGTTTATATTTTCCGACAATTTTCAATGCATCTCAGCAATAATCTCAACAAGTGATGAGATTCTGCCATCTCCCGTTTGCCGGTTTAGCGTCATTTTTCTTTCTTTGGCGTCTAGCATTTATGTATATAATTATATATATATTTTATATATATATACACTTTTTTTTCTTCATATTCGTTTGTATTTTGAATTCGTTTTTTTTCTTTTCTTGTTATTTATTTATTGGCAGCAGCAGGCGAAAGACAACAACAGCAACCGAAACAAAAGTGTTAGCCAAATGAAACTGAAACAATTTTTGTAGCCTGTTGCTTTACGCTTGGTGGCATGTGCAGTGCGGTGGCATGGGAAACTGAAAATAAGGGGATTGCCCAGCACACCAGATGGGCTACCCTCATGGGCAATGCGTGTTTCTTAATATTTTACTTGGACTTGGACTTGTTGTCATTTTTTGTTGTTGCTGCTGCTGCTGCTGCTGTTGTTGTTGTTGTTATTGTTATTGCTGTTGCTGTTGCTGTTTGCCCGCCAACGTTTGTCGCTATTTCTGTTGAACGTGCGTTTTAGGTGGGCGAACCTGGCGTCTAGTCGTACGCCGTTGCCGATTCCGGTGCCGATGGCGTTGCCGATGCTGATGTTGATGCCAGCTTCGATGGCAACGCCAATGCGGTGCCCAGCACTAAGCCAGTGAGAACAAACGGTCTACCAACATAATCGCATCGCACGCAACACAACAGCAACAAACATTTGCATTCGCTTTAACGATACGCACACGCACAAAAATACAACAAAAATTCAAAAAGAAAAAAGAAAAAAAAAATCACAAACAGAAATAAATAAATAAGTTATAATAATAAGATACACATAAGTATATACTATATGTATATATAGAAATACATATACATATAGCCAGAAATTACTGGCGCACTGTGGCGCTTTTGTTGTCACCTCTTTAAAAAAAATCGTTCTTTTGCACTGGAAAAACGAACAAAAAAAACGCGCGCGCGTTTTCCAAACGCACAAAAAAAAAAAATTTCAAAACTTTGCCGTATTTCGAATATTTTTTCTTGATTATTATTTATTATTGTTAATTATTTTTTTTTTTATGTATTCTGGATACGCGTGACTAGCGACGCTATTTTGTTGTCTATATAAATGCGATTATGATCAGATAATTCTCAATAATTTGTTTCTGTGTTTTTCTTTTTTGTTTGTTTGTTAGTCGCGTGTCTCGTCGCAGCGCCGGCTGCTGGTCAACTGAATTAAGAACGGGACGCGTTGTGGCCGCGACTGCGGCGATGGCAGCGACGACGCCGACAGAGACGGCGGCGGCGATTGCGGCTCGTCTGGCCGAGGCACTTCGTCAGACGCTGTTGCTGTGTTTTTCATATTGTTGTTGTTGTTGTTGCAGTGCAAATTGCTGATGGTGTTGCTGTTGCTGTTGCTGTTGTTGTTGTTGCTGTTGTTGTTGTTGCTGTTGCTGTCGTGCGGAAATCACAAAATTTAGTCGGTCTCAATGGACATAGGCCGTGATTGTGACATGGAGCCGAGCCGGATCGCGTTGTATCAAAGAGAACTACACCCAGAAAAAATAATTGCCTACATGTTAATACACATTTAGGTTTTTTTTTATTAATTTCTAAGCTGACGAAGTAAATGGCCCAAAACAAGAAAAGTTTTCCCTCTTTCAACAATCCCAAAAATCTCATACAACTTTATTTATACTTTTCAAAAATAATTGCTGATATTTTTTCTAAAATTCACAAAAAGTGTTATTTTGTTATTATAAGTTTTCACATTCAAAATATATACCAAATTGAGATTATTTGGAGTTTCCACAATCTTTTTTTGCATGTTAGAAAACTGCGAATCGCTGGGGGCGTGTGTGTGTGTGTGTGTGTGTGCGGCAGCCATGGGGCGTCTAAACTGAGCTGCGCCACCGACCCGGCCATTAAAAGCAATTTGTTGACAGTGACACACAAAAATGGATACATAAAGTGAAGAGACAAGTTGATAAACTGATGACAAAAACCAGGCCCATTTACTGTCCCAGCCGCTACCCTGCCCCTGCCCCTGTCCCTGTCTCTGTCCCAGGCCCTTTGCCAAGCCCCCGCCCAGATGCTCCATTACATCATCATCATTGATTCCAAGCTACACAAAACAATACAATTCGCGTGTTTTCAAATAAAAGCTCCGATATTTCGCGTTGAGATTTGAGCTATTTCAATTGCAATAAATTATAAATATATTCGCTTTAACATTAAGCTGATTTAACAGTAATTTACAATGAAAGCTTATCAATGTTCCAAGAAATATAATATAACCAGCTGAGTACTCCAAGTGCCCCGAGTCCGTTTGACTGTTTGACTTCAAGTGCTAAAGACTTAACATTTTGAACATGAAATTTGCTTTCTTTTATAGATGACTTCTTTCGTTTCTGGAATATCTATTGAAAATCGCTTACTGATAGCAATAATAAAAAAATTAATAATATATTTTCAGATATGTCTTTCTCAGCGATTATGTATATCCTTGGCATTTGTCAAAATTTAAGCTTCCGTTCAGGGTATCTCCCAGTCGAGCTGTATCTATAGTTTATTTTTAATTTATTTTGAAATTTATGCGTTTTCTATTATTGTTGATAGTTTGCAGAAGCATTCTTCCAGTGCGATTAGGAAGTTTGCTAGTTTTTTATAAAGCTATTTACAATTTCTTCCACTTCCACTCCGCAAAAAAAAAACAAAAACGGCTTAATAAATAAATCTGAAATTTGCTACAAGGTCGCAATAAATAGCGCATTTGCAATGCAGATCAAAGCTGCATTTTTGTGCTTTTCAGCAGTGCTGAGCTGAGATCATGTCCGATGACGTTGGTGTTTTAACCGTCCGTATTCGCATCCGGCGCAGCAGCTCATCTATTGCTGGTATTGCTGGTATTGCTGTATTGCTGGTGGGCGTCCTCAGATTTCCACTGCGTCGCTGTTGTGATAAGACAAAAACCCGTTCGCCGGATACGTACACATTTGCCGGAGCCGTACCCGAAGCGGTACACAGAAGCATGTCGATGGCGTGCGAGCATCATGCAAACATTAAAATGTGTGTCAACAAATTGCTCAAATTGTCAACAAACAGCAAACAGCAACAGTTGCAGCCTTTGCAGATGCGACAAGCTCTACTCAAAAAGAAAAAAGAAAAAAAAAAAAACAACGAGGCGGGATTAGCTGTGTGGGTGGTTCGGGGTCACACACACACAATGCACACAGTGTCTTCTGTCTGCTATATGCTAATAACTGTAATTTAACACTCATTAAAAATATGACTATGTTTCAGCGTGTCAATAAATCAATGAAGATGCAGCCAGAGCCAGCATCTGACCCAAAGACCAGCTACCGAATAACTACTATTCAAGGCAGCCAATTGAAACATATTTGGATAGTGGCTCATCCCTTGTGGGTTGCTGCCATATGCTAGTGGGTAGCGGTTGCTTAATGGCAACTGGGCTCGGTCTCAGTCTTGGTCTCATTCAACACTCGACACGCAACAAAATGAACATTTTTTAAAAGCATATTTCTTGCATATAAAACTAAGAAAAAAAAACCAGAAGATTATTTACTTTTGCATACCCGAATACCTTAAAGCCGACCAGTTGATCCTAAGACATACAAATATATATATATATATATCATATCTGAATACATAAATATATCAATATACTCGTATATAGCCAAGTGCGTAGCCAGGAAGAGTCAGAATTTCGCAAAGAGATGGGCGGAATTGTATTTTGCCCATAAATTGTAATGTAAGCCACGTTGTGTGTGTATAAAGATAAGTTAAGACTCCCTGGCCTACGCCCATTTCTGAAGTTGTGCATGCTTTTCCAGCAAAGTGCATCATTTTTCAAAGAAGTCGTTTGAGATAGGTGAAATTAACGATGATTTAGCCTGATTTGTAGAGCAGGCACTTGTGTCAACAAGTAAACAAATCCAAAAAATTGAATGAAAATACAGAAAAGTTTGTTGGCTCAAATCTTTTGTCTATATATACATATGGTGGTCTTATGCTACGGTACATGCTGAGCTAATCTCATTCTTTACAGATTCTATATGTTTATTGTAGGCGTCAACGATCACTTTGCTCTTTGACTGCAAATACTGCGACGCGTTGGTGGCTGTTGGCTTTTGGCAATTGCTATTGCTGGTGACGGTGTTGCGATGACGTCACCAATAAACAACTGCAAAAACCCGTATGTATGTATGTGTGTGTGTGTGTGGGTGCTGCCCTTGGTTGCGCACAAGCATCGTTAGACGATAAAAGATTTGCCAGACAGTTGATGAGGGGACGGGACGCAAGGGGATTACGCAATTGTACTTGTCGATGAGCTAATTGAGCAACTGCAATGAGCAACAACTTCATTAAAGCATTCAACAGTTTTCCGGAGGCTTGATACTTTGTGTGACACCATAAACATAAATTACGGTTTATAAATCGGCCGCGCCCCTTTCACCCCTAGAGGCATCTGTCAGTCAGCGTTCCATAAGTGTGTGTGTGTGTTTGTGTGTGTGTGTGTGTGTATGCCGCACTTAGAATTCACATTAATTAGTTGAAGAAAAATGTTTTAAGTGCTCCACTTTTGGTGGCTGTTGCTGTTGCTTCTGCTGCGCTTTCATGTGGCCCGTTCGCCACTTTTCCCGTTTGCCCGTTTGCCCGCCGCGCTCGCTCATGCCCCATGTTTATCATCCTGCAACTATTTTCAGTTGTATCTGACACACATTGGTGGCCAAAGGCATTCACACATTTGTTTACAAAAAACCAAAAAAAAAAAACAAAAAAAGACGAGAAACCGCGCATCTTCTGCTGAGCTACTTTGCTCAGACACAAGCACAGCGTGTATCTCTTCCTCGATATACACTTGGATAAAATTATAATGATAAATGTATCTTACTACACAGGCTCAGAGATTTGCCTATCACTTCCTAATTTTGTCTCTTAACGATTTAGTTTCCTTCTTAGTTTTAACGGATCTGTTGTATTAAATTGTATATCATTGAATTTGTGATTTTAATTTTCAATATTTATTTTTCAAAAATTTGTGAACTGTCTTTAGTTCACGATCAATTGCATATATACACTACAATTTTGAAGAAAAACAAATAAAATATTTGGTGCCCACATTCGAGAATTCCAAAAATATTTGTACTATTTACTTTCATATTTTAGTAGCACCTTTGATATTTAAGAAACATATATTTGTTTATTTAAAAACTCTTAGAAGTTCATGAACTGAGCAAAATGGGATCTGTTTTTAGCGGCGAAAGTATATAGATTTTCTAAATTCTACGTAAATAAATATTCTTGTTTATGTTTTTTTTTTTTTAGAGTGTACCCGTTCCTATTCTCCATTCTCGCTGGAACTTACATTTGTTTGTCTTTGCGCACTTTGATGGATTATCTGTGGTTTATTGAATGGCATTCCTGGCCACAAGTAGATGCTTTATGGCCTGACAGCAAGAGGCAAACAAGTGAGAAGCAAACAAAAGCAACAAGGTTGCAAGGCCCCTTTCCAAAACAGTTACATTATTTCTAGTATCTAAAGGTATTAAGTAATAGCCAGCGTTAATTATATGTTTGTTTTGTATTTAATATTATTTATTTGTTTTCGAAGAATACATCTTTGATGATCGCACTCAATAACCTTGACGCAATCTGCAATCTAATAGCTTGTGCGAAGCAATATATTTATTGATTTACACTAATTTGCATCAGCATTATATTTAAGGGGTAAATAATGTTCGAAGCATTATCTTCAAATAATAGGCGAAACTCAAATTCTGGCACAAGCACGCAATTTTTGTGAACAATATGTAATACCATAAAAAAGCATTTTCAAAGCGAAAAATAATTTTTGTTTATGTACGAGTATATTTTTATGTCCATGAGAGTTTATGCTAAGAAATATACAATATTTACTAATACTAATAATACAATTTGAGGTCATACTTTATGAATACAGCAATGCAATTATTATTTGTATTTGTAATTGTTTTTTTTTTTCAATTTTCATTTCATTAATCCGAATTTTATTTGCTGGATACTAATTTTAATTGCCTCATTGTTTCAAGATACAAGAAATGCAGAATACTCGTATATACATAAGTAAGTAGTTCCGCTTTCAGGCCTTTATGAAGTACTTACGTTTGCAGCGATGCAAGATTTGAGGCTGAGGCGCCAACGCCGCATGTCGTGGAATGCATTTGCCAACTTTTGTTGTTGTTATCGTTCTGCCAGCGATTTGTTGCAGCAGTTGTTGCAAATCCAATGGCTTTATAAACAGCTGCACACACTTTTCGCGCGAAATGTTGCAAATGCCTATGCGAATGCACGCGGCAACAACAATAAAACCAACAACAACACACAAACAAACAACAAATAAATCACACGCACACACAGTAAATCAACACGAGGATATACGGAAGAATAATTACGTGTGAACTCAACGCGCAGGCACAAAAATACAAGATTGATGAATGCGAGTCTGCGATATGATGTGATATGATATGATATGATATGATATGTAATGGCGCTGGCTTGGGGACAGAGAGGAGGGATGCCAGGTGAGGTGGTGGCCAATTCTTAGTTAGAGTGTTCAGGTTTCAGGTTAAGCGAATTCACAGCTCGGCGCACGACGTTCAATGTCTGACTGAATTTCCATTTCCGCTGAGGATGCTCGGAGACCACCAAACCGGCAGCGACGCAGCGTCGCAGCTGCTTAAGCAGCGGATACTAGCGTCAGCTACTCCCATCGACATCGACATCCACGTCCACCTCCACCCACGTGGCTGACCGTCATTGCTGTTGTTGTTGTTCTGCTTCTTATTGCTTAGCATAAACATACAAAAAGAAACAAAAAAAAAAAAACAAAACAAAAAGAAGGAAATTAAATGCCGCTGCGCTCTGCTCTGCTGGGTTGTCGGCGTCTATGTGTGTATTTAATTGTGTGTGTGTGCAATTTCATTGCCTTTACACACACACACACACACACACACACGCAGTACGTCTCATTGTGTTCAATTTCGAATTAGTTAAAACATTATCAAAGCGAATTCTACAAGAGTTAGTTGCATTCTAGGAATATGTGTGAAATTTGATTAATGCATAACATACACAGACACATATATATATATATATATAAGATGTTCTATGATTTATGGTTTATTTTTAATACTGACTTTGATTGTAACTATTTTGGCATATCCAAGTGTTATTCGAATTGCGATCATTTTAAATAAAGTGAAAAATAAACGAGAAATACACACAGAAATAACAGAAAATATCCTATATAATTGAGTACATATTGTACATATATAGCAAGTACAATAAGATTTTAAGTCAAATAAACAGATTTATATTCGAATTGAGATCGAATTTCAGCTCACAGCTAATTTCCTGCCTATTATGGGCACTAAGTAATTGTGTATAGTGGCGGAAGTATAATAAAGATGTTAATTAACAATAATAATAATAAAATAAATGTAAAATTCAATTTCGATTTTCTTATAACAAGAAAAAATATTATTAATCTTCTAATATGAACAATATTCAGCATAGGCACAGCAACACTGACTGCAACACACTCAATCGAAGTTTGAATAATGATAAATTGTGAGTCTCAATATTCGGGTGAATGTTCCAATTGTCTATCATAATTTTGGGTGCTAACCTTTTTATGTGGTAGAGCATCTGGAAAGCGTTGACTGATGTCTTTCGTGAATTGTCGGGCACGTCAAAAGGCCATTCCAGAGTTCCTCCACCACATGTCGTGGTTGTAGTTGTTTTTTACGGCTGCTGCTGGATGCTGCTGTGATGTAAATGAATCACAGCCAACGAAAATATAAAATAGGGGGGAAAAAAAAGTACATAAAACGAATGTTTAAAAGGCCAGCCCACAATCACATACACAGTCACACACACACACACACACACACACACACACATTTGATTTGGACCTGATTGTTGCCACGCCACTTGTTTGTTTACATTCGCAGCTGCTGCTGCCGCTGCTGCTGCTGCTGCTGCTGCTGCTGCCACAACCTGCCTGCGCTGGAATCGCGTATACGCCGCGTATGATGACGACGCACTGGGCCCGTCCCACTAAACTGGGTGCGAATTGAGATTTTCCAGCTGGCAATTAATGAAATCATGCGGAATAGCCCACAAAATCTATGCCTATGCCCAGTTCCATGCCAATGACTCAGGTTGTGCGTGTATGTGCGTGTGTGTGTGTGTGTGTGTGTGTATGTGTGTGTGTGTGTGTGTGTGTGTGTGTGTGTGTGTGTGTGTGTGACGTGTGTACACTCAAAAAGCAACAGTTCAAGCACAACATGAATATAATTCGTAATTAATATGAACAAATATAGTTTAAATTAAGTACAAATTTCTCATTTCAAGCAATTCTGTGCTTAAAACGTGTGTGAAAATTTTAGAAATTTAATTCATAATTCCAACTGATTTAGTTTTTTTTTTTTGTTTATTAAGATTCAGTTAAGGACTTGATTCTTATCTATTATTATTTGTAATAACTAAGTATCTTACTCTAAGTAATCAAGTTCCTTATTCAAGAATTATTATTATCTGAACTTTGTTCAAATAAATACAATCGTTATTTAAGAACATTAATACTTGATTCGAACTGTAGTTGATTTATTCAACGATTACTTATATTACAACTTCTAAACAATCAAGTTCCCAACTTATCTAGACGAATCACAGTAAGAGCAAAACTTACTTTAGACTTAAGATATTAAAGACGCTCTTGAAATAAGAAAATCATTCTCTGGTCAAAGATCGCATTAAAAAGTACTTGTAAAAAAATGCTCGACTTTCTTTGCGAGTGTATGATTAGAGCAACGGGGACTGGGTGGAGGCAAATGCAAGTGGCTGCCATTTGGCCACTTCTTCACTTGGCCACTTGACATTGACGGGTCGACTGCGACTTGTGACACTTGCTCAATTAGCGCACTCAGACGCGCCTGGGCCATAAAAGTTTCTATTGCTCGTGTTGCTTACATGGCGTGTGAATGTATCTCGTACATTGTTAGGCACACAGATTGGAAAAGAAACGCACTTTGCTTCCAAGTAGCCGGCCGGGGTGACATCAGTGCGACGTATTTAGCCAACAGTTGCCAGTTGCCATTTTCGGCTACGGCCGAAATAAAATTTCATTTCTTTCCATTAATTTACAGTTGACACACATATCCAAAATCTGAAAAAACCAGCAATCAATGCGAAACTAATGCAATTACTCAGCAAACGAATTTTTAATACGCTTGCCAACATCTTAATTGGCCATAATTAAATAGTGGCAACTTTTCTTTATTATTTGATTCATCTAGTTTTACACAGTAATTGCTTAAGTTTAACTATCGCCATTTCAATTAGAATGTGTATTTTAGTAACTACAAATATACATACATATAAGTTTAAAAGATATATGTATGTATACTTTAATCGTATGTCTTTGTGAAATTCGAAATGGGAAAAAAACACAAAGTGCAAAGATTCTATGCTATTTAAGTGTTTTCGAGTTCAAATCTCTCAGTATACAGTAATAGGAAACCTCACGTTAAATACCCTATTATAAGGATTTAAAGCTGGAAACTTCAGATATATGCTCAATATATTCAATACTGTACATATTGAATTGCAAACCTGATTGCAAAGTAATCAAGCTCTAAATAGCAACCGCAGGCACAGAGAAACTTTTTGTTGTTTTTTTTTTTGTTTTTAAATTGAAATTGAAGTCGCGTGTCGATTGGTGATTAGTGATTAGCGCCATTTGATACCTGACTTCAAATTGTTTGGTGTGGGGCGCAGCGCTTCCGGTGGCAGCCGCATCCCTCCACCCGCTTGCCTTCAATCCATTGCCACTTGGCCAACTCCATTTAATGACCGCGTTCATTGGCCTCTTAGTGTGCCTTGGTTTATTTATTCAGCTTGCGGCCACGTCCGTTGCACTTGTAGGGTCATAAAATGTGTGTAAGCAATAACAACAACAACGACAACAAACATCCTAGTCCAGATAGGGATAGATTAGAGGATCCCGCATGCCACGCAACACTTGCCACACACTTTGCTTGTTTTGCTCCACGGTGCCAGCGATGACTTTATTCGACACCTGACTGTACGGAGGCGGACGAGGATGCGGCCGGATGAAACGGCGTCGTCGTTGCCGACGCACCGGTGTTAACCAAAGAAGCTTCGCCAGCCGGCGCTTACGGTGCTCCCGGAGAGCGCGGGACGCACAATACGGACGGATTGTCACATAGTAGACGATCTCAATAACCGAGAAGATGCTGAAGCCCATGAAGAGACCCAGTATACCGCCAGTATTTGCTACAAAAGAGAAATTAGTCAGATTCCTGAATACGGCTCCCAGAAAATCTGGATCTTCCAGCTAGACTCATCCAACATAAACTTGTTCGGCACTTACAGAGAAACTCGGTGAAGCCAAACATTTCGGATTTGGTGGTGCTCCGAAAATTGTTGTGGAGATAGTAAAAGTGGAGTATGGATAGGTCACTGTCCTCGCCGTGCCGACTCGCATTGAATAGATGCTCGGGCAGATCCTCGCCGCTCTTATAGTTGGGGCCCCCGATAATTGGTGAGCTGGACATGGCATACTTGTAGGTCAACTCAAAGCAGCCCGGCCAGCAGTTCTCACAGGACAGCTCCCCTCTCGATGACTCAATATCGGTCTGGACACGATTCGTGCAATTGTTGTCATTGGGTCCGCAAATGCGAGCCATAGGATCGATTCGGGGCAGATAGTAGAGGACACATTTGCAGTCGCGCAGCAGCAGCTTCGCCTCGCACTCCAGTTCACAGTTCTTGCGCGAATAGGTGCGATAAAAGGACAAATCATTCTCATCTGAGAACAGGCAGCGACGCACCGATTTCTTAATCGATCGAATGCTTGGCGTTGCATCCTCATAGACGGGCTCAACGGATATTCTAGCCTCACGGCCAGCACCGACCACAAATCCGTAGTTGCTAACCTTGGGCAGCTCGGCAGGATTGTGCACCAGCACCTAGATTTAAAGCATAATTTATTTTGTTTTTAATCAATTATACTCTTTTTCAAAAAATCCTTGAATTTTTCAACTATGATTGAAAATTTCCATTCTCTTAGCTTGCCTTAATTTGAATATTAAATTATATTAATTCCAAGGTATATTTTGTATTAGAAACAAAAAACAAAAGGAGGTTTCTTAAAATGTAGATTTTCAACATCTTAAATAAGTTTATAGAATTGTACTTTTCATAGAAAAGTAAAAAGAAAATATATTTCAGAAAATTAGAAAAACCAAAGATATTTTTTGGGATAGTGATTGCCAAATGTCAAATATCTTTCTTAGAAAAAAATGAGTATTCCTGATATAGCCTACATTTGTTATATTTCTGTACCTTGAAGCCATTGCCCATGGACTTGGTGCAGTAATATTCCGCCGTGGAGGTATTCAGCACCACAGTCAAGCCCATGCGACTGCCAGTACCGCCCGACATTCTGGGATAATAATAAGCCGGCAGTATTTTTTCATAGCCACGTTCGGGTGTCCAATCGATGGGTTCGTAGGGCGAATACTCCGTTGCCGGCTGTATGCGCACATCGTCCGAATAGTTGCGAAACAGATAGATGGGATCCAGTGCATTAAAGGTGCAGCACAATCCATCGTCGGTCAATATCGAATTGAAGATCATCGAACAAGTCTCCTTCTGCGACCCGAAACTGCAGTACAACAGCATCTCATCGCAGGGCTGTGCCACCTCCACCAGCAGCGCCTTGAAGTATTTCCAGGTGCCAACATATGTGATGGTTTGGTCATCACCCTTGTTGCACAGGCTCATCAGCAGCGTGTAATTATTGCTGAATCTACTTATCAAAGAGATACAACATAATAGTCAACCCTTGATGAATCAAGAAGAATATTTCATTCTAAGACCTACAATCTCAAAACAAAAACGTCTTCCTCAAAACTTGATTCAAAGTGTTTATTTTAGAACTCAATCTAGGAATATATTAATCTTTCATATGATTTATGATCGTCCCTTCACTTTTGATTTTAGATTGGTTTTTCTCTGCGTGGGGATCGAATTATTTATTTGAATATTGAGGATAGTTATTTCTGACTCAGGTTGTTTTTTCTCTGTGTAGGTATCACATTATTTATATGAATATTCAAGAGAGAAAGCAATACTTATTTACATTTGCTGTATATATGTGGACTGAGCCCAGTTTTTGTACTCACCGCGAAATGCGCTGAACGCGACTGCGCAACGCCTGGTTGAGATTGCAAATGGTGATCGCCGGAAAGGGCATGTTGCTGGTCAGTAGTTGCTTGGCGCTCGTCGAGATGATGATCGGCGAGGCACTCCACTTGATGTAGATGTTTGAAATGAAGAAGCCCGATAGGATAACGACCAGCACAAAAGATATGCCAAAGAAGACGCTACACAGGCATCAGTACTAATATTTATATTCAAGTATTTTTTATAAACACGCACAGACACTCAGTAAAAAAGTATTTCCTACTCGAATCAAAAAGGAACATTATCCAAATGACGCCTGTCACAATAAAACTTTATTTCAGTATGTCATACTCATTCCATTGATGGGTTTTATGTCCTCGAAGAGAGTTTCATAATATTGTTGTAAGGGAGGCATATTTCGGTATACCGGATAGGATATATATAATATATAATATATTGACTTTACAACAAGAGTTCACAAAAAAAAAAAATATATATATATATATATTTATGTATATAGTATTGTAGTATCTTCAGTTCCGGACTAAAATTTTATCTTTAGCATATTTGTTTTTGGGTTATTTCGATATTTACAGAGAATCTTGCTTTTGAAAGTTATTTAAATAAGGTTGAGGACATTCGTCTTCGTTATTTTCAACGTTAAGTTTATTCTCAGGAATCAATTTAGAATGAAATTGGAATGTCGGCAGTGCAACTCCGGTCTGCAATGGGGTCTAATCTCTCTAGGCACTCTTAATTGTTTTAATCCTAAGGTAACTTAACTTTGGTGTTTCTAATAACTTTTTCTTACATACATTAAGCTTGTTTCAAATTCTGAATATATAATTTGTAAATATCAGTTACGCTTTCGGATAAATCAAGCATTTTCAACTTGAATTGATATATACATATTTTTATTCTATTTATTTCTTACTATATTTTTCTGACTCTACTTATACACACATACCGCTCCGATATCGTAATCCGCTCCTCGGCTAAGTACTTGAGGCCATGCAGCGAGCTATTCCTTAGATAATCCTTGATGCTCTTCTTGCTTGACTCAAGACTGCACATCGTCTGCTCCTCATCCATGGAGTCATCACTGTGACTGTGACTGCGGCAGCGATGCTCCTTCTTGGTCAGCAGGTGGCTGGTTATTGGTTTGCTATCCCCTTGAATTTTCATGATTGAACTAACAGACCAGCATGTCACGCAAGTTCCATTTATACGAGTTCCTCGAGCACACTTCGATCCAAATCGCAGTCAAAAGCATATTGACCTTAAGCAAATATGACTGCAAATGACTGCCAAATTGAATTGCCGGAATGCAGTGGCAAATCACGCTTAATGCGCTTTACCGAACTGTGCGTGGGCGTGGCAGGAGCAATATTTGCCAACAGCGAAAAGGATTCACATGCACGCCGAATTACGCAATTGCAAACATGGGTGACATTTTGGTATTTCATTTCCATCCAGTTGTAACAGCAGCCAGCCCCATTGCTCAGTTTCCAGTTCCCGGCCAAATGGTGCCTGCCACTCTATAAAAATAGCTGCGGGCATTAAATACAAGTACATTATGATATAAACAAAAGCCAGCCAAACAACAACATCGAAGAAAAAAAGAAGAAAAACCTCTAAACAAAAACAAATCGAATTCAAAGGCACACTCAGCAAAACAAATGAATAAATTGTATACTCAAATCAAGGACAACCATTGTCAAAATCTATATAAAATTGTTTTTTAGCATCCCGACATTCAACATGTTAGACCGATTCGGTATATGTTAAGTACGATTGATGTTATCTTAAAATAGTTGCTTACCTAAAACATTTCCAGATTAATCAATAACTGAATTACGTTGCGTAAGATATTTCGTTAGTTTTGTAAGAATCAAATTGCTTAAATCATTGAAACTGATTTAGTGTGAATCAAGAATTTATGTGATTACAAGAAAAACTAAAGTTCATTTATTTTCATTTATTTAAAGTACAAAATGTACCAATGTACTTCAAGAATTTTTGTTCTAATTAATGTACAAAAAAGAAAGAAGTCTCCAGTCGAGAGAGCTCGACTACGAGATATCTTAAACCCAAGTCGTACTTGTCTTAGTTACTCAAACCAATCCATTGAAAAATACACATTGTATAAACATTTGCATATATGGAACAATGTGTATTTAGATATATAAATAAAATCTTTTATGCCAAAGTAAACTAAGATTTGTATTAATATTCTCGAAGCTGACAATTCATCATGCAGACTCGGCTGTTGATTCTACCTTCTGCCTGTTGCAATATAATTGCTTAAATATTTACTAAGTCCATTATACCTATTTTAACTACATTTGTAAAGGGTCGATTGAAAAATTTGTACTTAAATTTGGAAAAGCTTTTTTCTGCAAATGCTTCAAACAGTGGCCATAATTGATTACCTCTAATATTCGGATTAGGATATAAATGTTGTATAGCAATGCTGTGAATCAAATACATTGAATACCTCTGATTTACTTTGCATAATCTATTCAATGTTAAATGAATCACTTATGCTAAATACAAATGAACATATAACAATTATTGATTTATAGAAAACCATTATTTTGTTTTATTTTCCGTATAGCTTCAACTGTCTTAAATATTTTCGCATTAAAATATACATTTATTCAAATATATATATACATTCATAAAAAAATTGGCACTGAAACACTTCTATTTTCTTCATTCCATGAAAATATTTTCTGTTTTTTTTTTATCTCACAATCGCTTTGCACATTCGTTTAAAATTCCTAAATAATTAGAAAAAATGTGCATATAAATAAAATGTGTATAAATAAGTAAGGAAAAATAATGGCGGCGCAAAATTGTGCGTGTACAATTAATTAACTAGTTGTTGAACTTGAAGTAATCAACATTGAGATCCAGAATAGCCGCATTGGGCGTCTCCTTCATGCTGAGCGCCTCGACAGCATTATCGCTAGCATGATCATAATGCGGCAACATTGCGCCCGCGCCATGGTCAACTGTGGGCTGTGCCACAGCTACCGGTGGCTGCATGAGATCGCTAACATTGCGTAACAGACTTTCCTCGGATGGTGGCAGCAATTTGCCACCGGCGGACAAATTTAGTCGCTGAGCAGCCTCATCCGTGAGCGTGTCATCCAGTGACATGCTGAGGCCCGGATAATCGACCATATTGCGTGCACAGCTGGACACAGCGCTGCTGTGCAACGACTGCTGCAGCTCCGGTTCCGGTGTCGGCGCCTGCGCCGATTCCATAGCCGACATATCCAGCGCATACTGACCCTCAGGTATGCCCAGAACGCGTGCGATGCGCGCATTCACAAAATGCACACCGGATGTGTTGCGAATGAGGCGCGTGCTACGCAGCTGCAGCTGCTCCACAAAGTCAGTTAACTCGTGCAAAAAGAGATCGGCGCGCTGCTCCTCGCTGAGATGACTATGACGCTGCAGCTGCGCAGTGAGAAGTCCAAACAGTGTCGGTACATTGAGCTGTTGTTGTTGCTGCTGCTGCGGCAGTTGTTGCTGTTGCTGCTGCTGTTGTTGCTGTTGCTGCTGCTGCTGATGCTGCTGCTGCTGTTGTTGCTGGTGTTGCTGCTGTTGGTGTTGCTGCTGTTGGTGTTGCTGCTGTTGCTGCTGCTGTTGCTGCTCTTGCTGCAGTTGCTGCTGCTGCTGGTGTTGATGTTGAACGGCAATGGCGCTGGGCATATGTTCGGGATACTTGACGTAGTGGCGCTGCATACGACGACCCAGAAAGATCTTGTTGCAGCCCGGACAAATTGCATTCGGCGGCACAGCACGCTCCTTGTACGCTTCAGCTGCTGGCAAGTCTGGAGTGTGCGCTGCTGCCGGCGCACGATAGTCCTTGTCCCTCAGCTCCGCCACAAGCATCTCCAGCATTTGCGATGAATTTGGCGCTGCTGCTTCAGTTGCAACTGGCGCTGTTGCCGCCTGTGGTAAGGGAGGGCGTATAATGCGTCCGGAGCGAGTGCGAGGCATCGAATCCGCATTTAAGGCGGACACTGGTTCATTGGTTTTTCGGCCAATGGCAACAGTTGGTGCTATACCAGATATGTCTGCTGTTGCCGTACGTTTCCGTGCACGGCTCACTTTAAAGGAGGACGATGAACGACTGCAATTAGCCGGATACATGCCCATGCCGATGGGATCCATGCAGCGATAGATGGTTTTCTGATTAGTCAATGCATCGGTGCGGATAACCTCATTCCGTTTGCTGCAAGTCAAAAGGTATATTCATAATGGATAAAGTTGCTCATATGTGGGATAAGTGGCACTCACCGATCGATAACGATGTGATCCTCCTTGGCAAGCCGATACAGATTGTAGGCCAGCCTGGCCAATGAATCGCAATCCTTGTTTGCCACATTTACCAACTCGGTGGCAGCGGCCTCTGCATCAAATGTGTAACATTCCGGCAAATCGGTCGCTGGCACTGCGGGCGGCAACAGATCAACGCAATTCAGCAGTGACGGATGAAAGTCGCCGCTATTGCAGCTATTGTTGCTATTATTGTTGCTGCTGTTGTTATTATTAATGTTATTTTGCTGCTGCTGCTCGGCTGCGGCCGCTTGCAACTGGATCACAGCGCTGTCCAGTTGCTCATCGGGCAAGTCGAGGGCGAAGCCAAGCAGAGCATCTTTGTGAAAGTTGCAGCTGGTTGTGCTTGGCTCGCCACTGGCGCCGTTAAGCGGCATCAGTAGATTTTTCATTGCCGGTCGCCAGTATTCGATGTTTTATGCAAATGCAATGTCACGTTTTGTGCTTAATTGGAGACTTGTAAACAACAACAAGATTTTGTAACTCGAACTTGTCATTTGCATCCATCGATAGACGATATGAACTATCGAATCAGGTGCACATCGTGCCAAGATGTTAATATCGATTGCAGTTCGCGATGAATATATTTTTATCAGCAATCGATTTGTTTATTACATCGCTATTGTTAATATTTGCTACACTTGCGGCGAAATTTGCAACTTTAATTTATTTAGACAAACACCAAACAGTTATTTGTATCCGGTTATACAATTGTAAACAGCTTCTATTTTATTGCTGTCAAGACGACAAACACCTATCTTCCCCATCCTTTTAACCGCCGGCGACGCACGACGGCTTGCGAACTGTTTCTTTTTTTCCCCCGTGCATTTTGGTCAAGATGTCGAAAAATAAACTAAACTTAGTGCTGCCGCCGGTAAATGTGGATGCAGCTGTTGCCACCACACAGGTGGCACCAACACCGCCATTCAAAACGCCATCGGGAACAGAGTAAATATAACTTATATATTTTATATATGTGCACAAATATGTGCATATATGTGTTACATTTAATGATCCCCCCATCCCCCCAATAAAAATGTTTGATTGGAAAACCCGAAAAGATAATAAAATAAATGTTCATATTCAAATAAATGTTGCTATTATTGCTGGCCAAATGACGCACACATAAATATAAACATTCGCACACAAATACACACACACGCACACTTGCAGACATATGTATATATATATATAGATATACACATCAGTCGCTTGTAAATGAAGTACTTTCAAATCTCTTAGTGTTTCCAGTATGCGAATAACTCCAATTTCTGTCCCTTAAATATAATTTGTAATATGTGCATTATACAACATTTTAAATATGATGTTTTCTGTTGCTCAATGTTATATGGATTTCGCAAATCTTTTCTGCAAATGTTAAATTTTAAATAAAGAATGTTTTACGTCTTACAATGGCCACATCCTTATTACTCTCTCAATTAAAAATGTCTCAACTCCAAGCGACCAGTGTCTGCGTGTGTGTGTGTGTGTGTACGTTTTGTGTGGCATACCAACAAACATCGCAATAAGAGCAATCCAAATGTCCACAAAAATGTTGTTGCTACTTTTCGTTTTGTACTGCAAAAATTCATTAAAAAGTTAAATTAAAGAACACACAGCTTGCTGGGAAAGCCAAAAGCATCGAGCATCGATGCATTGACCGAAACGTTGGAGGGCCTGGACATGGACGACACCGAACGCAAGCGAATCAAAGTGTTCCTCAGTCAGAAGGAGAAGATCGGCGAACTGTCCGAAGAGGATCTGGAAAAGTTGGGTGAACTCGGCTCCGGCAATGGCGGCGTTGTGATGAAAGTGCGACACACCCTCACAAATCTGATAATGGCGCGGAAACTCATCCATCTGGAGGTGAAACCAGCGATCAAGAAGCAAATCCTGCGCGAGCTAAAAGTCCTTCACGAATGCAATTTTGCGCACATTGTTGGCTTCTATGGTGCCTTCTATAGCGATGGTGAGATAAGCATTTGCATGGAATACATGGACGGCGGCTCCCTCGATCTCATCCTAAAGCGAGCCGGCCGCATACCCGAATCGATACTCGGACGCATCACGCTAGCGGTGCTGAAGGGACTCAGCTATCTGCGCGACAAGCATGCGATCATCCATCGGGATGTTAAGCCAAGCAATATACTCGTCAACAGCAGCGGCGAGATCAAAATCTGTGATTTTGGCGTTTCGGGTCAGCTTATTGACTCGATGGCCAACTCATTTGTTGGCACGCGCAGCTACATGTCGGTCAGTTACCTTATCCCAATTCTAATTGTGGCCAAAAGTACTACAACAGTGGTCGCTGCAAATTTAGAACTTGTATAAATTCTATTGTTCAATCAGTCATCAACAAATATTGTTCATTCAAATCAACACAACTCCACAGCACAAGTTATAATTTTCAATCCACAACTATATTTAAATCGATTAAACCACTTGCGTTTTCGTCATTTAAATTTAACTAAAAAAAAGTGCAATATCTACTACTATCTCCTGGCTCATGGTAACTCTCTTAAATCTTTTCAATCTCTTCAAAATAACATCAGATATTATCCATGTCTGAGTAAACCTAATAGTTTGTGGACACATACTAACAGATCGCATCCCATGGTTTCGCTTTATTATTTATTGTTTATTTAATTCATTATGTTTGTAATTATTAACAAGTTCAAGGAACTCCCGATTACGACGGCTGCTGGATGATATCATTTTTTAATTATGAATGTAATGTACAAATATTTTTGCAGCCGGAACGATTGCAGGGCACTCACTATTCGGTACAGTCCGACATTTGGTCTCTGGGCTTGTCGCTAGTTGAGATGGCAATCGGAATGTATCCAATCCCGCCGCCGGAAGCCTCTGCGCTGGAGACCATATTTGCTGAGAATGCCAATGAAGATGGCAGCCAAGCGACGCTAGAGCCCAAAGTGATGGCAATATTCGAGCTGCTCGACTATATTGTTAACGAGCCGCCACCTAAGCTGGAACACAAGATATTCTCCAACGAGTTCAAGGACTTTGTCGACATATGCCTCAAAAAGCAGCCGGACGAGCGTGCCGATCTCAAAACATTACTGGTTCGTAATGATTATGCTTGTCTTTGTTACTCGTTCGCTATACACGCTATATAAATAAATATTCTCCTTTGGCAGAGCCATGCATGGATACGCAAGGCGGAGGTGGAAGATGTCGACATATCGGGATGGGTGTGCAAGACAATGGATTTACCACCATCGACGCCAAAACGCAATACCTCGCCCAACTAATTGGCATTCCTTTATTTCACGCGCACGCACTCAATACACATACTAAACGTACACATGCATAATAAGTACTCACGTTCATTATTTATATGTTGTTGCATATGTGTGTGCTATATTATACTTGTTGTAACAACTTGCTCCTCCCCGTCCTCCTCAACACACTCTTTGTTATATTTCTTTCTTGCGCTTTGTGTGGATACTTCTGCTATATCTGGCTTTTAAAATCAATCAATCAAGCAAAAAATGGACAAAGCAGAGCAAAGAGAATAAATTAAATACAACTAATATTTAAATGAGTCCAAATCGAGTTTGCAATTCAAAATTTCATTTTTTCGAAGTGTTTTAAAATAATATTCGTAGCAGGCCTGGAGTTTTGTGTCTTTTATTGTAGCATCTGGAAAACTCGAGCTTGTCAAATCATTCGTTGTCTGACGATAGAACTGTAACAACAAAATTATCTAACTTTTGTCAGAGAAAAGTACTTTTCTGTTTTAAGGAAAACAATTGTAATATTTTTGTGTAAAAATGTCGAACGTTCTGAAGATATTTCGATTGAGTCATAGCGTGTTGGCCAATAGCCGTTTAGCCCAGATGCAACGCTCAATTTCGATTGCTGCACATCAAATGCAAAATCTTAAAGGTGAAGCCCTGCAGAAGACATTGCCACAAGAAGAGGAGAACCTAACTCCAATTGAATTAACACCATCACAACGCAATTTGGTCGAGTTTGTTACGGGCGAAATCGTGGAAGAGCGTCGCGTGCAATTGCATATGGAATCGCCATGCATTATCGATGATTTTACCGGATATTTCACTGGTTCCAAAGTCGAGCTCATTAAGGAGTCGCCCGGCGAGCGTATTAACATATTTTTCAATGTCAGCAAGAGTGTGCCACGCCGCAATGATGAGACGGGCGAGCTGGCACCAGTGCGCAGCGTTCCCAAATTTGAGGTGCTGATCAAAAGAAATGATTTGCTGCTATCCATATTTTGTGTATTCAAGCCATCCGCTTTTGAAAATTTGGATATGGATTTGGAGTTGGATGCATTGGATCAGCAAGCACAAGAGAACTATGTATATGAGATACAGGACCTATCCCTGTATAATAAAGGATGGAACGACAGCTGCTTTACCATTGACGCATCCCTCATCGATGACAATCTGCAAATTTTGATCCTTGAGATGCTTGAAGAGAAGGGCATCACCCATGAGTTTGCCAGAAAACTATCCGACATGGCAACTGCGCGCGAGCATGCCTTGTACATTGAGTTCTTGGAAAATCTGTCCAAGTTCACTGTGGGCATACCCAAGCCAATAAAGAAAGCTGCAAACAAAGCATAATAACAAATACACAATATATACATATTATATATTAAATGCGTTCTAAATAAATGCACATGTGATTCGAGCAAACGTAATTTCGAAGGTTTCTTAAATGCGCGCATTGCTAAAGGCTTTGGACGATGTGGCAACGCCGCGTGCAAAAACCCCACTTAACTGCAATTGTCGAGCTTTGGTTGGCAACGCCGTAACCTGTGACGACAGCAAACAAAATGAAAACATCAAACACTGTTATTGTGTTTAGGTTGTTATTGGTCGACTGCTGAGTGCCAAAAAAAAGAAAACAAATTGTATACGTAAATAGGCTGTAGTTAATTTTTTGATAAGTGCAATTGTGTGTGTGTGTGTGCGTTGATTATTATGCATAGTCACGGATACAGTTTCCGTACGCAATTGACAGTGATTATGAATGTATTTCCTGTGTAATTGCAATTGTAGTGAATGCAAAAACAAAGCACTCGCAGCGCAGCCGATGCGGACGCAGTAAAAGTTCTTTGTCTGCGCGACGCCAACGCCAGCGACAAGCTGCCGTCCCGTGTGTACTTGTATGGTGTATGGCAATGTGCGTTGGTGCAAAATTCGCAGTTGTTAGTGGACAGCGAGCGGGCGACGAAACACAACGTTAACAGCGACGTCGACGTTGCGCTGCTTTAGTTGGAGTTGCTATTTGTGCATGTGTGTGTGTGTGAATGCGAGAATGTGCAAGAGTGTGAGTGCGTGCGTGTGTGTGTGTGCAAGTGTAACTAAACAAAGCAACAGCTTACCACGCGCCATAACAACAACAAGAAGCCAACAGTCAGTCAAACTAAGCGCTGCAACGCAGACGTGTGCGTCGTCGCCAGTAAGCAAGAAAGTTGCTGATGCTGCTTGCACTGCTGCTGCACACACACAGTAAGGTGCAACAACAACAAGAAGGAGATGCACTAAGAACGAGAAGCAGCTAAATAACAAAAGAAGAAATTAAGGCAGCTAATTAATAACTATTGTTAACTATCCGTTTCAATTCGGAATTGCAAATTCAATAACAACTACAACAATAACAACGAGAACAACTACAAAATGTCATCTGTGAATGTGAACCAAAAAGAGAGTCCCAGTCGAGACTCGACAGCGTCCACATCGGGCCACATATCGATGATGGCGGAGAATACGTTGGAGTCTTTGTCGAGGGATTACAGTCTGGGCAGCCTCAATTCCGCTGGCAGCCAGGATGAGTTCTTTCGCTGTCGCGATCATGCGGACAGCGTATTGAAGCGTATGCAACTCTATGTGGACAGCCAGCAGCTGTGCGATGTCGTTCTCATCGCTGGCATTGATGGCAAACGGTAAATGGACGACGAAGCTGTTGCAATGCGCAAAAGCAATTTTCTCCACAAATCCCACCCAACCCCACCACACACTCTGCTCCCATTTGCCGCCCGGCATATGAACGGCGCCATCCGTCTGACCTTCACTTTAGCGCACTTCACTCGATTCTTTGTCTCTGTGTCGCCTTCGTACACCAGTTCTACAACAGTAGCAGCACCCGCAGCGACTGCGGTCGAAGCAGCAGCGTCATTCGAACAGTAAACAGTAAAATTGCGTTTACTCATGTTCTCTCTCTCTCTTTCCCGCTCTCTGTTTGGTTTGACATTTGATCGACTACGAGAGGAATAGCGAATTGGAGCGATGTTTCGTGCTCTGCACAGTGGTTCATAGTTCATTTGTTTTGCGCACATTCATGTTCATGCTGAGCACGACGCGCATTTTATAACATTTTCACCAACATCCCAGCTTGTCATATTTTGCTTAACGTATCAATACGTTTATTTTATTGAATCGATAAATTCGCAACAGACCCGTAGATAGTCTGATCATATTGTGTAAAGATCAGATCAGATAATCAAGGGAGTTGATTTATGCGACATCTTTCATGGCTTGCAGCTGTTGTCATAATATGCCACTCTTCTTTTGCGAGTTCCGCTTGTAAAACGTTTTTTAACCTGTGCAACCTATGCAAAATTGGAAATTATGGAATCTTATAAAAACAATATTTTTCAATTTGCTAAAACAATCATGCAATTCAATTTAGCAAATAGAAAGATATATATAGTTTTTTTTAAGATTCCATAATTTTCCTAAATAATTGTAATATAATTTGATGCTGTCAATAAAATCCTATTAAGTATTTCTTGAAGTTATGAAATTAACAAACGAAAACACGAACAAAAGCAAATTTTATATTTTTGTTTCCAAAATAGGCAACATACAGAGGGCTATTACACTTACACGACTAACCCTTCCCCCCCCCCTCGCCCTCTCCCTCCCAACACCCTACATTGTTTGCCAAGTTAACTTGTTAACAGGGCCTAAAAGAACAAGAGGAATACAAGCTGAATACAAATGCCCTTTCTATTTGGTACAGGGTGCCCGCTCATCGCTTGGTGCTATCAGCTTCGAGTGCATATTTTTCGGCGATGTTTACCGGATCGCTGCGCGAGACCAAGGAAAATGACGTGACCCTTGGTGAGGTGAATGGTGATGCCCTGCAGCTGCTCGTCCAGTACTGTTACACTGGTTTCATTGAGCTGCGCGAGGACACTGTCGAAACGCTGCTGGCCACCGCCTGCCTGCTGCAGCTGACCTCTGTGGTGACGGCATGCTGCAATTTTCTCGCCCGCCAGCTGCACCCATCCAATTGTTTGGGATTCGCATTCTTTGCGGAGCAGCAGAGCTGCACAACGCTACTGCGACTGGCGCAGGCGTACACCTGCCAGTACTTTATGCAGGTGTGCCAAAATCAGGAGTTCTTTCAACTAAATGCCGATCAGCTGGGCAAGCTGCTGTGCAGCGATGATCTCAATGTGCCATCCGAGCAGGATGTCTTCCACAGTCTGATGTCGTGGGTGCGCCACGATGCGCCCACTCGTGAGCAGCACATCGCCGAGCTGCTCGCCCTGGTGCGCCTACCCTTGTTGCAGCCATCATTTATTATGGATCACGTGGAGAACGTGTGCAGCGCCAACGAATGCCAGCAACTGGTGATGGAAGCGTTCAAATGGCATTTAATGCCCGAGCGCCGTTCGCGTATTGCCACCGAACGAACCACGCCGCGAAAATCTACTGTCGGCCGCTTGCTGGCTGTGGGTGGCATGGATGCACACAAGGGCGCCATCACCATTGAGAGCTACTGTCCGCGGCTGGACAAGTGGACGCCTTGGAAACACATGACCGGCCGCCGTTTGCAGTTTGGCGCCGCTGTTATGGAGGACAAACTGATTTTGGTGGGCGGACGCGATGGACTGAAAACGTTGCACACTGTGGAGAGCCTTGATCTAAACACGATGGCCTGGGTGCCACTCAATCCAATGGCAACGCCCCGACATGGCCTCGGCGTTGCGGTGCTGGAGGGGCCCCTCTATGCGGTTGGCGGACACGATGGCTGGAGCTACCTGAATACGGTTGAACGGTAAATAAATGCGTCAATCACATAGGTCACTAGTCAGTCACCCAGTAATCAAATTTGAATTGTTCTATTCCTGGCAGCTGGGATCCTATTGCGCGCACCTGGAGCTATGTGTCGCCGATGTCCTCGATGCGTTCGACCGCTGGTGTTGCGGTGCTGGGCGGTCGTCTCTATGCCGTTGGCGGACGCGACGGTTCTGTCTGTCATCGCTCCATTGAATGCTACGATCCGCACACAAACAAATGGAGCCTTCTGGCGCCAATGAATCGACGTCGCGGCGGCGTTGGTGTAAGTTCTGGGAAACAAACAAAACAAAAACCAACTTCAATCGAAATCGCAAACTAAAACACATTTAACGCTGCTTGCTTGCAGGTGACTGTTGCAAATGGATTCCTCTATGCCTTGGGTGGCCACGACTGCCCGGCCAGCAATCCCATGGTGTGTCGCACCGAGACCGTGGAACGTTATGATCCAGCTTCCGATACCTGGACACTGGTAACCAGTCTATGCTCAAATTTTGCAAAAACCAAAACTAGCATTCAAAATTCGAGATTGACAATTGTATTTTTGCAATATCAGTTGAAATTTGAATTGTTCTAAAATGATTCGTCCGGCCAAAGTTTCGCCGGATGAAATGCAATAATTAATATAATATAATATAATATACACTAAGACAACTTTCTCTCTCTCTGCCATTTGTAACAGATTTGCTCGCTGGCCCTGGGACGCGATGCGATCGGTTGTGCACTGCTTGGAGATCGTTTAATTGTCGTTGGCGGCTACGATGGCAATCATGCACTCAAGACTGTCGAGGAGTACGATCCGGTGCGCAATGGCTGGAATGAACTGACGCCCATGTCGTTACCACGTGCCGGCGCCTGTGTCGTTGCCATACCGAACATAATACCGCCAGCAGCTCCCCAGCCGCCTGCCAGTGCCACAGTTTAGTTAAACTTCAATTATTGTTGTTGTTGTTTTTTTTTGCTGTTGTTGTTGTAGTTCTATGTGTATGAGATGTTGTCTACTGCTTAATGTACTACAACAACACTGCTGCTGCTGCTGCTGTTGCTGCTGCTGCTGCTACTATTCCTATTACCTATTACCTATTACATTTTACTATTCTACTTGTACACCTACATATACCATATAAGAGCGCGATGCGCGTTTTGTGTTCTGGTGTGCGCTGCTCTGTTCGGGCCTGGCCTCGCCCAGTCCGGTCTGGCATTTGTTGGTACTTGGTACACTCGCACACACACACACACTCACTCACTCACATACACATGCACGCACACACTTACAGAATCAACTCATACTAGCTACGTTTTAATCCATGTTGCTCTGCTTTAAGAAGTAATCTCATCTGAAGTGAATCAAGAAACAAACAAAAAATCAATGCTCGAGCAACTGCACAGTGTGACCAGTAGTAACCAGTGACAAATGCATGCTGCGAGGCTTTCCGAACGCATTCCCAACTAATTCGTTTATATACATTCAAATATATATATATATACATATATATATATATATATATATATAATTATATATATTATATATGTATATATATTTATATTTATAGACTATTTTGATATTATAATTATTTTGTAATGTATAATCTTATTTGTTGTATGTAGTAAGTGTGTCTTAATTGTGTCCCTCGTCACATGCCATTTTCACATTTCATTTGATGTATGTCACCATCATCATTAAAATAATTCTCATGTCTACCCGTCGTACGCTTCATATACATACATAAATGCATGTTTTATCTGGTGATCTGGTTGAAAGTTCACTCGCCCACCCACAATTCACGATTTGCCTCCCACATTTAGTGATCCGTTTGTATGACAAATTCTTACTGAGTTAACTAAGTTCTGCTCATATGCATGCGTGTGAAGTGTACGACAAATACTTTGCTTACTACACATAGAATCATATATCATATATAGTTTATAGATAGAGCAAATTTACAACAACAAAAAATATCACTCACCAATGAGCAAGTTTGATAACGAGTATTAATAATTAACGGCATTTGCTGTTTATTTTGCACTCTCATTTTATAAACATTATTTTTATTATTATTACATAAGCTTATGTATATTATATTACAAGCATTTATTTCTAATTGTTTATTATTATTTTCTTTTTTTTCCCCCTTTTTCTCAACGTTTTTCTTACTGCATTTACGCGAATTTTTTTTAGAAAAAGAAGTGGATGCCAGTAAGATTGGATCCAATCTGCTATAGTCGTCGTAGACCTGTCGTATTTGTCGACTACTATAATATGTAATTATGAAAACTATAATTAGTTAAGCAAAAAAAAAAAAAAAACGAAATACAAAATGCCAACAAGCGAAAGCCAACACAAATGGTAACTTTTAAATATTACGTATTATTTTCTACAATCATATTTTTACACAACCAAAACAAAACATACACTACGCATATATGTATACACTGAATATGTATTTTTTGTAATAAAATATATCTTTTATTTATACGTTGCTAAATGCAACGGGAAATTGTAAAGAAGCTTTTTTTGTATCAACCGCTATTATCGATAAATTGATGGTATTTTTCTTCTTCTCGATGTACTATTGTCATATATCAGCATGTATCTCAGTCAATGGTTTCTATTCATTACTGACCCTTCAATTTACTGTGTGCGCAACGTGTTTAATATATGTTTCTGTCAGCTGATAGCATATTATGAATTCATCTGCGGTCACACAATTGTAGAGCCAAATCGTTTGGTATTTTTAGTATTTTTGACTCTTTTTTTTTTTGGTGGCATATTTTAGAACTTTTACATTATTGACATTGGATTGCAAACACAAATCAAATTAAATTCAAATCCAATTAGCAAACATTGGGACTGGCTAGATTGTCACAGTCGGCATCATGGATGCGGAGCAGCTGAAACGCCTTGAACGGAAGAACTCCGCCGACATCGATGACATACTCGGCCAGTTTAATACTAAGGTAATGCGTGTGTGCACAAGAACACACAACCCCCATTTTCCTGTGACTAATATGATGATGATGATGATGATTTGTTTTGTCGACGCCTGCAGAATGCGGACCTCCTGGTATTTGACAGCTATCACACGGACAACCAATGGCATGACCTCTGGCTGGCCATATTCGGTATACTTGATGATCCAACGCTGGCGCCGATGCACACGAAATGCCTAAACACAGTTCGCATATTAACCCGCGATGAGTTCAGCCTCAAGACGCATTACATCGAGCACGAGCTGGATACACTGTTATCGCTAGCACGCCTAGACACCAACGCCGAGGATGAAACTGAACAACAACAGCTAAGCGATGCCCAAACGGAAATTATGGGCGAATCGCTTAAATGTTTGTGCAACCTAATCTATCAGAGTGGCGACTGTCGTCGTTACTGTTTGCGCCAGAAATTCTGTCTGGATGCGGTTGTGAAGCGTTTGGGCAGCGCCTCATCAACTCGTTATCCGTGCACCTTGGAGTACTATGACATGAAGCTTCTATTTCTGCTCACCGCACTGGATTCAGCAGCGCGCACACGCCTCCAAATTGATCTCAATGGATTGACTTATATGACCAATTGGCTGGACGATAAGTTGACCGAGTCTGCTGTTGGCACAAGTGACGAGCAGCTGAACACCATCTGTGAGCTGCTCAAGGTGATGTTTACAGTAACTAGTGCACCAGACAAGAGTCCCAACGAGTACGAAATCCAAAGTCTTCATTTGACCGGTGTGCTGCGGGAGCTGCTGTTGCGCTTTGGCAGTCTCTCAACCGAACGGGAGCGCGCTGTAGTGACGCATGCAATTCACCTGCTCACAAACATATCGAGTAGCTGCCTCACCGAGCTCACGCTCAAGTGCAGCAATGCCGAGGCGGAGCCGGAGTCGGAAACGAAGAGTGCCGCTGGCGCCGGACAGAGACCGGGTAAGTGCTGTGCTCTGTGCTTCGAGAAGCGCAACGTGCGCAGCCTGGCAGTCCTATTGGACTATCTGCGCCGCGCACTCGACCAGCAGGAGAAGGAGGCCAGCTCCCACGAGCTGGTATCGCCGGTGCTGACGGTGCTCGTGAAATGTGCACGCAGCGATCGCATTCAACGACACTATTTACGAATGGAGATACTGCCGCCACTGAAGGATGTCAGTAAGCGGCCGGAGATTGGCAACGAGCTACGCAATCATCTGTGCCGCTACCTCACGCTGCCAGCGATGATCCTACGCGACCTGGCCGCCGAGCTGCTCTTTGTGCTATGCAAGGAGGATGTTGGACGCATGATCAAATATACGGGCTATGGAAATGCGGCAGGCTTGTTTGCCAAGCGTGGCGTCCTCGACTGTCGGCGTATTGAGGGCGCTGAATATTCGTCGGACAGTGAAGACAGCGACACCGAGGAGTACAAGCAGCAGCAGCAGTGCTTTAATCCAGTGCTTGGCTGTGTTGAACAGGCCAAGCCTAGTCCGCTCGATGGCATGTCCGACGAGCAAAAAGAATACGAGGCCCTGCAGCTGGTCAATCTGCTCGAGAAGCTGCGCAAAGATGGCATCGTGCAGCCGGCCCTAATTGACAAGGATGGCAAACCGCAGCCGCTGGAGCACATACTCCAGCTGCAGGAGGAGCTGCCACAACAGCAGCTTGAGCAGAAGCGCAAAACATAAATTTCGGCAAATGGCAAACAAAAAACAGAAAACGTTCAATATGCAAAAAACAATCGATAGGAGTCTTCCAAAACTCTGGAGGCAGCAGCAGCAGCAGCAGCAGCAACACACAAATGGATCACTGCTACCCTTTGTTCCACATATACACATACAAATATATATATGGCGGATGCAACATTTATGAGCACCGCTTCCAATCAAATACACAAATTGTAATTCCAATATACATACATTTACTGAGATAATAATATCAATATATACAAGCAAAAAGATTGTTAGAGCAGACGGCAATAGTTCGAGGGAGAGAGAGACAAGAAAAGGTTAAATAATTAATATGCGCCAGCAGTTGTGACTTCGTACTTGATTACTCTGTGTGTGGCATGCAACTGAATTTGTAATTGTAATTGATCTTTATTATATAGATATGTATTATCATTAACGTTTAAGCTCAACAGCCAAGCAACTGAAAGCAACCAAATGAAAAAGAAAAAGGCAAAGAAAATGTCGATGAATTCAAACAATTATTATTGATTATAAGAACGAAAGAATCGCGTATTATTTAGGATTAACTTCCATTCTGTGCATGCATCATATAAAAAATTCGATTAATAGAGCTTTATTGTGTTCAATCTTTTATAGTCAGCGGGCATAGTTGCCTACAAATTTGCGATTAAAGTAACGAATCCACTAAATAGTTGATGTATTTACTGCGTATACATACTATATATATATATATGAAATGTATTTGCTTGTTGCTGGTACTAACTATTATACTATGCTTAATAAATATTATCCATAAAACTCTTGCAAGATAATCAAATAACTTCTATATTTTTTTGGAGTGACTTACATTTAAATTATTTAGCCCAGATGGATATGATTTGTTCAATTTCAATTCAAGTTGCAGTTTGAAATTATAGCAAAATATATGTTAGGATGAGTTATAATTCCAACATCCTTGTTTAGTCTGACTAAACTGTGTTTAAACAAAACTGAGGCCCATCATTTAATTGACGTTTATAATTTAAATTGAAATTCATATTAAAAGAACATTTCATGCTTAATAATTAATAGCTTTAGAATTGTTTTGATTTCATTAAATATGATTTCACACATAAGATGAGATTTTATATGGTTTTGCGGTGATATTTCAGCGTTTTAAGAACATTTGATAGAGAAGCGTTTTTATAATTGTAGATCAACCTAATTCCAAGTTTAAACTCTATTCGACACTATGGCACATTTTATTTATATATTTATATATTTTAACGTACATTTAATTGTTTTTCAGTTGCTCGGAATCCACGATTTCGTTCGGATCCGCACGGTAGATAAGTACCTCCTGAAGGCGTAAAGACTCGTAATAAGGATGTGTGATTGGCTGTGATTGATGCCGTTTCTCCGGCTACTTCTCTCTCGCGTGAGGCTGTGCGCCTGGAAACGCCAAATTATTGGGATACACTCGCGACACCGGACGAATGTCCTTCTGGACGGGCATACAGTCGGTGCTCTTCTTGAGGGTTGACGACAATTGTCGTTGCGAAGATGCTGAGGCCATAGATTGGGCCAGATCGTTTTGGACATGGACATGCAACTGGCTGAACTTGTAGACGTTGCCAAGATTGGGTGGCTCGTAGGCATTGGCATTGCTCTCGTCGCGTGCGAGAAACTCGCAAAACTGCAACTGCTTCTGTTTGTCGCGCTTCAGCATTGAATTGCTGCCAGTTGCAGCAATTGGATTCTGGTTGACACCGGAATCGCATTGCGATGAGTTAACAGGTGGCGATGTAGTCGATGTTGATGTCGATGACGATGACGATGGCTGCAGCAATTGGCCGATCTGCGTGCAGAGGCTCTGCTCGTGAAGCACCTGCTGATTGTCCTGCACATAGTTAAAGATCTGTCGCTTGCACTTGTCCATCTCATCCTCCAGCTGGCGCAGACGCGAATTCAGGCAAAAGTAGGCAGCTGCATCCATCAGCTCCTCATTTTGCTGCTCGTGGGGGAAATGCTTATGCTGTGGATGAATCACTTCGTTCCTATAATTATTGTGAACCAGCTCCTGATGCTCCAGCTTGATCTGCTCCAATGTTACATTTATTTGCATGGCTTTTGACTGCATTCGCTCGATGGCTTGGCTGTGCGCCATTGTCAAGTGATTCAATTGGAACTCGGCCTGCGGTTCGATGTTATCTGTGGCCACGGCTACTGCTGGCTGCTCTGATTTCGTATTGGTCTGCTCGATTAACCTTTTAATCTTGTCCAGACGTCGCTGATTGGACTCCTTACGCGATTTGCGGACACGCACCGGCTGCTCAACCGTTGCTGTTGCTGCACCCACAGCGGATAGCTGCTCCCGATGCGGCGCCATCTGTGTGGGCAGTTCCTTGGCAGCAGTGCGACGCAACTGAGAGTTGGGTTCATTGGAATTCCGGTTGGTACGATGCAGGTGCGGCAAGTGCTTTTGTGGCTGCTGCTGCTGCTGCTGAAGCTGCAGCTGTGGACGCAGTTGTTGCTGTTGTTCCTGATGTGGTTGGTGTTTCTTTTGAAATTGCTGCTGCTGTCTGTGGTGCTTTCGCTGCTCATCCACCCAGCTCTTAGTCATATTGGATATAGACTGCGTGACGAACTCTGTTTGTCCAGCTGCATGGCAACTGCTGGCGACAGATCTATGATGTGAACTAATAGGAGGAGGAGGAGTTGGATGAGTTGGATGAGCATTTGACGTTTAAAAGCTGAGGCAATAAGCAAGTCATTGGCAAAGGCGAGGGCGCAGACGTTGCTGGTGAATTGTTTAAAGCGCGGCCAAACCCAGAACGGAGAGTCAACTCAACAAACATTGTAAACTCTTCAAATGACTTAGTCAAATATATCTGAACTGGTTCGATCAGATGCGTCTAGGCACATTTAATGATTGTGTGTACACAAAATGAGCTTCGCTTAAAAATAGATACATAGATATTTCCGAATTGGGTGAGTTTGGCTGGGATTACATTAACAAAGTTCATGGCAAGTGGATACACAGTATAATCGGTGTTTTTCGTACATTTTACCTTAAATCAAAGTCTTTATTATTCGAATGTGTTTTATGACAGACATTTGGTGATTTTAGTTAAAGAGTTTGACTTTAACATTGCTGCTTATGTATATAGATACTATTAGCTAATAAATTTTCCTTTTCCTTTTTGTTTTTTGTTCTTTAATGTTTTGTTGATCAATTGCAAACATCAGATGAATATATATACATATATATTTATATGTTTCCTTAACAACTTATTAGTTTTTCAAGATCTATTTAAATATTTGATGTTTTATTCATATTGGAAAATCGAAGAGCTTTATTCATAGTGTGCGGATTAAGGGATCTGCTGTAAAGCACATCTTTTCTGACCTAACTTTTAATATAGGTTTATTTTGAAGTTATTTCACTGATGGAATAGACTTCTCCCATGATTATATTGATTGCCTTAGTTTGCTTTTGCCCTTCCGGTTGTTTTCTTATTGACAATTTAGCTATAATATCTGAACTTAAAGAACTTAAGATATTCTTATATAATACAGATAATTTATCGAATATTCTCTTATTCTTATCCCTGCAAATGAATTTATTGCAATTGTGCAATGCGACGCGAAAGCGTTTGTGGATATGTTAATCGACGTTGAGCATCTCCAGAAATACGTGGTTGTAGTTGTTGTTGTTGTTTACCAATTCTGTTTAAGATTGAGATTGTGGTTAAGTTTGATGTTGATGTTGATGTTAACGTTGACGTTGACGTCTCCCGCTCACTTTTGTTGAGTGCCCATTGCTGCTGGTGTTGCCTACAGTTTGTTGCTGTTGTTGATTTTGTTTTCGTCTTGATTGATGTTGTTGATGTTTTAATCGCCGCCATCGTTGAGGTTGTTGCTGTGGTTGACGGTGACCGTCGATGCTAGGAGCGTCGACATCTGGAAAAGCGAGCGAGTAGCTAGAGAAGCTCAGCTCAGCACTCACAATACACAATACACAAAACACAATACACAATACACCCAACGCTGGCCCTGCCAATGCTACATTGCCACACAAGCCACAAGTAAACGGAAATCGTTGCGTTACTCACCTGGTTTTCGATACGGCTCGGATGACGTGCGTCAAAGCGGCTGCTGGCGGCTGTACATCGGAGCCAGTTGGCGGAGCTACGGGGGTCTTTGGTGTGGCGCTGCTGTGGCGAGCACTGGCGCGCAACTCGGGCGCAATCATCTCGTACAGCCGGGTGCGATAATCATTCACACAGTAGCGAATATCATCGTTGAGTGTCGGTTTGACCTCCGTGCGCAGTTCCAGGGTCGCCGAGGAGCTGCGAAAGCGAAGCACATACGGATGGGCGATCGACTCCTTGGCCGTTAGCCGGCCATCCGGATCGAGGACCAGCAGCGATTTGATCAACGACATGGCATCGTCACAGCAATACGGTATCAGCTCGTCCAGGGAGTGGCGACAATCCCGCACAATCTTCTTGCTAAGCAAAATCGAGCCGAAGGTGGCGCCGATCGATTCGATATCCCGTTCCGTTACATCGGGCAGCGCATTCACAATCTTCTCAATCTGCATGAAAATGTGGTTTATTTAAGTGCCACTCCTCGAAATCTGAAGAACACGTACCTGATTAATGGTGCTGCTACCTTGGAAAAGCGGCTTCTGGAGTATCATCTCGGCCAGTATGCAGCCCAGACTCCACATATCAATGCCCTTTGTATATCTATATGCAGAATTCAATTGTATTTGCTTATATTGTTATTGCTTATAGCTAAAATTAACCTGCGACTGGCCACCAAAATTTCGGGTGCACGATACCAACGGGTCGCCACATAATCGGTCAGCATGACTCCACTGTCCAGCTCATCCTTGCTTTCGTAGTCGGAGTTGGTGCGTCGCTTTACACACAAAGTTCGCGCCAGTCCAAAGTCGGCTACTTTGATTCTATATATATATAAAAAAGAAAAGAGCAGGATGTAATAAAGTAAGCATGAAAAAACCACATGCGGAATACTCGGAAACCAGTTTAATCCCAGCCGATAACAGATGACTTAAACATTATTGCTTTAATCAAAGTAGTATACATTTTTCCAAGGTTTTTTTTTTCTTAATTTAAAAATCTGAACTTTACAATTTTGAGACTGCCTCGGTGTTATTTTGAACATTAGTTTGGATATGAAATAAAGGCAATTCCTGTTTGAATGAAGAATCAAATATGATTCCACTCGCAGCATTATTGCATTAATCTATGCTTAATATACATCTATATCCTTTTGCTTTTAACATTTTCACAACATTACAGATGAACATGTATATAAAGATTTGAAACATTTCGATCCTTGGATTGCAACTTACCTGCACTTGTTGTCAATCAGAATGTTGCTTGGCTTCAGATCCCTGTGGATGACGTTGCCCGAGTGCATATATCTGATCGCATTGATCAACTGATAGGTGACGAATCGCTTGTGTATGGCCCTAAGGACGTTACCCTTTCTGATAACATTGTGTAGATCGCTGTCCATGTACTCAAACACCAAATAAAAGTCCAAATTGTTTGACGATCTGGATTCAGTACAAACACAATAATGTAGTCAGTCTCAAGTGTATGATTATATTGTAACCATCCTGTGGAGGGCACTCACTTGAATATATCCAGCAGACGGATTATGTTGGGATGGGGGCGAAAAGCGCGTAGAAAGGCAACTTCGCGATAGGTGCGTTGGGCATCGGTTTCATCGCGGAACGCATCGTAGATCTTCTTGAGTGCCACAGTGTTGTTTTGGCGCTTGTCAATGGCTTTCCATACAATGCCGTAGGCGCCTTTGCCCAGGCGCTACACAAAAACAAATTAATGTCAATTCGAACATCCGATAACCGATAACGATAACAGATAACCGATAACAATGCTTACCTTTCGCACGTCAAAATAACGCTCAACATTTTGATCTAACTCATAAATGCGTCGCTCCTGAGCTTTTGATCGTTCGGCCATTTGATTCTCTTTTTCTATATCCTTGCTGGACTCGTCGTGCTTAAGAACTGAATTGCCTTTGTGGCACCGCATGTGGTAAGCCTCCTCAATCTCTTGCGGCCGCTCAACCTGCCTCTGCTGCTGCTGTTGCTGCTGCAATTGCAGTTTCCGATGACGCTGTTTCCGCTTTTCCACCTCCAAGTCTGAAACACCAGTGAGACTTTCAATACATTCAATTGCTTGCTTTCGTTCTGGACGGACGCCAGCTTGCAGCTGGGATGGGTTGGTTGGTTGGTTGGATGAGATGTTAATAGTGCTTGGCTGGTGTGGGTGCATTGAGTGTTAAGTTGTTGCCGTTGGAACTCCGTTATGGAGCATCGCGTGTCGCAGTCGGAGTCGGATTCGCATTTGCATTTGCATTCGCATTCTCAGAATCGTCTCGCATATGCAAACGGCGCTCAAATATGTACATGTGCACATAAAGCAACAACAAATAAAAATAAAATGAAGCAATTTGATTGAAACTGAATTATTGTTAGATCGATCGAAAAGCGAAAGTGGGCGACAACAGCAAACAAATACCAAATACCAAATAGCAACAACAAATACAAATGTGAGCAAGAGCACGACCAGAAGCAGAAACAGAAACAGGAGCAGGAGCAGGAGCAGGGCAAACAGTTTTGGCCTAGCAATGCCTACAAATGGACAAATGGAACCAGGACCCTCAAGTGCCCCGGGCAACGTTGTTGTTGTTGTTGTTATTGTTGCAACAGTGGCAGCCCCACAAAAAACAATCAAACAACGCCTCAAATGCCACCAGAAGTCTCGTGCATGCAATCGAGAATCGAGCAAAATGAATTTGTTTAACAATAAATATGCCCATAAAGTATAAATATATATATCTATATATATATATATATATATTACACTGTCCAGGAAAACAAAACAAGATTGGTCTACCGGTCTTCCGAATGCGAACAAAATAATAATAATAGAAATATTTTGAAAATATATCAACCACACGGGATCAAGCAATTATTTATATTCAGCTAATGTTATTAGTTAATATTATTTGTTAGTTTTATGCAGCATGGTGTTAAAGTGCTTGCAATGCGACAAATGGTGAAGTGAAGTGGCAGCAAAGTAGAATTTACCCGAAAATCAAGTGGCAAAATGCATGTCACTTACCTGTCGACTCTGAAGGATTGGGGCCAGCTTAAGCTGGGAGAACTTGCTGTTGACGTTGGCGTGTTGCTGGCGAGGGCAGCTCGTCTGGGCGCCTGGACAAGCCAATGACAATTGAAATAGGAGCACAGTTTAACTAGAAGGTTAGCCTCCCCTCGCAATTTCCATATGATGAAGACACAACAACAACAAAATCGACAAAAATAATGTAAACTATATATGTATATATAATAATAATAATTGAGATTAC
This sequence comes from Drosophila grimshawi, assembly GCF_018153295.1. Taxonomy (NCBI): domain Eukaryota; kingdom Metazoa; phylum Arthropoda; class Insecta; order Diptera; family Drosophilidae; genus Drosophila; species Drosophila grimshawi. The sequence goes on along the minus strand of NW_025063692.1, from coordinate 17,040,751 downwards.
ACTCGAATGGAAACTGCGAAAGATGCCGAAATTATTACAATAAAAATATAGAAAATTATATGAAATTATTATAATATATATATATATATATATAAATGCACTTACTTCTTAGAAGTCCACAATTTAGAATAATGACACACCAATGAATCGACACAAAATTGCAGTCTGTGATCGATTGATTGATTGATTGATTGGTTGTTGGGTGGATCAGTTTCAGTTTCAATATTGGTTTTCAATTTCGTTAGTCGGTTGCCGCCAATATAGCGCTGATTAACCGAATCGTGACGATTGTGCAGCCGCAGCGACTTTAAAATTTGAATTGTATTATTTTTGCAAAACTTTTGAATCGCGCACTTCAACTTAAAGAAGCATATGCAACCATAGAATGGGGCATGTATGTATATACCGCCGCGGATGACTCCCGTTTGTGATTTTACACTAAATAATATTGAATAAAAAGTTGTGTACAAAATTGTGTCCGATTTTCAAGTTGTGTGGATGTTATACACAAATATGGATGCCAATGTCTACGATATTCCCAAAGATCGGAACGACTACTAAGTTCTGACTCCTGATTCAAATCGGAAACTGACTGACAACGATTCAGACTTGCATACAGAGGCAGACACACACACATACACACACACACACACACACACCATTGTGTGTAGTTGTATCTATTAACGGCTTTGGTGGTTATGGTTATTGTTCTGCATCGTTGTCCCACAGGACACATCATTCACCTACACCTGCCCGGCATTTTAACAAAAGGATTGGCTTGGCAACCGCATAAATTTTTTTGATCGATCCCCAAATCATTATAGCTTTCAATTTCTATTTCTATTTTATGCTGCTTGCTTTCTCTTTTGCCCTGAAAATTTCCAAAAAATATTGCTGTCAATCAACAGTTTTTAGACTGCTCAAGACGAATAACAACAAATTCGAGTGAAATAGTTAAATATATTTGAAAACAAAATATAAGAAATCTTAAAATGGGTTTTTTTTTTTAAGTTAAGCTTAAAACTGTATACAAATCATATTCATAAATTTGTGGAAAATACTTAAAAATGATTGATTACAATTACGATTTTTTTATTCAAGAATTTCGACTGCCCTCTTTACTCTCGTGAAAAAGACAACAAATTAGAGCGAGACAAATTTGGGATCACTTAATATTTATATAATTTAATGATGTTATTCATTTATTGCTTCGCCTAATTTTTATATATTTATATTCTTGAATTTAATATACACTTGCAGAGGGCAATAATAATTGTGTCATGCATTTAAATAGACCTCTTCGAGCCCATAAGGTATATACATATATTCTTGATCAGCATCACTAACCGAGTCGATATAGCTAGCCATATCCAGCAGTATAAAATCAGATGGGATATATAGCTGCCATTATTAATTCTTGCATGAAAAGCTTCTCATTTCATTATATATATATATATATATATATATGAATAATCGGTCGACATGCTTTGTATTTGTATATATAGTTAAATTTCGGTTTGGGTCTACAAGATGATCTTCTTTCTTGTTTTAGTTCAACTTAAGACCTAAGACAAAGATCATATTTATATATTAAAATATGTATTTGATAATAGCATGTGAATGTTGAATGAAATGAAAGTTGTACAAAGGATTAAGTAAATGAACATTTTATTGAATCCATCAAGCAAAGAACAAAATTGGGTGTCTGTATTTGTGTGTGTGCGTGTGTGTGAATGATATAAGTTCGAGTGGTTAGCACAGTGAAAGCTGCCGACAGGTTGCTATCAATAAACATATGTCTGATGCTTAGTTTTCAATAACAAACGGAGGCGCCCCAGTCAATATGTGGCACTTAGCAACCTCCTCAGCACTGAGACAGAGAGAGAGAGAGAGACAGAAAGAGTGGTTAAAATACAGAGACAGATAGTGTGTGTGTGGCAGTGTTGATCGGGTTGCTGGTGGTAACAAACAACAAACGACAAACGCCTTATTGATAATTGCATACTTACATATATTTATATATCCATGGTGATCGGGTGCGGCGTATATGTCTTATAAATAATTGATAAATGTTTGTTTTTGTGTGTGCAGTTTGCAGAAAAGTGTGTGTGTGAGAGAGAGAGAGAGAGAGAGAGAGAGAGAGAGAGAGAGAGAGAGAGAGAGACTCACAAGGAAAGCTATCTTAATACAAGGTGATCTATGATGTATCCTCGTCCTCCTCCTCGTCCTCATCATCGTCCACGTCCTCATTCTCGTTCACATCCTCATCATCATCCCCGTCCGATTTTTTCTTGCTTTTCCTCCTTTTGTTCTTTTTCTTGTTTTTACGTCATTGCCTGTGCTTCTTCATTGGGGTAAGCTGCAGTTGCTGCTGCTGCTGCTGTTGCTGTTGCAATAATTCATGCTGCTGCTGCTGCTGCTGCTTTTGCTGTTGGTGCTGCTGCTGATGCTGCTGCTGATGCTGCTGCTGATGGTGCGCCTGTCGACGCTTCACCTTCTCGAGCTCGGCAAAGTGCTCCTTCTGTTTGCGGACAAGCTCGTTCATCACCTCGTGATTGTAGGTGGAGTGCAGCATCAGTCCAAGCAGATTGGCACGCGAGCTGAGCTGCTGTCTCAACAGTCGCTCCTGCTCCATCAGATCATCCATTTTGAGCCATTGACGCACACGCTCCAAGTCGATCTCGGCCCGTCGTATCTTCTCCCATGCATAGTGCTTGAAGCAATTCTTTTTGGGTGCGCGACAAAACTCACCGGTGCGATTGAACACATCTTGAACGAGCGGCGAACCACACACATCCGTATCGCTCACCTTGGGATCCTTACTGTGCTCCGGGCAAAGGACGCGCAAGCGTTTGCAATACGTCTTGCTCGCCGGATTGTAAAAGTCACAGAACATATTGTTGCCCTCCATGCGCGTCTGGAAAATGCTGCCGAAACTGGCCTGTGACTCGTATTTGTTGAAGCATTTCTCCATGTGCTTGATGGCTGTGCGCGAGTGTATCTCATGGCCGCATGTAATGCAGTACATGCTCTGCTCATCCTCGACATCGCCGTTATCCTGTGGCCGCTGTGTATCGATTGGGCTGCGCTTGGCCCGCTCCACAATCATGTTGAGCTCCTCGACACGATTCTCGAGATGGGCGAGTGCGAAGCGCACCAGCGTCTGCTTCTGTCGTATAATCTCGAGCTGCTCGCGATTCTCCTCGGTCGCGTGACACGGCGTCAGATTCCATTCTTGCAGACGCTGCGGCAGCACCTGGAATATACGATTCGTGGCTAGATTGAAACCGCACTTGTCGCTGCAGTATTTACTTTGCGGTCGGGCTTGACAACGGCAGCTGGGCCCATGACACTGCCGCAACCCCACCAGCTCCGGATGTACAAATATTTCCGGACTGGCCTCGCGGACCACTTTCGCTTTACGCTGTTGCTGCTGCTGCTGCAGACTGTTCCTTTCCCGCTTGCGACCCGCCGCCGTTGTCGTTGTGGTTGCCGATTGATTTTGGTTAGCTGTTTGGATCACACAGTTCCGATAGATGCAGCGCGGCTTGTGGCCGACACGTTGACGGCATGCGTCACACTGATTGCAATTGGGTCGCCGGCAGCCCTCGCAGGTGCCACAGCGTCTGACCGGTTTTGCTGTTGATTCCTTGGCGGTGCTATTCTTTCGGCCACTCGTGGTACTCGAACCGCCCGCCGAACCCGAGGCAGACGTTTGGGCGGCCGTCGCATTTATTGCGCCCAAATTGGCATTGCTTGCGGACGCTGTGCCAGAGGAGACGGCAGCAGCCATGGCCGCAGCACGCTCGGTGGCAACCAAACGAAATACGGTCTGCAGCTCGGGATTCTCCTTTTTGCAGCGCTGGCAAAAATACTGCTTGATGTGTTTGGCCTCCTTTTCGGTGATGCCAATGCAATTGCCATGATACCATTCCTCGCAGCCATCGCAGCCGCTGCAAAAATATAAAAATAAATAAAACAAAACAAAACAAAAAGCAAAAGAAACGGAATCTCAATGCAATTGGTTGAATGAATCCATCAATCCATCCACCACTTACATCATGAATCGGGAGCAGTCGGATGTGCGGCATATGCAGTAGGCCTGATCTTCCTGCTTGAGTATTGTTGCTATTTTCGATTTTCGCTCGGGCAAGTCGAATTCCCGTGCAATCTCCTCTTTCTGTGAATGTTTTCGCAAATGGTTGAGTTCATATAGCTCGACATATATTTTCATAATTGTTTTTTAATAATTACCGATCTTTTGTATTTTCGTTTCTCCGTCATGGTGCTGCAGGCCACCAGGTAAACTCCGCCACCCACAAAACAACAATAGCGATGTGCACTTAAGGCTGACGGCTTATCGATAAATCAGTACATCGATTATACATATTTAAGAGCTTCGTGCCGAAGACTGCAATTATAAATTAATTAAATTATCTGAATTATATAGTTAAAAATAATAATAATAATTTAGAATATAATTGTGCTATCATTTAACAAATAATGAACAAGGTACAATACTATAATTGAACTTATTTATTTATTTAAAAATTTCAAGTGTGGTCACAATGTGACCAATTTGTGGAGGTCAGACGATTTCACGCAGAGTATTTCATATTTGTTAGTATGGATTTGTGCTATATACCATATACGATGTACGGTCACACCTCATCCAAATAACGAAAATGTGTTAAACAAGAGAACAACAAACAACAAAGTATATCAATTCAGAAAAAATAGCATGGGAGTGACAGTGCTACAGCCGTATCCATTGCCCGAGGGCAAATCCGGGGCCCACATCATTGATCATCTAGGTAAGCGTCTGCTGTCACTGGGCGCCACACATGCTGGCCAATTTTTGGTGGACTGCGAAACGTTCATCTCAACGCCGCAGCATGGGACACCGACACGAGCCGTTCATGTGCTCCACGACTCGGAGTTTCCAGCATCGACTTTCTCCATAATTGACAATGGCACTGGCAAACAGGTGGCACTCGTGGCCGATGCCATTTTCGATCTGCTAATGCTAAAAATGACATCGACATTCACATCCAAGAAGCAGACAAAAATTGAGTCACGCGGCGCCCGCTTTGAGTATGGTGATTTTGTGATCAAACTGGGATCCGTTACCATGATGGAGCACTTCAAGGGCATACTGATCGAGATTGAGTACAGGCCGTGCATAACGCTCTCGTATTGCTGGGAAATGATACGCGAAATGCTGCAGGGCTTCCTCGGCATCAATGTGGCCAAGGAGTATCCCACATATTTCACCACACAGACGATCATGAATGCGATGGGGCAACAGCAGCTGCACGCCAAACAGAACGATCTCTATGAGCCGATGGACACCGTTAAGCAGTATCTGGAGCACTTCACCAACTATCGCAAGCATGTCCAGCTGCACGGCGGACTGGGCAGTTCGGGTCTATCGGTCAATGGCCCGGTGCTGATGCCCTCGACGGTTGTCGGTGTTGGCATGGGGCGTTCCTGATGCGAGGTGAAGCTGGAGCCGCCAGATCTCGCCTAGCAGTATCCAGCCACATTCTTCAACAGTTAAAAATATAAACAGGAAACAACTAAACTCAGCTCGAAATTTGAATGATTTTGTTCATCTTGTATTATCATTATTATTTTATATTTTTTATTATTTTTTTTTTAACATAATAGTTGTATATATATATATATATATACATATATATATATATAGTATATGTATATGTATGTGTATGTTAATATCTTATCATTTGTGTATATGCAAGTTCTCGCACGATAAACTTTCTTCTGCAAAGTACAGTTGCGTCCAATGCGTTTCATGTGTAAAAAAAAAAAAAAAATATTGGAATTTTTCATTCTCAAGCAAGCGCAAAATGTAGTCGAAATATTTTTACAAAATAGCTCTTCAACAAATTGTTCACGTGTCTCCATTTATGTACTTTCAAACTGTTATACAAAACAATAGCTTATAATTTAAAAATGCGCAAAGTAGGCGAGCCAGAAAACGATATCGATATAATTCGTATATTTATTAAATAATGATAATAAAATTTGAAGTCTTACAATAACAAAAATCATGGCTTCTGCGTGTTGGAAATTTAATTATTTATGCAATTGTGTGTAATGGAAAACAACAAATATTTTCGACGATACTTAAATTTAAATTTGTATTTATACTTTTCAAGTGTGCCACAAATAGTATATTTAGGCATTATTATTATGCATTTAAACGTGATTTTTTTTTTTTGCTGTTTACTTTTGCTCAAATATTTCTCAATAATCGTAATTTAATCTTCTGAAACTACCATTTTTTGTTTAATGTTTCATGATTCTTCTTAAACGTAGTTGTTGTATATCATATTAAATTGTAGTTGTGTGTTACGCCTAGTAATAATAACGGTGTCTGTGTGTTCATGTGTAGGTGTGTGTATGTGAGTGTAACTGTGTGTGGGTGTATAACAGTTCCGTATAAGTAAATATGCATGCATTTGCAGTTTCGGCTGCAGCTCCGACGAAATTTACTCTCAGCACGTTTCGTGTGTTTCGCTCGGGATCCCTGCTCTTTTCCTCTCTGTTCTGCTGCTTATGTATGTAAGCTGTTTCTGTCTGTCTGCCTATAGATGTGTGCTTGTGTGTGTGTGTCTGTGTTTACTGCTGATTTTATTTATTCATTCGGCTTTTGCCGATGTTTTTATCTTTTGTTGCAATTGCCGCTGGTCTTGCTGTTTATTTTTACAAATATTTTAAAATAAATTTTATATGTATGTATGTAGATAAATGTATGTATGTATATATTATTCATATAGTTTAAACGGAGATCAATTTCCGATTGATGGTTGGTTGTTTGTTATGTGCTTGCGGTTCTTTTCTTTTCTTCCCTACCCTTCTCGTTTATCTTCATCTTCATATTCATGCTTTCTTTGAGGATGGATGTCCACTTTTTCTTGTATAGATGGTCCAACAACAAAAACAACACTAAATACACAATTTTCGCACTTTACTTTTAGTTGTTCTTCTCTCGTTTCTCTCTTTTTCGTATCTTATCTGATGTTTTGCTGTAGTTGCTGCTGCTGCTGTGATTGCTTGCGTCGCTGATTTTGTGATATTGTTTAATGTCGATGTTGTTGTTGTTGATGATGTTTGTGTTTCTGTTTCAATTGAAGCGGAGAGAATTCAATCAATCCACGCTCCTTTTTAGTCGCGCATCGGCAAGGAGGCCGGCTTAATGTGACCCCCATCGCCCTCAGATACAAAGCGCTTGCGTCCACTGCAAAGAAACCAAACAAATTATAATAAATTTATCTAACAAATATGTATGTGAATCAACTAAACGTTAAATTGTATATTTATTTATATTTTATCAAATATTGCAACGTAAATATCAATTTCATACGACCATTGCAGCATTATGCAATGTCAAAATCAAATCAAATTCGGCACATTACAAAAATGCATTGCAAAATTTGGCAAACAAAAAGAAATCTGTATGCGTTAAGCGAATTTGCAGCGGAGTTCATTCAACCGTTGACCCTTTTTCACTCTCTCTCTCTCCTCTCAACACAACACTGAACGAAAAACAGCGGCGACAAAAACAGCTGTGCAACGACAACTAACTAACGTGCACGGTCGGGGGTGGAAGAGGAGGAAGTGTGGGGTGGGGGCGGGGGAGGGGGTTGCACTTCAAAACTAGTTTCACTGCGTGCACACAAGCCAACAAACAACAGCAAGCCACTGGTTTATCTGCGGGCTAGTATTCAATTTTAACCTACATCAACATGAAAGCTTTATATATATACAGATGCGGTCAAAATAATAGTAGTGGAAACAAATGCTTTGGAAAATTTAAAAAATAAATACTTAAAACATAGTTAAAAAACTATAAACATTTTATTTAAATTCACGCAATCAACACTGAAGATAAGTAAGCATTTAAAATAGCTTTAAAATTAAAAAAATAGGAAAAACCCAAATAAAATAAAGTATTTATTATATTTAAATTTATCATTATAATAGTAGTCAAATAATAGTGAAGTTTCCCTTTCTAAAAACTAGATATGATGAGTGCATATTTTTTACCACGTTTAGTATTTGGAAAATAATAATATTTTAAGACATTGCCAGATGAGAAACGAAATATTTTTGGTTTTGCAGAATTGCATTTTTCCTTCAATTGAATATTTTGAAGAGGTCTCTAAATCGAGTCACATTTTTATTACATGCACTACTATCATTTTGACCGCAGCTGTACGTATGTATGTATGCACGTACATATAAATTGTACATACACATGTATGCACGTACACACATATAAATAAACTAAGTACAAATAACAACAGGCTGCAAATGCAATTCGGAGGCTGGCGGATCGGCTGTGAATAAGGTTGGTGGGGGGTGGGGAGGGGTAGGGGATCGTGTACGATATTGCGACAGATAGAGCAACTATAGCAATTCAAAACATTGTCGTAATTCGTTTGCGCTCCCGACTGCAGAATGCTCTGCTTCGACTGCCTGAATCGAACTTAGATATATTATATATTAAGCACATATACATATATGTATGTATATATATCTAAATATAAGCTAATCTATAAATATATATACATGTATATAGATGCATATGCTTTCAATGTAGCGCAAGTTGCAATTATAATTCAATTATAGTTTTTAGCAAAAGTTACCAAACAAAAAATTAAATCTTCAACCGATTAAGATGATATTAATGTAATTTCAAATCTGAATGCAGATTAGTAATTTGTTTTATTTTTTTTAAGTTTTGAATTTATAAATATTTTGTTTAATTTGGCATTATTTGATGTCCAAAAGTGTACAAGTGAAAAAAGTGTTTTTCTCTATGACCAATTTGTACAATTTTTGTAATAATAATTCGTCAATGCAATTGTAAGCATATTTTGATGTATATACACCCCTCTATGCATTTTCTAGGGTATTGCGAGCTAAGTTGTCGCGTCGGCGTTTGTTGGTGTGTGTGTGTGTTTGTCAGTGTGCAAAGTGAATGCTTCTGTTGTTGTTGTTATGGCTATGTTAAGTGCCAAAGAGCAACAGCCGCAGCCAAGGCGAATGCAAAATGCAGTTACAACAACAATAACAGCAAAAGCAACAGCAACTGCTAAGCTAACAGCGCAACAGCAACTACAACTGTCCATAGACCGACGACGCCGACTGTCTGCTCGTTGCTTTTTTTGTTGTTGTTATTGTTGCTGTTGTTTTGTGGGTGTGGCAGCAGGTCGATAACAGCAGCAAACTGCAACTATGACTGGCAGCAACAACAACATCAACAAAGGCAACGACAGTCGCCATTTTTTTTTTACCTTCACCACATCACTTACGACGATCTTGAGCCACATGCAGGTTGTTGCACCACCAACACCACCCATTAACTTAACAACAGCAACTACTTGTAACATCAATGCCAACTTTGTATAGATAGACATGTATTTGTATGTGTGTGTGTGCTTGTGTATGTATGAGTGTAGATGCGCCTAGTGATACGCAATCGATAAGTGTTATCGATAATAAACAAACTCGTGTGTTTTGTTGACTGGAAATTATAAATAAATTGCAAGCGAATCAATTGGACGAGTTAAATAAGTGGTGCAGGTGCTACTATACGTCAGCAATAAATCTAACAATCTTCAAAACCCTCAACAATAATAACAATAAAACTGTTTAGCTTTATCTTTTCGACACACCCACCCACATAAATATTTACACTTTCAATTTTTACACATACACACATCTCTATGTTTGTGTGTATGTTACGCTATTCTTAGATTACACTTTTGTATGTATGTATGTTTTTGTGTATGCCTGTGTGTGTGTGTATGTGCAGAGCAAAATAATACGAGTTATATAATATCGTAAACACTGTATTTGAGAACAACACGTTTGAAACGGAGCTTAATCAAGATTCTTAAATCAACTCGTTTAACTTTTTGCAAGCGAACCGGTAAAAATATATCTTGAAATACACATAAGCAATATACATGCATATTTATAAATACAAATGTATTTTGTGATCAAAACACAGCTGACTCAAATTTGTGTGACTATTTGTAAGTTCTCTAATACAAAGTAAATAGCCAATAAAATATTGAGTATTTTCGTGTGAATTTTACATACATTGTGTCTACCTTTAAAATGTCAGCTAATTCTTTTGGACAACATATCAAATTATGTATACGTATTTGTGCACACATACAGACACATGCTAAAACAAAAACACACAACACACACACAGACACATATACATAGCTAACCGGCGCCTGATAAACCGGCCCCACAATCAACTTTAGCGACTGCCCCAACTTAACGTAGACGCCGACGCTGACGACGGCGGTGACAGAGACGACTGACTACGCGTCAGCACAAAACCAAACTGCGCAATAGAAATTTCATAAACAAACAGTCACACACATATACACACACCATATAAAAGTGAGAAATTGAGCCAAAAGCAAAGGAGAAAAACAAAAACAACAGCCCGAAAAAGCGAAGAACGACGCGACGACCGTCACACAATAAATAATAAACAACAAGCAAGATGCAAAATGCCGGCAAAAAAAAATGATTTACATATACATAAATATGTATTTATTTGCGTGTGCAATGTATATAAATAAATACATATATAAATACGCACATATGTATATATTTATGTGTTTGTGTGTGTGTGTGTGCATACATGAGTATACGAGAGCCAGAAACAATAATAATTACAGAAAGAACAAAACAAAATAATGTGCCATATATTGTATATACCGTTGACTGGGGCGGGGGGAGAAACGCAATGACTGACAAAGATTACGTAAAAGCAAATTGTTTTTTTGTATATTTTTTTTGTTGCTTATTTTCTGTTTTTTATTGCCTGCTGTGCTACCTTGTTGTTGTTGTTCTCGTTGTTGCTGGTGTTTTGTTTTTTGTTATTTGTCTGGTGGCTTACAGGTGGGATAGTGAATTTATCAACACAAACAAACACACACACACACACATTCGCCGTTATATACGGGGTAGGGGGAGGTACTTACCGGGATGGCACATTGTTGATTATCTTGTCAGTTAGGAAGCCGGCACGATTACAGCGCTCCACAAATCTATCGAGTATTATATACGCCAATGGCACGTCGAGCACAATGTCCGCCATATCGTCGTAGACGCGCATGAAGCCCTGCCGAGTACACAAATCCAATAAATATTATATATACACATATATTTAGCCCTATATATATATATATATATATATATAAAAGTTTTTCTTTATCTTTTTTGTTTGTTTGTTTTTTTTATGTTGAGTGTTCTTGTTATTAAATTACAATGCGCAATGATTCGAATTTATAATGAGAAATTCGCATTCTCGATTTCTGAAAATAGCCAACTGATATTCGTATTACAAATATTATATGATATTGTATATATACATATATATATATATATGTATATAATGGAGATTGAATGTTTCTTGAACGATTTACGACGGTTTTTTTTTTTTAATGAAATGAATGGTTTCGCTAGTCGAATTGATGTAGATGAACAATTGTGTAGAGAACTAACCTGCTCCATGCCAGCCGGTAGAACGAGACATGTTAGATCCAGCGATTTGAGCAGCTCACACATGGCCTCCTCGGTGGTCTGGCTGAGGGATTCGAGGGTCATGACAATGGCCTCATAAACGAGCTCGTGATGATAATGGGGCACCTCGAGGGCGCGCAGACAGCGTTGCGCCTCGGCAACGTCACGCGACGATAGATACTCCTTAAGGAGGAGCGTCATCTGCTTTGTGATGGTCTTCACCGGTCGCAGTGGTCCGCCCATGCCCCACACATTGTCGAGATGGGCCCACACCTGCTTGTGGATCAGGGCGTCGGCACGTCGCAATGCCTGCTCGGAATACACGCTCAGATGCTGATGCTCCTCCGGTCGGCTGACAAACTTGGGCGGCATACAATCATCGGCGATGGCCCGGGCCATAAAATTGGCGAGCATGACGGGTGCCTCGGGCGTGTCCAGTATGAGATCGGGCAGATTGTCAAGCAGCATATTGAAGCCCTTCTCGATGTCCTTGCCGGTGATGACGCGACCATATAAATCGGATATCAACACGGATGTCATCTCGCGCTGCGAATCCTTGTGGTCCATGGCAATCTCGACGAGAATGCTGGTGATATGCTCCCGCAACGGACTCTGCAGTATCTCATCGAAACTGACGGCCACCTCATGGGTATCCCCATGCTCATAGTATTCGAGAACAATGGGCTCGGCGAGCTTGAAGAACTCCTCGGGCGTCAGTTCGGTAATCACTTCGCGCAGCTCCACATTGCGATCGTTACACTCGCTATCATAATTGGGATCATTCTCATCCTCATACACCTCGGCGAGCGCCTCCGAGCCGGGCAGTCCCCAAACCCCCTTGCCACCGGCGCCGCCTTTTTTGGGCAAGCCCCGACCCCGAGTCAAATTGCGTGATCTTCGGCTATTCTTCCAGCGACGATGCGGCACCACATAACCAGTTGCGGCGGGCAGTACACCATTGGCCAGAATGGATACCGTCGCCGCATTATTGCCACCGGAATTTGGTGAGCCACCGCCAACAGCAGTAGCGATGCCTCCATTGGTCAGCAGCGATGTTGTTGAGATGCCACTGCCACCACTGGCACTGCCGCCTGTGCCGCTGCCGCTATTTTGTCTTTGGATGAGGCGCTTTGCCTTGCGTTTGATGCGACCATCGTGAGCACCACCATCTCCGACGGGCAGCGGTTTCTTCATGTTCCCGCCATGAAGATGATGGCCATTGGATGCGCCACCATTGAGTTCGACAGCCTCAATTTCATCATTTAGCTCACGTTCCACGGAACTCTCCTTGGAATCGGTGCCGTTGCAGACGACGCCATTGGCATGTTTCTTAATGTTCGACTCCAGCTCCATAATTAAGTTTCTCTTCTCTCAATATCCCCTCTCTCTCTCTCTCTCTCTCGATCTCGATCTATCTCTCTACCTTATTTGTAATCTATTTTTTTAAATTTTCTGGAGCCGTGCTTGGGAGTTCTTTTCGCTGTGTTTTTGAGATTTGGTTGATTGATTGATTGAGTGTTCCTTGTTGTTGTTTTGAGTCTCTGATCGGCCGTCAGGTCAGTTCTGTATATATATAAATAAAGATATTGTAAGTGTAACATTAGTCGGTGCGCGCTGAACTGAACCATAACTTTTATATATTTATTGAGATCAGAAAAAAAAAAAACAAATGTGGAGAATTGCCGCCATATCCACAATGTATATGTATATACAGTGTGAATAAAATAAATTCGTCTTACCACAAATCTATTTTATCCATTGTATTTTTTTTTTGAGCTTAGACGATTGACAGTTAAATAAAATGCTTTAAAAATGCTCTTGTAACTCTAACAGTCAAGTCGAATTTTGCTAAAAATGAAAAGCTCATAAATATCACATAAGTTTATTATGATCAATTTCTAACGACTCTTGCACAAAACACATCAACATTATTATTTATTTTTATTCTGAATTGCAAATTAAAACATTTTACACACATATTTTGCAACACTAACACGCTCTTTCTACACACTTCTCTCGTTCATCGCATACAAATTTACCGTACACAAACATATGTAGATATGCATGTAAATACTACACACATGCAAACATCTCTTTAAGCACATTTTGATTTGTATTCCTCTACAAGCAAATCGACAGACGACAGACGACACACTAGATTAGAAAAACACAGCAATAACGATCCGTTTGGCGACGATCACCTTAAAACTAAAAATAAACAAATATTTACCTATGTGTTCGTATGTGTACATATATACACATGTATTTGCTTTTGTTTTGTTTTTTATTATTACATTCGTTTACATATTGCGAACAAGCTGCTATGTATGAAATGCAAATGTGTAGAAAACAAAAGAAAATAATCCGAAAATATATGTACATATATACATATATATATACAATATATGTATATGTATATCTACATACAAGCATTCACTTGTACTGTGTCTGCTAACGGCCCTACATCTTGGTTGTGTACATACACATACACACACACACTACATACATATGCTGCTTCAAATTCCAGCTACGCATTTAGAACTCCCTTGTCTCCGCCAAACAATTTCAAGGTCACACAGACATACACGCACACAAGTATAACTGCTGCCGTTAACTTTACAACCCTTAATGCTCGGCCAATTGACTAGCACTATCGCTATTTCACTCGCACCTTTTAACAGAGCTTTAAGCGGAGTTATCACATGCACACACATATATATATATATATATATATAAATACATGTATGTATATATATTTACCTACATATACATGTATATGAAACATGGCAAAGCAATGCAAGCAATATAACCGTGTCTCTGTTTGTCTCTCATGCAAACCTACCATGTGCAATGCGTACAAGTACAAACAAATATATAAGCTTCTACATGCGTATGTATACAAAATAAATAAAGCGAGCATATATACATATATATATATATTTATATGTATGTATGTGTGCATGCTATTGCGTCGCTGTTGTCGCATGTTTCTCCTTTTCCTTTCTATGCTTACGCGTACATACACACACACACTCATACATATATATATATATATATATACATATATATTATATATGTATATGCTGTTTTGTATATTTGTCTGGTGTAACCGGTTTTATGTTTGTTTTGCCCGGCTTAACCTTGAAAATTGTACCCCTTACAAACTTTCTATGTTATTATTGCAGCATTGGCGGCGGCTGTTGTTGTTCTTGTTATCACTGTTTCTGCTTCTGTTTCGCACTTGTTGTGCGCACCCTCCTTGCAAAACTTACAGCCGTGGGGGGGGGGGGGGGAGGGAGGGGCATGGCAATGTTTACAACATAACTACGCAGTACATAAGCACGTTTTTTCTCATACATATGAAGTGTTGTTGCTGTTTATGTGTATGTAAATGTTTCCAAAATATTCCTTCCTGATGCCGAAATTGCGTCGCAAAAAATGGACCATTGAATGGATTACAAAAACAGCAACAACAATGCGTTCTGCTGCATGGAAAATGGAACGAATGCTGCTTGTAAATATTACTTGCCCTTTTTATTGCTGCTTTTTTTTTAAGTGCACAGTTTAGTTTGAATATCGTCATTTTAGCTGATAGCTGATATTGCATATATAACAGTTTCTCAGAAGTTCCAAGATTTCCAGCAACAGTGTAACTAAATATACAGCATTCATATGTACATACATACAAACAAACAAACATATATGTATATATGGGGAAATAGCATAAACCTAATTGATGGGGGCCGATCACAACGTCGACGAGAACAGTGGAAAAAGACATGACGAGAAGTACAAAAACAAACTAACGACAACAGCAACAGCAAGCATGGAATTGGAACGAGCTGGAAGGTAACCGAAAAAAAAGAAGAAAATAAATAAAGCGAGCATATGAGCAAAGAAGGAAGAGGAAAAACAAGTCGGCGCGCATGTTGTTATCGGTTCGCCCTCCCCCACCAACCAAAGCACAGACCGCGTGTGTTTGCCAGTGTGCGTGCACGCCGGCCAAATTTTTCACGTACACCACACACATACATGTATATTGAAATCTTGTTGGCCCTTACAATTTGAAAACTGATTGGTAGTGATGCGTAGTTCATTTGCACATGAAAATTAATAGACTCACACTATTGCAATTTACGGTTACTGATGTAAATGTAATGTTTCAATAAGCACATACAATATGTATATATGTATGAATATAAAAGTATTTATTTATTTTCAGTTTATTTTCGCATTTACCGGTAAATGCCGGTTTTTTTTCATTTCATAATTATCTTTATTATTATTATAATGTATATAGACAAAAATATATGGAATACAATGTATGTATGCAGTGTACATATTTTTGCCATCATATGGGACTTTTTCTACACTTACCACAGCGTGTGTACTTTTCGATTGCCTTTTGTGCTCTTGTCCGTCGGCGGCCTACACTGGCGGCGACAACAACAACCAGACCAATATGCAGCAATGTTGGCACGCTGAAAATTGCTGGAGCCTGTTTTAATTTTTTTTCTTCTTTTTTATGTTTGGCAACTTGCTTTTGGCGTTGAAATTCGTAGGTATATAAGTAAGTTGGTTGGTTTGGTTGAGCGTGTGTTTGTAGAGTGTTCGTTCTCTTCTGCTGCGCGGGGATAATGCAAATGCACCCAAAATGCAATTGAAAAATATCGCTCAAGCGGTTATCGAGTATTTATTTGTATATTTCGAACATTCACACTTTGTAGTAACTTTCAAAAAATGATGTGATTGATTATTGCAGCAAAACAACAACAAAAAAAATGAAATGCATATAAAAACACCCACGACGAATCAAGAAATTGGAACCTGCAATGCACTTATGCACACACACACATACGATAATAGGATAGGTATGTGTGAAAGGCTGGATTTGCGCGCTGCAGCTCCACTTCCAATTCGAACTTTTGGCAATTCAATGTTTTGTATGTGTCTTTATTTATTGTATTTTAGCTTTTGTTTAAGTTGGAGCAAATTTTGAAATTGCAATGGTATTTGTTGGCTTGAGAAGTAAGATTCCAATATCCGTAACGAAGCGAACACGACGAAAAATCCACTGAGAGTAACATCTGTTTGCCAGTGTGACTGCAACTTCCTATCGACGTTTTACAGATTCATATTCGCGGTGTACACAATAAAAATACTAGCACAAGTCAAAAAAGAAGTAAAATACCATCAAAGGTTTCGCTATTTTTGGCGTTGCCATATGCCGCCACTCGCCAAAAACGTATTTAACTTTATTATAATATTTAACAAAATAAGTGGACATAATTCTGATATATATATGATAACAAAATATATGCTTCTTCATTTGTATATTTAACCGTCATTTAAATATTGATAGTTTAGGATTCAATTGTATATTGTAAACCGCCGAGACGTTGCCGCTGATCTGACCGGAACGCTAAACGCTGAGATTTTGATAAGCCTTGCGGATTGTGAGGGATGTGATTCTTTTCGCAATAGTCAACTGGATTACAGGTATCTCGCTCGTCTTGACCGAATTCAGCATAGAAACAGGTGGTTGATTGTCGATAGAAAACTCGTATTCCATGATATGTGACTGTGATAAAGGAACATATATATATGTATATATATATATATCTGTGTGTGTGCTATGATAATAATAACCTGAAATTCTTCAGATTTCAATAAATGAGTAGAATTAAATGGACAGCGAATTAATTTGATCTCCGGATTATTTCAAGCACATCGAATCAAATGTGTAGCCAAACGGATTGGTAGCAAGCGATGCGATTTGTCGTATGGGCATCCTACAAAACCATTCGTGGGTGTAGCATTTAATGCTTTAACCATTGATATTTTACCGATATCAGAATAGTCTGCCATGACTTTACCTGCGATTTACTGCGAAATTAAGAAACGAAAAAATGATTCAAGCAACGAGATTAAGAAAAATCACTCCTTGAGATGAGGCCGTTTGAATGGCATTAATTTCGATCGTGAAATATATCGATTAGGGTTACCAGCAATATTAACAGCATCAGTGTTGCTGTTTTATCGGACAGTTATATTCTTTTTAATTAACGTTAAGCGGAATATTTGATAAAAAAAAACACCTATCAGGGAAATTTAACATTTTCCCAAAAAGACTGCAAATATAGCAAAAAAAGACAGCATATAACTTAAAAGGTTCATTGATTTGATTCATTGATTCATTTTATGATGTAAATCGTTTTTTTTTGCCTTTTTTCTAGTTGATCTGTCCCATTTTTGTAATCGATAATTGGCAATACTGAACACAATTGTTATATATATCTGCGGTATCTGCGGTGATCATGTCGATATATCGATGTTTTGCTTTTTTTCCATCCCTTATTGTTTACAATTTGGGCGCACGTGCGAAAAACACGCGGAGGCTTAAGTTTTGCTTTTGGTATAAATATTATAAGCAAGCATGCCGCCAGTTGCACAAGAGGGCAATTGCCTCATCTATCGAGGTGGAAACTTTCTAAAGCAACGGCTTGTACTGTCCTGCCTCAGCGGCAAGCCAGTGAAAATCACACAGATTCGCGCCGAAGATGAGCGTGCTCCCGGCCTGCGGGAATATGAGATTAGTCTGATTCGTCTGCTCGATAAGCTGACGAACGGCACCAAAATTGAGCTCAATCCCGCTGGCACCAGTGTCATGTTCAGTCCGGGTTTGCTCCATGGTGGTCAATTGCATCACGATTGCTGCGTGCAGCGCGGAATTGGCTATTATTTGGATGCACTGATCGCGCTGGGTCCATTCTGCAAATTGCCCGTGCATTGTACATTGCGCGGCGTGACGAACAGCAAAGACTCACCATCGGTGGATCATATTAAGGGCGCTGCATTGTCACTGCTGAAGCGATTTCTATTAGTCGACGATGGATTGGATTTGCGTGTGGTGCGTCGTGGTGTTGCCCCGCTCGGTGGCGGCGAAGTGATCTTCAGCTGTCCCGTTCGCAAGAGCCTGCGCGCCATACAGTTCCAACAGCAAGGCATGGTGAAGCGCATCCGTGGCACAGTTTACGCCTGCAAAGTGTCACCGGCGATGGCCAATCGCACTGTGGAATCGGCCAAGGGATGCATGCTCAAATTTTTGCCAGATGTGTACATCTATACGGATCAGAATCGTGGCAAAATGTCGGGCAATTCACCGGGCTTTGGCATTTGTTTGCTGGCCGAGACTACAGATGGTGTTTGCTTCGCTTCCGACTGCATCTCGAACACCAAAGAGGAGTCGGTAAGAAAGAACCATTGATCAAATCAATTCCAAACTGTGTACCTTGCATCATCTTCCACATTCGACTTACTTGTGCAGGATACGCCTACCATACCAGAGGATTTGGGGCGAGATGTCGCCATGCGTCTGCTGGATGAAATCTATCGCGGTGGCTGCTGTGATGCCGCCTATCAATGGCTGGCCGCTCTCTACATGGCCCTGGGCCAAAAGCACGTTTCTAAATTTTTGACAGGTGCGCTCTGTTTATATATATATATATATATATATATCATACAGTTTTCCATGTCTTTAATCACATATATGTTACAGGTGCCTTATCTACATATACCGTGCACTTTTTACAACATCTGCGCGACTTTTTCTCCATAACGTTCAAGCTGGAGAATCCCGAGGCCGATGACGACGATGATGACGATGATGTGCGTGGTGCCCAAAAGGTTCTAATGACATGTGTGGGCATTGGCTATACTAATATTAGTAAGCGTGTCCTGTAGACATGCTCAAACGCATAGCCATAATCTAGACACATCGATCTAAACAATTAAATTTATTTTGTATATTGAATGTAACAATTATAATTATATACACATAATTGTATATGTATATGTATGCAAATGTATATAATATTAAGGCTAAAGTTCTTCATTAAACCATATATCTATATATATATTATACACTTGACAGAACTAAATTCATTTGCTTGAACTTTATCTTTATACATATACCCGAGATAGATTTAGTTATCTTGCAATATTTTGAAAAACATAAAATGCAATTTCGGTCCAAATTTTGCTTAATTGATTTTTGGCGCTGATATGCGAACTATTATTAATGTGTACTTTTTAATGTTATGCAAGTTTTGGTTTTGCTTATGCATAGTATTTTTTATTGAAAAATGTGTTGAGACATGGTAATTTGTATGCCCTGAGCCAAAAATGGAAAATTGATAAAACGGGTATAATGCAGTTGTGTCAATGTATGTAATAAACAGAAAAGACATCTCCAACTCCATAAATTCGATATGGACGAATTTGGAATGTATATTCGTATATACCAAGCAGATCAAGTTCATTTCATTTTATATTTTGAGAAACTACTTTCACCAGATTCTTTTCAGTGTTTATGCCTGTCATATTTATATTTCATATTTTATTTATTTTATTAAGCAGCTTGGCTCAGAGTATCTGCTGGTCGATTTCTCTCAAGTGTTTATTTTCTTTTTTGACTTAGGCAAGCAAAACTAAGGAACTAAGCGTTTAATGGGGAAGTGTAAATAAATACGTATAAATTACAAACAGCACAGGAGCTTTTTTTATTAATCAAATATACTATTCATTAATACGTGCATACATATATTGTTATATATATTAATTATATTATATTGTGGTAGATGAATTAAGGCACAACAATCATTTCGAATATTAACGGATAGACTTATCGGCGGCTTTGATAACGATAGCAATATCGACAGACGACATATCGAATTACAGTTAGTCGATTTAATTGAATCAAATGTAATTGATTGAAAATGCGTTACTTAGTTGCAGGAGGCATTTTGTACTCAGCTTGTAATCAGTGCCAAATGATCGAGTTCAAACACCTAAACATTCCAAGGTTTCCAAGGGCACTACGATTAGAAACCCGTTGTTGGCTGCTGCAGTTGCAGTTTATACCCTGTACCTCATTTCTAAATTGAGTAATAAAGGGCCTAATGTAGTGCAAGAGACAAATACAAATACTAAACACTAAATACAATAAAATACAAATATTTAGAAAGGAAGATAAAACTTCGGTCTGGTTTACATCAATTTATCTATCCTTTTGATAGGATGTTTTTGTTTTTTAGTAGTTGAAGTAGTAAGTGAATAAAGATTTTAATTAGAGCTGTGAGCAAAACTCCAATCAAAATAATGCCATAATTGAAGACGGCGGAAATGGCTTTGTGTGTGTGTGTGTGCAAAAAGAAGAAATCAAGCAAAGAGGACAGAGAAGAAATGGCCGCCATTTTGGATTATTGCGCCATCTTCTTGCTGTGGAGAACGCTGATTGTTTGCTTGCGCTTGCAAGCATAAACAGTTTTAGGTCGACGTAGTTGAGATTTGCGCCACACGCTTGCCAAGATCAGCAAAAATGTGAAACCAGCTGACACACGACACACGAGAGACGTCGACGTTGTTGCGTCGCCAGCGCTACCTATAAAAAGCGAACGTTCTGCGACAGAAATTATCAAACGCCGATCAACGTTTGAACACCTTTCATCTGTCCGCTGTTAGAGCCGCAAACAAAAAGTACCCGCATCATGAGCCTGAGACTGTGCCTGCTGGCATGCCTGATTGTGGCAGCCAGTGCCTCCAAGGATGAGCTGAAGCCCACAAAATGGCTCAGTGCCAGCGAGCTGGAAAGCTTGCCATCGTTGAACGAAATTTCGCTGGAGCGTTTGGAGAACATGCCACTGCAAAAGGGTGCCCAGTTATTGGAGCAGCTCTGTAAGTGCTCCATTTGAATCTAAGTGGGCAATCTGAACACAACATCTACTCTTTCTCGCCAGATCACATTTCGCACATTAAACGGGATCTGACGCCAAGCTTTGTGCCCAGCCCGAGCAACATCCCAGTGAAGATCGTTAAGGCAAATGGCGAACGTGTGGAGGCCAAGCTGAACAACTATGTGGAGAAGGCAATGGCTCAGCCCGGTTTCGGTGAGGATGAGGTCACCATTGTGCTGACCGGTCTGCCCCAAACGACGCCAACCATCAAGAAAGCCATGCGCCAGCTGGAGCAGGCCTACATGCAGCGTTACAATCTGCAGCAGCAGCAAAAGAACGTACAGCAGAACGAACAGCAGCAGGAACAGAACAAGGGTTACGAGGCCACCTCCAGCGAGGAAACTAACGATCAGTGGAAAATGGCCAAGGCAACCAGTGGCAATTTTATCGTAAGTTTACTTCGTGCCAATTTTTGGGTTTTCCCCCATTTTATAATCTGAATTTAATTATATTTGTGCAGGTTATTGACTTGGGTTGCACGTTGAACGACTTTACGCGTTTGTCCTTGTTGGATGTGGACCGCACCGGCGCCATGGTTGGCCAGACTCTGGTTGAGCTGACCAATAGTGGTGTGCCTTATGAGATTATCCATCTGATTGGACAGGGACTGGGTGCTAATGTTGCTGGCGCTGCTGGACAGAAGTTTACCGAACAAACCGGCCACAAGCTGCGCCGCATCACCGGTCTCGATCCCGCCAAGCAGCTGGCAAAGAATTCCGGTCACATTGATGGTCTGTCCCGTGGCGATGCCGACTTTGTTGATGTCATCCACACATCCAGCCTGGGCATGGGCACCCTAACGCGCTGCGGCGATGTTGACTTCTATCCGAACGGCGTCAGCCAGGGTGTGCCCGGTGCACAGAATGTTATCGAAGCCACTATGCGCGCCACCCGTTACTTTGCCGAGTCAGTGCGTCCGGGCAATGAGCGTAACTTCCCTGCCGTTCCCGCCAATTCGCTGAAGCAGTACAAACAGAACGATGGCTTCGGCAGGCGCTGCTATATGGGCATTGATGCCGACTTCGATCTGAAGGGTGATTATATTCTGGAAGTCAACGAGAGGAGTCCATTTGGCAAGCGTGCTCCCGCCCAGAAGCAGATCTCATACCACGGCTTGCACCACTCCAACTAATGCTGAAACAAGCTGGAACATTAACAACGACCAGGTCAGGAACAAACAGACAACGACAAAGAATGCATTCAAAATGCATCAAAATTAGCATATTAAAAAAAATAAAATTGAAATTAATAAACGAGCATATTTTCTAAACTAGAATACACAAAGTTTGCTTATTACAAAAAATTCAAATATAGAATTAAATAAAGAAAAAAATGTGTTTTAAAGACGTATGTGAGCATGTACAGGGTATCTCTTCGGCGGATACAATCTTCTTGATTTTGTGGGGCATTAAAAGCATAAAAGGAAATATAAAATATAAAAACTAAATTTTGAAACTCTAGTTGACTTAACTCATTTTAAATAATGCTAATTTTCAAAAAGAAACGTTCAAAAATATTGAAAATAATTTCGGACTAAAGAAGAAAACTTATTTTAAGTGATTATAATTTTTGCAAGCAAATTAACATATATCTTCTGATTTGAAAAATAGTTTTGTCAAAAATGATTTTCATAAGCACTTAAATTATAATATAAGAAATCTAATTAAATAACACTTTTTTCGAAAAGAAACCAAATTTGCAATCATGTTCAAATATACAAATGAATCCACAAAAAGGAAAGCATTTTTATACTTTTTCAGATTGAACTAAAGATTTCCGTTTGCTTCATTCTCAAAAAAAAAAACATTTATAATAAATAAGATACTTAAGAAAATTACTAATTAAAGAAAATATAAAATGTATAACAAAATATAAGGAGTCATTCACAAATCATTTCGATTTATTTGTGTCTGTATTAAGTATACTATGTTAATGAAATAAATTATTTGCAAAACTATAGATATGCGTTTCTTCATATAAAAGTAGATTAATAGATTCGATGAACTCCGATGAAACTAACTTAAGTTTTAGTTAGTGATTTGGGTTGGATGACAAAGTTTAAAGTTCAATTCGGCTTTTTTCTGATCAATCTTGAACACTTTGGCGGTTTGAGTGTTACATTTGTTTGGCACAACCATTTCAAAAGAATGGCTGAAAAAAAAAACAGTGAGAACGACACTTTCTCTTCAAATTTTTGGACATTGTCGCCCTTGAATCTTTGCCAAAAGGGACAGGTTTGGGTTAGCGGTCGTTTGCGCACCTTCAGCAATGAGTTGCTTCGCTTTAGCAAAATTTAAGATGCGCAATGACGGACCGAAGTAAGGCAGCAAAACCTTCTTCTCGATGCATATTTAACTCTTAAGTTAATAACTGCTCGGACATTATCGATACTCACATCTCCCATGCGAAACTGTGGTGATTGTCGAACCGATTAATTAATTCGCGAAAAAGTTAATTAAAGTTAAATGCCTGGAAATGTCTGTCTTACTTATCTAAATGGAGTACAGTTGCACTTCGTGCATATTCCTGAACAGTAATAAAAAAGAAACTACAAAATAAAAACAAATTTCAAAATGGACTAACTCCGCATCCCTATTGTAATCGATTAAAAATGACAGCAACATGGGCAAAGCACAATGGCCAATAAGAAAGTGCGAAATAGATCCGGTATGAAAGAAGTTTCGCGCACTAGCGCAGAACTGAAACATAACTCGTACCGATGTATCGACAGAACATCGATATTATCGATATCGCTAACTAAGAGGGGCAAAGAAGAACAACAAACGGAACAAAAAATACAAAGCGCAGCTCAACAACAACAAAAAATGCTCACATAATTCGAGCAATTCGGTCCAGCGACAGATTGCTGTAGTATTAAAGGACATAGCGAGAAAAAAGCAAAGACTCTGACCAACGCTGGTCCTGTTGCTAATAAATACGACTCCAGTGCTAGAATAAAATCAATACAGGGCCAGCTCAATGGGTGCCGAGCAATCGCAGCCACGCATCGAGGCTGATGGCCATGAGATTTTTGAGAGGCGCGACCCGGCGCCTCTCGACTCCCACTCGATGAACGATGGCAGCACCTTGGCACTGGCAGCGGCTGCTGCGGCAGCGACCAACAAGCGTCGTGGCGGCACCCTCCAGCAGCGACAGCAACAACAACATCAACTGCAGCACCAGCAGCAGCAAGCGTTGCCGCATGGACCGGCAAGCATTGTGATTGCCAGTAAGCAAATCATTTCAGATACAGCGTCGCCGACCAGCTCTGAGCTGAGCCGGCCGCCATCGCCGCCACTGAGCGTGTGCTCGGATCTACCGTATGTGTCGTATACGGATCGACCTATCGGCGATTCGCCAAAGATACGTAATCGGCCCGCCCATATGCTGCAACAGAGCAGCGCAAGCCGTGCGGCAGCACGCAAATCGCATCCGGGCGGCATCACAACAACCATCAAGCCGAAGCGTCCACAATCGACGGCATCCAGTCACAATATTGTTATTGTCAAGCCGGGTGCACGTGATACCCATGACGATATCGATCCAGATTTGACACGTCTGCGCAACATACCACAATTTTTACCGGTGCTGCGTGAGTCTATTAGCTCGGCGACATATACACGCGATGCAGAGATCTTGGAGCGTTTGCATTCTCAGCATTTGCTGAATATATGCGGCCGGATGCAGACGCATTTGAATTTGTGTGCCAGCCATGTGGCCAGCGAACAGAATCATCTCGTGGAGCGCACCAAGGTCGTTAGCAATTCGATAACGACACTCTTTGCCAGCTTCGTCGATATGCAGAAGACATACGCATCGTATGCGGAGCAATTTGCCAAAATTCGTGGCGTGTCGCAGCAGCTGAGCCGCTGCAATTCGTTGCTGCATGAGAATATTGCCAGCTTGGAGGCAATCAATAATTTCCTGGACGATGAGGATCGTCTGGAGCCATTCGTCTGGCGCACCGATGACAATAAGCTGCGCGGCGAGGCGGAAGGCGCCGCGGGTGGCAATAGTAGCCGTCTGTGGCGTCTCTAGGCGCTCCAATCGATTTCCTTCCAAAGATTGTTTGTTATTAGTCTAACGCGTAATTCTATTTAATATATATATATTGAATATATATTTATATTGTGTATATTAACTATATATGTATTCTTTAATTGTATTGTATTGTTTGTATGTGGTTTTTAGTGAATTTCGTGTATTGAAATTATTTTTTAAGTCTTATTGACAGATCTCGTGCATTTGCAACGCAGGCGCCACACTTAACAATAGCCGCCTTATGCTTTCGGAACTGAAACCAGTATGTGTAAATAAACATTTATCAATCTATAGCAATATAATAGTTATCTTACTTGTCAATGTCAAAATTCCTATGACTTGAATCAAATTTGCGATAAAATGTTGTTTCATAATTAAAAACAAAAAACAAAAACCATTCAAATCTCAAAATTTAATTCATCTAAATTTGAAGGGCTTGGCTTAAATGCATAGATGTGAAATTTGTATAAAACGACTTTGTTACAAACAAAAATGTAGAATATACAATACAATATAAAAATATAATAATAATACTTCAGGCTCTGAACACACATGAATATTTCTGCAAATGAATTCCAGTCTACAGGGGAATATAATAATTGGCCTGCCTATGATAACCGTTCTTTCTTGGCTATAATCTCTAATGACGGTTCGAGCTACCGAAATTGAAAGTTTTTTCAAACACCACTCAAAAAAACCAAAAAAAAAAAAATTCAAATTTTAGTCGAATCCAATAAGTGAATATATTTAATTATTCAATGTAATGACACATTTAACAATAATTAAGCACACTCACAATATACATACATGCAGACATATATAATTCTATATATATATATATATATGATTAGTGGAATCATGTAATTGAATATATTTAATAGTCCAATGTTATTACTTGAATAATGTATACAATTATTAATAATAATTTTTAATTACACACTTAATGCGCAACTATTTGAGTAATTTTACATTTCGCTCAACACAATTGTGTATTTGACACACAAAAGTGTTCCACGAACTATTTTCTATAAGATGAAATGCACATTTCTGGATACAACTTTCAAAGTAATTGGCAGCTTGTCATCGCACAATTCTTTGGGTGTGTAAGTTGAGAAATCAAAGAAATGAATCGAGACAACAACTAGCCATACTATTTATTCCATAATTAGTTAGCTAGAGATTAGCAGTCTACATATCGAACTACGACTAGTACACATTTACTAAAAAAAACAATTATAAATTTCGCATGCATATCATTTTGGTTTTGTTTTTTGTTTTTCTTTTTTTTTTATCAACATTAATTACAATTTTTTGTTGGCGTTTTGCAGTGCAAGAACACCTTTACTTATATTATATACACACACATATACATTTAACAAATACGTTCATTAAAAATAGTTAGTTGAGTCGCCTCTGCGAGGCATATTAATGGTTTCTGTTTTTTGTTGAAACCGTTTTGCATGAAAGTCCCAAATGAAACAGACAGAGAAAGAGAAAGACAGAGAGAGCGAGAGAGGGAGAGATAGATAGGTAATGTGCGAAAGAGACAGAGCGAGCGAGAGATACGAGTGCTTCAAATTCATTTGCCACGTTTGCGTCGAAGGAACGCACGCAATCGTTCGCTTCCTTCTCGTCGCCGTCGCCGTCGTCCTCGTCTTCGTCGTCGTCGGATCTCCAGGCGTACCGTCTTGTATAAGGCCATGGAGCAATGGTAGAGATTGAAAATCGACGAGAGCACAATTACAAAGTGTTTGGCCAATTGGAAGGGATAGCTACTCATCAGCCGTATGATAAATGTGAGGGCTAACTGTTAACGCTGCGTATAGCAGCTCCAATAAACAAGGAGCATGAGCAGTACGTTAGCGCAACTTATATTCTAGAAGAGCTTCTGCATGTTGATGCGATCCTGAATGTTGCGCTGTTGCTCCTGTTCATCGATGGACTTCAGTTCCCGGGCCACCGTCGACTTGAGCGTTTTATCCAATTCAAGTGCATCGACAAAATCGCAACGGGCCTGCCTCGGATTCCAGGCGCCAGCATGGGCCTTGGCGCGCCGAAATAGCGCCTTCACATTGTGCGGATCAAGGTTGAGTACCTCGTTACAGTGCTCAATTACGGCATAATAGTCACCGGCAATCAGACGGCATTGGGCATAGTTCAACAGCAGCGGCGTCTTAATTGCAGCCAACTCCAGCCACTCGGCATCGTGCGGCTTCTCCTTGAGCATCAGCTGCTCGACCATGCCGACAGCATCGCGATAGCAAATCTCTGCGGCGGCATATTCGAGCGCCTTATAATGACGATTGCCACGCTCCTTCAGCGTATGGGTTGCCAGCATTTTCTCATCGTCGCTCATTTGCCAGCGCTCCTTCTCATACTCCTCGGGCAGCTCTATTGAGATTAATTCAATGATGAACTCCAAATCGACGGGATGCTGAAGTAGCTCGTCCAGATCCTCATAGCCCATACCTTCGTTCTGTAGGGTCATGCCGCAGCAGTGACGACGCTCCTCCGGTTTCTTGCCAATATCACGCAGCGTTTTCGATATGAACGGATATTGAGCACAGAACTGTAAGGTCGAAAATATGCATATTAACAAAATACAAATAAAATCTTTTCAAGTGGAGTTTGTTTATGGCACTCATCCAATTAATTGACTGATTAATTAGCAATTAAATTCAATCTACTACAAGTTAAAATTGATTTTTTGATTATGGATTTGCTGTATTTATTCACATTATCTACTGCTATGAAATATTTTATAATTTGCTGATGGACGCTAACAATTTCGAACTAGTAGAATTTAAAACTGACTGCGGCAGATACAAGAATTTGCATAAACTGATGGAAGTTCTTCATTCATTGGATGAAAGAAATTTCACACAAATTCTCAACACAGCTGCTAAATATTGCCAGTCGGTCAGACTTAAATGCAAATGAGTTCCTTCCACGATTGCTAGTCGATGAGCGATCTGTGACTTGCGCACAAGAACATATTAGGTTATATCTTTAGGTAAGCACCTGTGGCAGTTCCGGGGATCGAATTGAGTGCGCTTACCGATTTGTTAACTGTGAATTTGGCCACTTCGTTGAGGGACATTTTTTGCACGATGACCTCCCAGACTTCTAGTTTGAATTTCTTGCCCAGAACAAGCTCCATGGGCTTGTCAATTTTCCTGCTGTCGTCCACGATTCGGATATCGTTTGCTCGACGCGTTTGAAAATGGAATTTCACCTGAAAAATTGAAACTGTGTCACTTGCAGCCTGGGATGTGTTCTGGCCTTGGCCTAGTTTTTGTTGTTTTTTTTTGTGTCGGAGTCGCTTTGCAGCCCAACTGTTGCCTGTTGATATTTGATATGATTCGCTTACTCTGGTTCCTGGGATTAGTTCGATGTATTTGTTGCCAGGATTTAGCACTTCCTTGTGTATTGGCTTTTCCTTACTAACTTTGCTTAGTTTCTGCTCCATTTTAGTTTTTGTTTGTGTGGATTTTTTTTTGATTTTCTCAATTTTTGCAGTGTCTGCCGCTGGCTCACAATTCACGAATCACGCACAATTTGACTCCGCCTTCCAGCTCCTGACTTTCAACAATAAAGGACAATGAGTTGCAGTCAAAACAAAATGCAAATATTCCAGAACTAATTCACGCAGATCAGCTGTTTGTAGCAAAACAAATCGATTGGTATTGCCACTATCGATTAATTTACATTTCTGACTGTCGTTAGCGAATTTATTAGTTATTCAAATTTTGAAACTTACTACTACTCTGTCATTAAATACATCAATCGGACTTTTTTGATTTTATTTTTATTTTTGTAAAATCCTTTCATAATGCATGTACGTTATCGATGGCCGTAAATTGATAAATTCTTCACCGTTAGGGCTGCACCGTCGACTTGTTATCGCGTTACGAAGTTGCAATCGATAAGAGTTGCCAAGTCGGCTGAAGCCTACCAGCTGGGCTCCCAGCCATATGACCCGCCAACTATGAACAATGTTTCGGGCAATTTATTCGGTCGCGTATAGCGGAATCTGACAGTTGTATGTGCGCGCGCTCTGCTCTTGATGCGACACCAGTTTGCTTGGGCGCAACAATTTCAAAATTCTTACGAACACTTTAAGGATTGAGCTGAATGTATTTTATTTGTTAGTATCTAATTGTAATTCCATCTGAGTGTCTATGTTTTTTTTTTTTGGTGCGTGTGTGTGTCTTGTGTGTGTGTCTCAGTGCTAGTGCTAAAATTGATAATAAACAAATGTTTCATCTAAATTACAATCTCAACGACCGCATTACAATCAATTACTTTATGCTGCTTAAACAACCAGCAGCTGCTCTCAATTTGATCGTCAAGTTTTGCAATTTATACTGTCAAAGCTGCCCGCAGACGCCGTCGCCGCATTTACTTAAAGATCGAGTCGCGCCCAGTTTGGCATCCCTTGCACTCCTCACAGTTCCCTCGCAATCCCCTCGCTACCCCGTTGGAGCTACCCTCAATATATCACATAACATTGTTTGTGTTGCAGTGTAATAAGAAGATGCAAACATTCAAAAGAATCTTGTTGCTGTTTTTATTTGCATATTTGCGCTGAAATCCATTGCGTATGCGTAATATTTTGTAGAAATATTTTACTGTGATTTGATCTTGAAACACAATAATAATAATAATAAAATAAACAAATTTGTACACATGCTTTGAGGACTCGAGAGAATGAAAACTTCTCGATTTCTTTAGAATTGTGTTGAATTTGTAAAGAACAATTCAAAGATGAACATTAACCCAATGGCATATTTAAGGAAAAAATTCTCAAGTATAGAAATTTCATTAGGTATTTAGAGCATTACATTTCTCTAACAGAGAACGTTATGGTTTTTATTTTATTTTTGGTTGGAAACAAACAGTTTTGAGTATAGAATTTTCGAAATTACTTTAAGGAAATCTTCAAAATTTTGTAAAAATGCGAAATATTCGCGAATTGAAATTAAATTTGGAACCGCAACGATCCAATTTTCAAATATGATCACACATTAATAATAACTGAAGATTTGATGCTGTTTTTGACCATCTGAGTGCCTTGGCCGTTTGCGTAGGCGTTGCTCTATGCTCTATATAAATTATATACATATCTATCGCGACTAATTTATACAATAACAAGTTCAGCCACGTCGAATATTACATGCCCTTTCCTGATTCACAAATCAAAAAATAAACAAAAAAAACCTCTCAATTTTTGCCTGAAGCGTGTTAATATGCATATTAGGTGAATGTGGCTTGGATATTTGTGTAAATAACACAGAAAGTTGTTCATACAATGAGCGCTCATCATTCGATCGATGGTATATATGGAGTATATAGTGAGACGATCCGGTCATCTACGATAGATTTGATCAAAATCGATGGACAGACGGACGGACTTGGCTATATTGAGGCGGTCGGTGATGTGTTTCAAGCGAAACATTTGCTATAGTCAAATACATTCAGATGTTGGCCTGCCTACTCACAGCAACAACAGCAACAACAACAATAATAATAACAACAATAATAATAATAACAACAAGAAATAGACACATATGATTTTATGTGCACAGCCCACACGGCAGCCCCAAACAAAAACTTAGAAAAAAAATCTATCAAATTAATACAACTTTTGCTCTTTGGCTTTGAGCTTTCAGATCGTTTGTACTCTCCCTCTCTCTCTCTCTCTCTCTCTCTTTCTCGCTCGCTCTCGCTCTCGCTCTGGCGCTCATTCGCTCTCTTTCACCAGTCTTCCTGCTGTTTTTTTTTTTGTGAGTAGGCGAACGCTGCTACATTCACAGGTATAACAACCGCAAAGCAACAGCAAACTCACAGCTACAGCTACAGATGCAGCAGCAGCAGCACCAGCAGCACCAGCAGCAGCAGCACGAGCAGCAGCAGCAGCAGCAGCTACAGCAGCAACAGATACACATACAGATAGAGAGATACAGATACATTGAGACACATCAAATAGATAAACTTGGCATGTTTTTTTGTTGTTTTTTTTTGTTTTTCGTGTGTGTTCTTTGACGCTTGTTCAAAAACGCTTTCTGCCTGCTCGGCAGTCGTTGTTGAAATTCTGCTGTGTTCTGAGGCTTTGCATGTCTGAATTCGAGCTGAACCAAAATACAAATGTAATAATTAAAATCAAACGAGGCACGCGGCGCGCAAATCTTCACGTTCGAATGTGCATCAATGAAAAGTTTTTTTTTTCTTTTTTTTTACATTTATATGTATTTATCTAAATATAAAAAGCAATCGTTTTTTTAATGCACAGAGATATATTGAAGAAATATTCTGAAAAGTGCAAATGACCTAACACAGATTCGTAATCACTGACACACACACACACACACACACACATAGATATACACAAATGTGTTTATAATTATAAAATATTTGACTTCAAATATAATGTGGGGGTTTATTAATGTGAATTCAAAGTCAATGCTGGACAAATAATCCATAATTCTGCACGAGAATATGAAGCGATAAGCTTCAGAAGTGATTTCAATAAACACCCCCAAAAAAATGTGAAGAAGAAAAATCAAAATTTAAACGGTTTTGATAACTGTTTATTAACCTAAAATAGTTGAAGAACTGTTTTTTCAATTTAAGAAAAATTGAAGTTTTTTTTTGTTGGTTTTTCCCATTACGAGTGCAAGCTGTGTTTTTTAAATAACATTTCGAATGGTTACAGGGTATCACTAGTTGAAAACTACAAATTCTGTTGAAAAGCTTTAACCTTCACAAGCACACACACACACACACACATACATACTTATACAGATATGCCCGTGTGCTGTGAGCAAACGTAATTTTGTTGTAGTGTTTTTAATTTCGATATTAATTTTTCGTGTTTTATTTTTATTATGTTTGACATTGTTTTTTTTTCTTCTATTTTTTTTATTTTTATTTTTGTTTTTTGGAAATTTGTTGTCTCAGCTGTTTGGTTATTGGAGGAGCCTCAGCGCACCTAGAAACTTGGGCTAATTGCCAAACAATTTTGGTTGCACGCCGTAGAGTTTGCCTGCAATTGAAGCGTTTAGCTCAAGATGCTTATTTTTAAAACAGTCTCGCTGACTAATGCAGAGAGTAGCTCTAGGTACACACACACGGTGTATATTACATATGTATGTGTTTAGGCAAGGCATGCATGTGTGCGTGTATTTATATGTATATACATATATAATTGTCTATGGAATATCTTTACTGGGCGCACGCATAATATCTTTGGGATCAGCGATTCTAGCATCTGGCCCTCATTTCTTCAATGCGTTCTCTGCATCTCTCTCGCTCTCTCTCTTTCTCTCTCTCTCTCTCTCTCTCTCTCTCCCGCTCTCTCTGTGTCGTATTTATTTTTAGACTAGTGATCGTGTGTATTGACTTTGTGTATGTGTGAGTGTGTGTCTCGCTGCTAGGAAGCTGAGCAGTTTTTGGCATTTAACGGTACTCCCAAAAAGCGCAACACACATACATACATACATACATACATACATGCATACATACATGAAAAGAGCACATTTGTAATTTTGCAATTATTTGCTGCCTTTCTTTAACTTATATGTTTTTTTGGTTTTTATGAACACAGTCACGCCCTCAGGCATGCCCAGCGTATTAATATTGAATACGCATATACATTTATATAAATATACATTCATATATATATATATATATATATGTGCGTATAACAATCGAATGTCGTTGACCATATGGCGTATTTAGCACAAGTAATTTTTTTCACAACCGCCAGCAGCTAGTTGTATTTTGAAATGAATGACAACTATCAATGAGCTTGAAATTGTCGTTGTGGCGCCCGCCTACACACACACACACACATACACACATTCACATACGTGTGCAAAATGTGCATGTTGCCCACTTGTCAAATCTTACCTGCGCTAGCTGCGCTGCCAACATCAAATCAAACGCCAACGTCAAATGTCGACGTCAACGCCAACGCCAACGTCGACGCCTACTACGAATTCCTATTTATGTATGCAATTCTTTTTGGTTTGCAACTTGACTAAAGGGCGCTCATCATTAGATTTTGGCAACCTGTTCATCTACATAAATATGTATGTATGTGTGTGTGTGTGTGTGTGCTGAGAGCAACTCTGCCGATTGCATGCTGTTAACAAGAGAAGAATACAAATAAAAAGATAAAAAAATAAATAGTATCAAATGAGAAACGAGCGGTCTTTCTTAGATTTCGAAACATTTACCAACTGCTCCGATGTCCGATGTATTCCTGGAGAGTCGCATAAGAAAACAAAGTTTTGAGCAAGCGCCAAAAGCAAAATTCGTTCGAATTCGTTCTTATATTTGTGCACAGCATATTTTGGCGCTCATCGCAATTTTGGCTCTCCCTTTTCATGCTGTTCATTCTGAAACTTTTAGAGTCAGCTGGTCGCGTCTATGTGTGTGACGTGAGTGCTCGATGCGATGGCCTTGAAGCTTCGGCCGAACTATGTCCGACTCTGCTACACATACATACATACGTACATACAGAAACACACACACACACACATGCAAACGTACATGAATAAACAAGAAGAGACAAGCGACTGCAGAGCACTTCACAAATAAAAAACAAAAATGCCAAAAATCTTCCCAAAAAACTTGATTTTCAATTATGCTGTGTGTGTGTGTGTGTGTGTGTGTGTATGCGTGCGTGTGTGTGCGAGTTTTGTCTGTCTCAATTCTTGGCGCTTTTTTAATTTCGCTGAGCTGAGCGTTTTCTTAAGTCAACTCGGCCAAGGTTGCTGACAAGCGACAACTTGAGATCATAATATAAATAAAACTAAAGTCAATGTATGTATGTAT
This sequence comes from Drosophila grimshawi, assembly GCF_018153295.1. Lineage (NCBI taxonomy): Eukaryota > Metazoa > Arthropoda > Insecta > Diptera > Drosophilidae > Drosophila > Drosophila grimshawi. The sequence continues at coordinate 17,006,492 of NW_025063692.1, read as the reverse complement.
ATATGTATGTGTGTGTGTGTGTGTGCGTGGGTGCGTCTGCGTCTGAGTGTGTGTGTGTGTGTGTGTGTGTTGACCATATGCGAGATTTGCAACGTTTAATGCTCAATTTCTTGCAACAGTTCTAGCTAATACCAAGTCTAACAACAACAATACCAACGAAAATGCAATAAAAGTGCCAAAATACAAAAACATCCGAAAGAAAAGGAAATAAAACAACAACAACAAAAACAGTACAAACCAACACCAGCAGCCAGAGAGGAGGCAACAACAACAACAACAGCAGCAACCACAACAACGACAACAACAACAAGCCACATCATGATCAGCAGTTGGAGTTGCAGACTGCTGCTGCTGCTCATGCTGATGATGATGCACTGCAGCAGACACCTGGGCACAAACGCCTACAACATCGATCTGCCCAGTTACGTGCGGCATCGACAAGCTGGCAACACCATGTTCGGCTTCAGCATTGCGTTGCACAAGGCCCGCAACGATTTCCCAACTTCAATTCGTAAGTAAACTGAACTCGCTTTGCTCATTTAAGTACAGTGAACGCTAACTATAATTTGCTGCTGCAGCACTTTGAACTTTATCAAATCAGAAAATCAGAAATAAATATTGAATTTAGTCTGTTTTTTTTTATCTGTGTTAAACAAATTTATATTTTATTCAAATATTTCGGAATGCAAAAAAACGTTTTCTTTGAATTCGAGAAGTTGGACTGTATTTGGTTTATGTACAGTAAACATTGCTTATTTTAATTATTTATGCTGTGCTTAATTTGACGCCTAATTCGTGATCAAGTTGCAATGAATTGCGAATTATTTATTTTTGGTTTTATACTCGTATTTGTGGTCGGTTTTCGCAACTTGAACTTCAGCTGAAAGTATCTGAAGAAAAGCATCAAGATCGCAATGCTTATTTTTATTTTTTACTCTGTCGAATTCTTAATCGACTTACAAAATATACAAATGAGTGTGTCTATTGAAGGAAATGCTTTCCGCTTGCCGTTTACCGAACCTTATGTAAATTGAGCGAACGACCTTCTGTCACCCGAGACAGAGCAACGGAGTGACAGTGACATATGTATGTATACATATATATATATATATATATATATATACATTCAGGGAAATTTCAATGGCACAGTGCGCATGCGCGCCGGAAACAATCAGGCATGACAATAACAAAATGTATCTTATACTTATGCTACGCTCTCACCCCTACCCTGCCTACTCTGCCACACACACACACACACACACACAAATACACAGAGAAGAATAACAGATGCGCTCAACAAGAACAACCTTTGTGGCATGGTAGATCTCTCTATCTTTTTGGATAGTCAGTTATAATTGCAGTTGTGGAAGCTGCAGACGCTGCTGATAGTGCTGCCACTGATAACCAGTGATAAGCGTAAGTGGCGTTTTATCACAACCGCTGTGGCAGCCGTCTGTCTCCCTAACAATGCGTATATACATACATATGTACAATCCGAATCTGAATCCAACTGAGTCCAACTTAAACAGAGAACTGATAACTGTCATATGAACGAACGCATAAAAATGCATTGATACTCGCATATTTATTATGCTTGTATCAGGAAATAAAGAAAGTGCTGACAATCAGCTCATTTCGGGATGCAATTATATTATTATTTACTGTACGAGTATGTTGAAGAAATTTAAGCACAGCTCAATGAACTCACAGTACACACTCATCTGCACAAACCACTACTTTGATTATAGACAACAACAACAACAAAACAAAAACACAAACACAAAGATTGAAGCAGATCTTAACTTGTCGACTCAGCAGGGCGATTAAACTATGACATATTTTTCAAATCAGAAGACATTCGTAGTATTTGAAACAATAAACACTCTCTTTTATCTTTGGAAAATATCAAAGATTTCGAGCTCAAATTATATGTTTGCTGCTGATCAGAATGAGTGCGGAAGTTGGGGGACTTAGAGCCAATCATCTTAATTAGTTGGGTAAACTTTTACAATGAGTTCGTTTTTCTCTATTATATAAGATCAGAATGCCGAATATCTCCTCAAATGAAATGAGTATATAAAGTAGTCGTTTAAATATAGAATTCCTTTTCAAATAAAACAAATTTTGATATTATTGTGGAGTTTTTCATTGAAATATCTTCGCCCGATCTGCACCCCTTTTAACGTATTTGCTCTATTTTCATTTTTGGCCTCTCCACATACATATATATATATTCCATTTAGTGCCATAGCTGTCTGGTGGCTGGTGTCTGGTGCCTTGTGTCAACACCATAAAAATCCCAAGTGCCATTAATTTCAATCAGAGGTGCACAATCAAAATGAATGGTTGACAGCGTGTCCTATTGCTCGGATCATAGATTTATATGTGTCTATACGAGTATATAAATATAAACTACTTCCCGAGACCCGAGAATGCCCTCGGCTGGGAACTGGGCCGTTCTCTCGGCACGTTATTAGCCGAAACCTGCTGACCCGTGGCAAATGAGGAAAACAGAATTTACAAAAAAATCAAATAAAAAATGCAGATTCTCTCATGCCAGTCTCGCTGTGGTGTCGCTCGATCAGTTAATCGATCAGCCGCCCTCCAATACACATATATATATATATATATATATATTTATACATGTGTGCTAAATTATATATTCGCATTCGCATTCGCATTAAATAATGACCAAGATAGCCTATTGAACTTCGAAAGTTCGTCAACGGGAACGGTGCTGGGTGCTGAGTGCTGGGTGCTGAGTGCTGGGTGCTCTCTGCTGCCAGTTGTTGTGTTGTTCGCTCGCAGAGCTCGCAGAGCGTGCTAATCAAGCGGCAACCGATGCAAAGATGCCTCTTCGCTAGACGTTTTGACTTTTCGCACGTTCACTTGCTGCACAGAATAGAAAGACGAAGATGATGACGACCACGAGGCAGAGATAGGCACCAACGTTCCAAGCACTAACAATCAAAGAGCTGCTCCACTCACATCCGATAAAGATGGGCAGAAAACCAGCCAGATCGACAGAGAGTGCGACAGAGAGAGAGAGAAAGAGAGAGAAATAGATTGAGCTCAAGCTGAGAAAGAGAGATGAATATCTAGACAGGGAGGGAGGGGGGTGTGGGGAGGCAGCCAGCCACTAATAGACATACTGAAAGCTAAAAGTAATCAACGTATGCGAGAACGTATATGGAAAAAAGCTCTGCTTTGTTGTTATTCTTCTCTTCTAGCCCACAATGGGGAGTATGACGTTGGTAAGAGCATTTCGTTACACTTGCAACGACAATGTGATACCCATGAAAAATATTATAATTAAGTGAATTTAATCAAATTTGCTTTTTCTTTTATTAGTCTTATTTTGCTTATATTTAAATGAAATGTACAAAGTTTTCTTATTATTATGTTATATGATATTAAAGCTAATTAAATAGAATAGAACATTATTTATTTAATGCAAAAGACGCAAATTTAAATAGGATTAGAATGGTAAATTAAAAAGATACAAGTTATTGTCTTATGGACATCGATTTAATGAGAGTAAACAAGAAATGCATCAAATTTGTTATTTATCTCATTTGGAATCAAATAATTCGCCAAGCTGCATTCATAATACATAATACATAATACATAATTCGTAGATCTTTAAATTCGAAGTCAAATCCAAACACAGTATTGGGTATTAAGGGGTTAAATGCACTTAAATGCTTTTTACACGAACAAAAAAAAAAAACAAAAACAAAAAAGCGGCACAAAAATGTAAAGTGAAGTCAACACTTTATTTAAATGCAGCGTTAAAATGTTTACAATTCAATAAACACACGATAATAAACACAGAGCACAAGAAGAGCGATGCGTGCTTGCTTGAAAGGCCTCCAAGCTTCCATATACAGATACAGATACAGATAGAGTTAAAGATGCAGATAGAGTTAAAGATACAGTACAGATACAGATACAGATACAGAAATAGATACAGACGCCGACATTATTGCTCAACAAGTTAAATTCCCAAGCGCATCGCAGCTCAAATACTCTACGCATTTCTACAATTTAATTGCGTATGTCTAAATTCCATCCAAAAATACTTGTAAAAAGAGCTTAATATCAGCATTAAACTAAGTTTCCGGCCTTTCCAGCGATAACAATAAACTGTTGGAAAAGGTTCTGCCTTGGAACTATTCGTTTTTTTTTTAAATATAAATAGCTTAATGAAATATTATAATAATAGCTGAATTTATCAAATAGTCGTGCTATATAATATTTGGGCTTGTATTAAGCGGTTCCCTATTGTGACCCGATGGCGCTGAATTATTATTAAAAAACATTAACATAACATTTGCTGATAGTTCTACTTGTAGTTATATAGATAGATCTACTGATAGTTCTACTTATAGTTCTCCACGATATCTCAACTGATCTGCTCCAGCTGCTTGTATCCGTTCTTCAAACTTGGATCATATTTTAGGAGACGTAATACTCATAGGCCTAATGCCTATTGTTATTTGTTGCTTATGTTATCTGCTTTTTTTGGTTGGTTTGGTTTGCCTAACAATTAACACATATGTTTGTCTGAGCTCAGACTGTTTGTTGTTTGCTGAGTGACACTGTCGATCTCTGTGTGTGCTGTAAGGGCATACAGCGACTGCCTTCCGCTCTACCCACGCCGCCACTCTCCGTCATGTCTGCAAAGTGCACTTAAAGCTGAAAATTACCTGACTCCATCTGCTGCTGCTGCTGCTGCTGATGATGATGCTGATGTTGATACACACAATATAATTGTGTGTTAAATGCGCACAAACAGAGCTATAGAGCCAGATACCAACGCAACACTGACTCTGCAGATGGAGGAGGAGGTGGTCGAGGAGGAGGTGGTCAAGGAGGAGGAGGTGGTGGTGGAGGAGGAGGAGGAGTTCGTGGAGGCTTTGTGGTTTTGTCTGTAACTAGTTGTTGCTTATATTGTTAATAAGGCAAGTCATTGGCCAATGTGGTTTGCCCTGAAGCATTGTCGGCGACAATTAATACACATGCACATATATACATATATATATATATATATGTATATCTGTATCTTGCAATTGGCGTAAATGTATCTGCATCTGTATCTGTGTCTACAGCTGACACAGTTAGAGCTGTGAGCGTGCTATTTACGGTCAAGTGTTTGGCACAAGGTTGACCGTCCGCTTCACCCAATTGGCCAAATAAGTCATCATCATCAGTGGCAGCATCAGCTGCATCAGCAGCATCAGCAGCCTCTGCGTACCGTTACGTTGTCTTCCACTTGTTGAGATGCACAGGTTTCCTTATACTACAACTACTACTACTACAACTACTACCTACTAGAACAAAACGGCATTCATCGGCTCATTCGCTCATTAGCCTGGCCTCGTTCACAGTGTGCCAAATGTGGGTTAGTGCCATGCATATAGGGTGGCATTCGCAGATCCGTCAAATAGCAGCAGACTGTCTACAGATCCAGTGTATTCTTTCGTTCATCTCATTTATATGTCAACAGCATAAATTCTATATATATAAATCATAAATCAATATACATTTATATATATATATATTTAAGTATTCTAATTTTGTTTATCTATTTATGCATTTTAGAATCAAATAAATAATCTATTTTCCTTTGATGTCTGCTATTAATTCACATTTTAAAGAAAGTCAGTTCAGTTAACAGACATAGAACATGTTTTCTACTCCGAAAACCATTTTGAGCTGACGTTTTTCAATTATTTTTTTTTGTCAATATTAATATTATACTTTCTGCACAGTGAAAAAATCTCTGCATTTTTCTTAGTGTACAACTATTATGTTATGATCTTTGCAAAAAAAAAAAAAAATAAAAATAAAACTAATAATAAAAACCATAAATTGGGGGCAGCAATAAATAAGTTTATCTTCGTGATGATCATTTTGAGGAGCTGCACACATTTTCCGCTGTCCACCCATTAACCTCGTTCTCTCTCCCAGTCCTCGACAGCTGTCTGATGTCTGCAGTCGGCTGTTTGCTTTGTTGTGGTTATGAAATTGCAAACAACAACAGCAGCAGCAGCAGCAGCAGCAGCAGCAGCCACAGTAGACAATAAAATGTAATTGATTTCAAATATTTACTGCACTTTTATACACTTTGGCATTTGGCTGGTTGGCAGTTGTTAGCTCTCGCTTGGGCGATCTGTTCCTGCGCTCTGCCATTTAATTGATTGCCGCTTGATTGCAGAGTCGAGTGGCGATGATAAAGATAAAGATCGCATCGCATCGGATCGTAACGGAACGGAACGGATCGAAATGATGTGGGCTGCCAGGACCTATAGATAGCTAGATGGATAGCACTTTAGACCAGCTACTGGGCCTTGTGGAAACTCATTTGTATGGAAGTGTCAATGTGTAAAAAAGGTGTTGGAAAAACACACACACACACACACACACATGCACACACACAGACACATGCACACACACATAAAATGGCTCAATGAGCGCCTGCCCGCACACAAACAACAACAACAGAAGCGGGGCGCGACAAGGGTCGCACATTGGGCGCCGGCGCGCAGCTCATTGCAGCAACGTCACGTGTGAACAGTTACTTTTTTTCCCAGTCGAAATTTCGTCTCTCTCTGTCGCTGTCGCTGTCACTGTGTCTGTCTGTAGCCTGAGAGAGCAGCGCAATGAGGCGCGCACATGTTTAGCGCCGAAACGCCCTCGCGTTGGCCCCTCAACAGAAATGAACAGAAACAAAAAAAAGGGAAAAGAAGAAGAGGAGAAGAGAAGTAGAGAGGAGAAAAACCCTAGGCGCAGACCCTCGCAGTTACTCTTTCGACTGACTTCAAAATGACTTAGCGATTTTGGTAAATTAAATGTAGCCCATTCCCATTTTTGTTTGTGTACTCCTCGTGCCTCGCTTTGGATTTGCTTTTCGTTGTTTCATTAAACAGTGCCTGCCAAAAGTGTCCGTTGCTCATTGAATTTGCTTCAGATAAGCATGCTCCATGAGATTCTGCCTATTTTGTATATCTTTTGTATGTTGGTTAGTGAATAATTTAATTTGTGTAGAAGTCTATCTAAAGCATGTACTTATCAAACTAATTTTTGAATAATTTCGACGTTTTTTTTTTGTTTTTTTTTTTTTTCAAGATAAACACTAAAATCTTGCATTGGTTTTTGAATTAATTATGTTTTTTGTTGCTCGCCAGTTGAATTTGTGTGATTCATTTGTGACACAAACAGTAATTTATTTATACCATATGCATAAATGTATTGAAGATACCAGATATAGGTGAGTCATTTATGATGAATCAAAATGTTTTCTGCAAAAACAATTCTTGTCAGTTTGACTGTTGAGGAAATGACTAAAACCGTTGGCGATTTGAGTGGGATTAGTTAATTTGCGTAAATGCCATGTGAGATCTCGGCGTTTGGTACTGCAGACAGTTGGCAATCACTGTGCACGTGGTTTTCATTCACGTTTGCCTGACACTGGGCACAGGGGCAGGCAAAGAGTCTGACAGTCGGGCAGGAAGCATGCGCAGCTTCACACGCACAGCACCCACACGCATTAGTGGTACTCACTGTTGCGGCCCGTGCTATCCTGCAGAACGGATGTTGTGCATGTGTTGTTGCCCCTCTTGCGGCTGTCGAAGTCGACTCAGAGTCAGTACACACGACGGTACACTCAACAAAATTCAAAGTATCCTCGATGACACAGAAATCATTTCTGTGTTTCGAATTTTACGAAAAATTCATCTTGCAAATAATTCACAAATACTATCCCTTCAAATAATTGGCAATTTGCAAATGCATTTGCTCTAAAATTTAGTAATAAAAATGAAAAAAAATAGGCTTTTTTTTAAGAAAAAAAATAAGGCTTTCTGTTTCTAATAAATATGAGGCGAGTTGCATTCGAATTTGGATTTTATTTAATTATTGCTTTGGTTTTAGTGTATGCACATGCGAGTACAACAAATTGTTGGAAAAAAAGTAAGTTTATTTTTAACATGATTTTTATTGCAACTGCTGCACGCGACGATCGATCGATGGCGATTTAGAATTCAAAGCGCGATCCGGCTTCAAGCCAGACCAAAGGTTCTTATACATACAGTGTCTCGCAGCTTATTTCGGCAGTGTCTAGCAAAAATTTTAATTGCCTGCCATAAACTAATAATACAATATTTTTCAAAAATTCCAAAGACCTATGGCAGGTACATATATTAACCACCATAATGACTATATGACCCCCATAAACTGGGGTTTTCCCGCCGGCTGGGCCGGGTTATGTAAAAAAGTACCTTAATTTATGGTCACAGCTTATTTTCAACAGTGACATTATGGACACCTGGGTGCCATAAAACCCGGATTTTTTACGTAATGTTGATTATTTTCGGTATAAATAGACCAATCCTTCATAGTCAGTTTAGTTATATCCTGCATCTCGGGTGCAATCAGTCAACAAGGACTATGGGCAAACGGACTACCATTGAACAACGGAATCTCATCCTGGAACACTTAAAGATTGGATATTCACATCGCCAAATAGCTAAAATGGTAAATCTAAGCACCACAACTGTATTCAACATCATTCGACTCTTCGTCGACGAAAATCGGATAGAGGACAAGGGCAGAAATGCACCAAACAAGATTTTCACCGAACAGGAGGAGCGGAGGATCATCAGGAAAATAAGGGAAAATCCCAAGCTATCGGCTCCAAAACTGACTCAACAGGTGCAGGATGAAATGGGGAAAAAGTGCAGTGTGGAAACTGTGCGCCGGGTTCTGCGCAACCATGACTTTAATGCCCAAGTACCACGGAATAAGCCCTTTATAAGCGCCAAAAATAAAGGGACTAGGATGGAATTCGTCAAAACCCACTTGGACAAGGATTTGGAGTTCTGGAACAAATTCATATTTGAAGATGAGCCCAAATTCAACATTTTTGGCTCAGACGGACGGACTTATGTGTGGCGACAGTCCGATACTGAGCTGAATCCCAAAATCCGAAAGGCAACAGTCAAGCACGACGGAGGAAGTGTCATGGTATGGGCATGTATCTCGGAAGCCGGCGTGGGAAATTTGGTGTTTTTTGAAACAACAATGGACAAGAGTGTGTATTTCAATATATTCAAGGAAAATTTACTCCAAAGTGCCAAGAAGCTAGGAATCCGACGTACTTTCCGGTTCTACCACGACAACGACCAGGACAAAAGCCAAGCATAAGTCCGAATTAGTACAGTCCTGGCATATCTGGAACTGCCCCCACACGATAATTCCACAGGCCCAGTCTCCAGACTTAAATGTCATTGAAAATTTGTGGGCTCTGCTGGAAAATAACATCCGGAATCGAAACATATCCAGCAAACAGGATCTCAAGAATGCTCTGCTGGAGGAGTGGAGCAAAATTAGTCCAGAAACGACCCGGAAGCTGGTATCTTCCATGAACAATAGGTTAAGGGGAGTTATTAAGGCTAAAGGATATCATACTAAGTATTAACATCCTTATTTAAGTTTTTATACGCCAAATATGTTACTTTTCTCTAGACTGTTGAAATAAGCTTTGACCTGTATTTTGGATAAGTTTTCAGTTTTTGACTAATTTTAGTTAATTAATTAATATTTTAATGAAAACTGAAGTTTCCTTTTCAAACGTGATATAACATAAAACAAATTGACATTTAAACATTTTGCGTTTGTTTCTTTGTTTAAACTTTATAGCACTTTAAAATTTTTGCTAGACACTGCCGAAATAAGCTGCGAGACACTGTATATTTTATGCCATTCGATTTTCTTTTCTTTCCTCATCTCCTTTGCAGTTCCAGTTAAATTGTTTTTCCTTATGGCTTCGTTTTAAAATGTTCCCTCGATATTTTTGTATACATATGCACGTATGAGTCTATATGTATATACATATATATATATGTATGTCGTTGGCCATGTGTGCGGAAAATTGTTCGATTTGGAATGCATTGTGCGGCTTTTCACGCTTCGATTTCCATGCACGGCCTTGCGGCCCATTTCTGGCTATTGGCCATTTGTAATTGAGACATTGCCCAAGTCCCAAAAAACAAAAAAAACGAAAAAAAACAAAGAAAACAACAACAACAAATAAGATATAGACAATTGAAATAAATTTCCAGACACGCGTGTTTTCACGTTTTGTTTTTTGGCGCCTTTCCCACTGTTCTCTTTTCGCTTTATTCAATTTTCATTCTTTATTCATGATGCTATTCATTCGAATGTTTTTTCTTTTTTTTATAATGCCCCTTTTTTTAATTGAAGCGCATTGATTTTGATTGCTGTTCTGCACTCTGCTCTATAAGGCGCATGTGTGTGTCTCTCTGTGTGTGTGTGAATGTGTGTGTGTGTGTCTGTGTGTGTCTCTCTGTGTGTGTGTGTGTGTGGTTTGTGTGTTTATGGTTTCGGTTCATTGCACACACAACTCTGACGCGTGCTGCTTAATTTGAAAATTGCGCCAGCCACGTTCTTTTGTGCCTTTGCAATTTGCTATTTGCGAAAGTTGCCTATTTTAAAGCGATTTCCATATACCTATGTAATTAATAATAAATTATTAAAAATATTTGGATTCCATTTGGATTTAAATTATTCATGTTTTCATAATAAATTGCCAAATTTGATTATATTTTAAGTCGACTTTGAGTTTATATTTTTATGTATGATTGATTAATGTAGATTAATGCAATAAAAAAAATGGTTGCAAATTTTATAAATTTTTTTCTTATATATCGGATTTATTAGAAATTTATTACTATATATATTATATTATAATAATAAAAAAAATGCTTTTTAAGATTTTTTTTCTGTATATACAAAGTATATCTAAAAATTAGCAAAACGTACTCATTTTCAGGACGATTTTTCTACATTTTATGGGTATTCGTTTTTTGTGTATATTAGATAAAGTATATATATATATATATATTTTAGTATAGAACTTTAGTCATTGTTTATTTTTTGAGAACTGAAAAATGTAATGTTGATAAGTGCCAGCTTTTTTTCTTCGAATGATTAAATATTGGAAAGTTTGGCTAATTTTTTGGAGACTTTATCAGCAGCTGAGTCATATTTTTCTTATTTTCTTTCGCATCCATTCGCATTCTCTTTCGAAATTATGCATTTAATTTCTTTAATTTATTGGCGAAATTGTATGGGCATTTTTGGAACTTATTCATTCATTTTGTGGAACGAAATGCAGATGGAAGAATTCAACTTGAGACGGAGAGTGGAACGTGACGTGTGCGCGGTGGGAGTCTGCTGAGAGATAGAGATAGAGAGAGAGGGAGAGAGGGAGAACCTGTTTGCTCTCTTTGCGCCTTGTTATGTTAATTGTTATTAATTATACATTTTATATGCATACAACGAGAATGATGACGGAATCGATCGACTATGATGTCAGCACTTTACAGCCATATATTGTATAGACAACCAGAAAAACGAATAATTCTCGTAAAGCTGGTGTATTTCATTTGGGTTGCGTGATAAGATCAAAATTTTAAATGCTTACACTAGCTAACAGACACATTCCAGTTGAACCTTGAACCGCTGGACTGGGACTGGTTTTGAAACTATTTTCAAATTGTGTGCGAATCATAAACGAACACAGTAATTGACCTAGACTTGGACAATTGAGAGCGATATTCAGAAAACTATGAAAGCTATTCCATATCGAAGTTGAAATAGACTTCCATCAGATTTCAAATATACAAAATATTGAATTAAAACGATGCTGAAAATGCCACAAGTTGAATTTCGCTCAAGTATTAAATTTAGATGTTCAAAGCATTTAAGTGAAATTGAAAGACTGGTTTTTGGTCGAGGGCTTCCGCAGTTTTGGTGCCACTAAAGGTGGTTGCCCAATACCATCAGATGCATTGTGTGCACCCTCGACGGTAAGGAGTTCTTCGTTCTTCGTTCTTGGTGCTCTGTTCTCTGTTCTCTGTTCTCCCTTTGCCCTGGGTTATTGTAGTATATACAGTAATAGTAGTACATCATGGCACGCACATTGACAGCTGTCATTAGCATTCATTGCGGAAGCGCGGCAAAAATCCATTGAAGGGTCTGTGGCACTCGGCTGCTGGGGTGCAGTAAATGGGCCTTCATTAAAATTGAAAATAATAAAACGGAAAATAAATATAAGCAATGAACAACTGGCGGCCGCAAACGGCAAATCAAACACTTGAAAGTTGATTAAAAACGGCCCTGCTACTTCTTCAGCTACTGCTGCCACCATCCCTGCCCCTGCCCCTGCCCATGCCCATGCCTTTGCCACTAGCACTGCCACTGCCATTGCCACTGCCGCCCCACACTACCGCTGCCCACATGCAACAATTTGACGTTTGACTAAAGTAAAATCAGCACAGATGCGTGCAACATGAAAACGGCGGGCTTAAACTCTCAATGAATGATGTTGCTCTCAATCAAAGTGAATGCAAAGTGAATAAAGTCTGGCAAATGGAACTCGGAATGGGGTATTCAAGTGTTGATATAGGTCAGTTGCTTTGATCTTTTCTACCTAATCACAGAGCTTGCCACATTCTAGAGAAACCACAGAGTATTGTGGAATATGTGGAAATGTCTGCAAAACGAGCCAGAAACTTTCATTATAAATGTATACACTTAAGACTTGAGAGAAAACTGATTTGAAATATGAAATGTTCAAGACTTAGATGCAATGCAGTTGATTTTACATTCGATTTTGAAAATCTTTAATCCATAATATTATTCTCAATTGCAGATTGATTGTGGGTGCGCCCAAATTCGATACATCCACCTATCAGGAGCGCATTAAGGAGGCTGGCGCCGTCTTCAAGTGTACGATGAATGATGATGACTGCCAGTTGGTGGCATTCGATTCCAAAGGTAAGCGAATAATAATAAGTCAACCCAATTGAACTCTCGGCTTGGGAAATGGGTTTGGCGCCATTGAAGGGCCCAAAGCGCAATCTTCACGTTACAGTCTCCCAGTCGCCCAGTCGCCCAGTCTCCCAGTGTCGAACACAGTCTCAGTCTCAGTCTCAGTCTCAGCATTAGTCTCAGTGGCTTTGTGTTGGCGCCAGTGACAAAAGCGCCAAATGCAATTAGTTATTTATGGCTCACACGCATGCGCAGCGGTTTTTAGTATGCAAAATGCGAGAATTGCGAAAATGCAAAGCAGCAAATGCGGCAGAAGCAGCAGAAATTGCATAAAATTACGCACGGCTGCCGTTTATTATTTTTAGAGGTTTTCCTTCTTTTTTGTTGTTGTTGTTGTTTCTTGTCATTTCACCGGGCATGAACTTCCTTAAGCGCAAACGGAAATGATAAACAGGCGGCCTCTAAAATAAACAGTCGCCCATTTTCAAGGTCCTCCCCAACCAACCAACCCGCCCAGCATATCCATCATCCTACCAACTAAACTAAACTGTAGCCACAGTGAGGCTTGTCTCCCCTCGTCTCCCCGATATGCAGCCAACGGATGCGCAAATAAAAATTATTCGCCCCGTCGACGATGACGATGTCGATGTCGATGTCGATGTGAATGTGCATGTTAATGTTAATGTTAATGCTGATGATGGCAATGTGAATGCAATGGAGTCTCACTCAAGTGGTGTGCTGCCGAGTGTTGGTGTGATGTGGTGTTGAGTCCATCTTGGCGTGCCTTCCTATAAAACAGACGAACTTCTCCTCAACGAACTTCAAGACAATCGATTGCATTTTTTTTTTCGTTGGGTCATACTTGCTATTAAGCAATATGAAAAATAATTGCTACAATGCTAACCTATGTGGGAGAAATCGAAAGAATTAAATAAAAAGTTATGCAACATCAAGAGGAAGTCTTAGAAATTAATGTACAAAGTATAAATTAATTGATCAATGCTTGAAGATAACTTCGAAAGAAATAAAAATTTCAGAAATTTGAGTTCCTGAATCCAACCTTAAAACTATATATATTTTAAATAACTATAACAACAGTAAGATTTGTTGTAGATACGTTAGTCAAATTGAAGTTAGACTGTTCAATCAAAGAAGTGGTTCGCTTTATTTAAGCTTGACTGTAAGCTTAAGTTTTTTTGCCCGTTAAATGTTGGTGGCATACGGCAGGCGTTACCTGTCGACAATGTGCTGGGCATCTGAGATGCCCAGCCATAAATATGCAATTTGATTTTGCGGCTGCTGCCTGCAACTGGCTGGCAACACCTCAAAAATCAAATTGCTGACGCGTGCTCAGGCCCGGAAAGCAAAGGATTGCGAACTGGGAACCGGGGCAAGAGGCAACTGAAACTGGTCACTGGGGTGTTGATGGGCAAGTCCCGAGTGAGATCCATAAATTGATCGGCTAAGTGCCTGGGTTAGTTTAGTAATGCTACTCTTATGCATAGCGCCAAGCCTTTATCAACAAAATGTTTAAATGCTCGTCTCAACTCTTATATCGTATGCTTGCTACAAAAAACAACAAAAAATATATATAACCAAAAGGAGTCAACAGGTGCTTCATTCAGCTCGCAGGTTGGTTCGCTCATCCATTAGAGATCATGCACACACACACGCACACACACTGGCATAACTAGAAATTAGTCAATGATATATTTAAACAAAATGCATCTGATTCATGGCAAAAATGATTACTCATCTTAATTGTAAATAATCAACTACTCATTGCCGCAAGCGTAATTGCTGAAGTCACCAAGCAAAATGATTTAATCTTTATAATATTTTTGTCAAATTTTTAGTCAATTTTTTTGTCGATTTGTCTCGATGTGTCACAGGCCTGCAGAAGAGATTAGATTTTAATTTGTGTTCGAGATGATTTAGTTTTCGACTATTGTACAATAACATTTAATTGTTATAATTGTTTTTATTGATTTCTTAAATACAAATTTGTGTTTTCAAAATGTTTTGAATTTACTCTTGTGACAGCAATATATATATATATTTGATATTTCTATATCATATTTATTTTATTTATATATTTTATATTTATACTCGTATCTCATTTGAATATATATTGTCGCATCGCACCCCGAAAATGTTTGTTGAGTGTCCCTTTTATTTTCATATTTCATTTGTATATTCAATTAGTAATGGTTCAATCATAATCATACCTATATATATATACTATATACTATATTCCTGCTTCCATTAAATACACACTTCAAGCGACATTTAATGTCCTTGTCATCATTTTGCAATTATTTGTAGCAATTTGTGTGTCCCTCATTCAACCGCACTTCAATCAAATTATGTGTATGTGTCTGTGTATGTGTGTTGGTACTTCAATCATCAGTACAGCACCCTGTAAGCAATTTTCACGTGTATTATTTCGCTAAAGGCCGCACATCCCTCAGAGACCCTCGCAGGCCCTCAGAATGTTTATACCGTAATAAATCATTGCCAAACATCAACGGAAGTGGCCATTATGCCGTTATTTGCCAAGTGTCTTGTTTAGCGCAACTTAATTAGTTTGCTTTTATTTTTTTCATTTTTTAATTTTTTCTTTTTTGCCTTTTTGCTTTTCTTGTTTTCATTTTCTTGGTCTTCGCTTCCACTTTAAAATACATCTGTATCAATTTCAGCAAATTTTTCATTTCCGTCGTCGGTTATTTTTTTTTTTTTTTTTTTGTCTCTCCCTCTTTCTGTTAAATGTGCGACGCTTATGAATTAAAAGCACCCGATTTTTGTTTTTTTCTTCTGATGATTTTGCAAGCTGAAAACTATCTACTGATTGGGTCCGAACTATATCTAATTTGCTCTCCATCCATTTCTAGGTAACAATCGCAATACATATGGCCAAATCATCGAACGCAAGTCATTTCAGTGGCTTGGTGCCACTGTGGCCACCGGACGGGACAGCGACTTGGTTGTGGTGAGTATCTCTCCAAAAAAAAAAAAATATTGTGTGCAGCACTCGTATTTTCGCAAAATATTATATTGAAAATGCCAACAACAAAAATGACCAAACACTTTTAAAATGTCTGCCATTGATCAAATTATGCCAAGGTGGACTCCTTATATGTATATATCTATATACTCGTGCCGAGCTGGAAGGATTCTTCATTGAAAGTCGTTCAACTTTCTAGTCGCTTACAATTTATTTATGTTTGCCGCTTATTAAAAATCCACTTCTCACATTTTAATCTTCGTCGGTAAGGTTTCATTAACTAAATTCTGTAGCTTCAAGGCTTCATCAGCAACTGGCGGACTGATGAGTTGCTAAGTATTCATCGTTCTAGAGCAAGTAGGACAATGCCCTGAAGTCCTTTACAGTTGTAATGATAGTAACTTTTATACACTTGATTTGCTTGTGACGCAATAGGGTTTTCCCATCTGTCCAAACAATACTAATGTAATTTGAAAAGTTCCACAATTTTATTGAAAACTTGTAAATTAACTTCATATAATCCCCATCAAGTGGACAAGAAAACTGGGAAAGTTGTCAATAAAATGAAATAGATCTGTACTTCACTGACACTGACAGTTTCCTCTAAATACATTTTAAAGGGCCGAGCTTAATTCGTAGTTTCTTAGTGAATGATTATGTAGACCTAGTTCTTAACTGGGAACCATTTGAATAATATAAATTGGATAATCAACCCACATCCAAATTGCATTATTTATCGCTTGGCAATGTTGTAAAACCAAAGATTAATGTGGCAACAAAACCGAGACTTTTATTTTCAACGACGACCGCCCAGTCAGCCAACCAACCAACTGACTGACAGACAGACTGACTGACTGACTGACCCACCAGCACACCTCTGGGTCTCTGACACCGTTCAGTCCGGTGATTGTCTGATTTTAGTGTGCATTGATGTCATCATCGCAGAACGCGATTGCTTGTCAAATGGGCAACAGCACATCCCAGGGGCTCATTGAAAGTGCAAGCGCAGCCCAGCCGGCACAGACCAGCCCAGACCGGACTGGGCCAAGAGATGCCATCAGAGCAGGTGGGCGTCAAGCTCAAGCTCAAACTCAAACTCAATCTGAAATTGAAAACTATTAGCTTGAAAGAAAAATCCGAAATGACATTTTTTATGACAATGCCGTAAGCCAGTTTCGTTTTTTTTTTTTATGTCAACTGCGGTGGGTGTGCAATGCCGTTATACTAATGCACACACATGTGTGTCTGTGTGTGTGTGTGTGTGTGTGCATACTATATCCATCCATCTATGTTTTTGTTTATGTTTATTATTGCTGTAGCTTTAGATACTCTTATACCCTGCACACATCAAAATCGGGTATTTTTTAAAATTATTTTACAACAATTTTGTTGCTTTTTTCTTTTAACTTTAATAACAATGCCAAAGAATTTGTATTTGTGAAGTGAAAGTGAAAGTCATCATCAAATTCTTTAACAATTGCTCCAAAATTTCTTGAAAATAATAATGATTTATGCTAATAATACGAAAATGGCAAATATCGATTAACTTGTTGGCTTATTATAGCCACAAGAATGTCTGCAGAGCAGATGGTTTAGTTTAGTTTCGGATATGGAGTATCTTGTAGTCGAGCACACTTCAAAAAGAGCTATCATATTTGTTATGATTTGATGTAAGGTCTTAGCGACAACAATTGGAGCAACAAGACAGTTAAAGCAATATTCTGAATGCGTTTTGAATTTGATTTAAAAGCGTGTTTCTGTTGTTGTTGTCATCTTTGTGGTCGCTTTGAACGTGGTCGTTTCTTGGATTGCGTCAAGTAAACCACACTCGCGCACACACACACACACACACACACACACACACACACACACACACACACACACACACACACGCAGAGTGGCAGTTAGCAAGTATTATACACTGTGCGCTGTTTAAGGTGCGCCACAGTCGCAACTTTGGTTAATTGCGTTGGCGTTGCTGGCCAAGCCAACAAACTTAAAGATATGGCCACGGCTAAGCCACCCACCTAACTGGCCAAGAGAATGAAAGAGAGAGACAGCGAGAGAGAACGAGGGAGAAGCGACCGAGGCAACATTTGATTTTCACTTTAGTTCTCAATTAACTTTGATTTGGCCCATTTGATTTGGCAAGCATACCAAGAGCCGTTAACATTGATGGCCCCGCCACGGAGCCCATTGTTACAGTTACTGGTTGCTTTGGTCTGGTCTGGTCTTGTTTTTGTGATTGTTGTTGTTGTTGTTGTTGTTGCAGTTAACTTTTTGTTAGCCATCCATGTCCATGTCCATGTCCATGTCCAGGTCACTTCCGCCACGCGCGCACCCAGTGCCGACCTGGCCTTCAAATGGCCATTAACAGGCCATCGATTTATGTTTGCACCAAGTGGGCAACGGGACCTGAACTACATCATCATCAAAATCACTCACAACAACAAAGCATTGTGCAACATTTGGGGGCATATTGAAGTGAGCTGATTGCTAAATTCGATTACCTGCTCGCTGCATACTAAAATCGAATTTCGTCGAAGTCGTTCGAGAATTCGAAAGATATTTCAAAGAATTTTTGGCCAATATCATTTTTTTAAATCAACCTCAACTTAATGAAAGGTTATTGCTATTTATTATTAGTCAGCAGTATGATTTTTTGATCTGCAAATATATATTTATATAGATAGATGCTTGCTTAAGAAGTATAATAAATTATTTTTTAATTGTATTGTGTTTTTACTATCAACTATTAAAATCGATAAATGAAAATCACAAAAATTAAAAATAAAATCAAAGTTGAAATTAAGAAATAAATGCAAAAGAAAATTACAACTAAATAATACCAATAATAAGAACTATCCTCTCTCCGTGAAACCTTAAGTCTGCTATAAGACTGAATAAGTTATTTGAGAGACTTGCAGATATAAATAGTTCCCCATTAAGCTCGTAAAAAGTTTTGAGCAAAATTATTGTTTTGTTTTCTGAGCATTTGTTCGATGCACATAAAATTTGAAAAATTCATTTCTACGAAATATCCGATTAATTGGACAAGCCTCATATGTTTTATTGATGGCAATTCCATTTGGTATATCGCCCAGTTTGGAGGTTGGCCATGAAAATGAACAGTTTGTTTTTGTGTGTGTTGTTGTTGTTGTGTGAACTGATGAATGGGAGTCATCTGAGCTAAATGCGTTGCAAGGTGAACCCGATCGACAATTGGCGATTGGATGGTGTTGTTGGGAGTGGTACGTTATACGTTGTACATG
Source organism: Drosophila grimshawi (assembly GCF_018153295.1). Classification (NCBI taxonomy): domain Eukaryota; kingdom Metazoa; phylum Arthropoda; class Insecta; order Diptera; family Drosophilidae; genus Drosophila; species Drosophila grimshawi. The sequence continues at coordinate 16,987,358 of NW_025063692.1, read as the reverse complement.
GTAAGCTGTACGTTCTGTGAGTGGATTGTGGCAGTTTTGCCCTGGGGCTCTGTGGCTCTGTGGCTTTGGGGCTTTGGGGCATGTGCCGCATGTCGTGCGGTCTCGTTTCATTTTTGTTTGTTGTTGCCATTGCGACATGATCATCGACACGATCTGTGAAATTGCCAGCGCTATTGAACTCAAATATGGCCGGGCAGACTGGCAGGCAGCCAGGCAGCCAGGCAGCCGGGCAGCCGTGGCAGCCAGGCAGCGCACAGGCCACGGATCGGGGCTCTCCGATCTGTGGCGATCCTTGCGAAAATTTTGCATTCGCAATGATAACGTCTGCATGTCGACCATGTCAAACGTGTTGACTTTTGACTTTTGCTGTTTGTTGTTGTGTGTGGCACCCAACAACGTGCAACGGCGGCGGCTCCGTTCTCTGTGCGCGTCTACGAAAGTGCAGTTTAATGTCTCAAAAATTTATCGCTGGCATTTCGGTATGCGCTCTGTGCCCAACATGGGCACAAACATACCCACAGACAAAGATGCAAAACAAAAAAACCAAAAACAAAAAAACAAAAATGAAGAAAATAAATAATAATAATACATAATATGAAAACTATTTAAAAATAATAGTATGCATGAAAGCACCGTTAAGGAGTGCTTCAAATGTAGCCAGACTAAGCATTTTTAGTCATGCTTCAAGTTGAACTTAAGATCCCTGAGACCTCTATATTGATTTGTATGTATGTACCTACAGATCACAAGATTGTGTATGAATATACATAAATACGTTTGAATTTATGCAATAATTTTAATTTATTTGAATTAAAATATTTTGCTGACTAGTTGAATTATTTTGTGAACATCAAAATCTAATTGGCATAAAATTTTATCTTAAAAATCACAAATTGTCTCTGGCCGCTCAAAGATTGTTAATTTGGGCGAGCTTATTTCAATTTAGTTTAGAAACTATAATTGTAGCAGAGCTTTAGCGAAAAATAAAACGTGGCAACAAGTCAGCTCTTAGGCAAGTTCGGCAAACTCGCTTGTCTCTTTGGGGCCCAGCTGCCGATCATCATTTTGACTGCAGGCAATTTGCATATCTAAATATCTTACCGCGAAAACCACAAGTCGCTGGCAAACTGGAGTCAATTCTCTCATGGATGTTGCACTGAATGCGACTCTGATAATAAAGTTTTTAATAGGAAAATGCTATTAACTTATTGGTCGCGCGCGGTGGGCCCTGGTCAATTGGGGGCCGAAGCTGCATTGCCTGGACGATGAAACTGCTGCTGCTGCTGCTGCTGCTGCTGTTGCACATTATGAATTCAATTGAATTGTTCAATGGCCTGGACCTGGACCTGGACCTGGACCTGGACCTGGACCTGGGCCTACGGCAAACTTTTTGATTGTCTTTATTTTGATTTTATGGACGCTCTGAGTGCACCTGAGGCGCTCCAAAGAGCGATATGAATGCGACTATGCAGATATTTTGTGACAGGGCTGCAACGAAACGGAACTCACCTGAACTTAAAAACATATATATGATTCCTAAGCAATAATACTGCTTCAGTAACAACAGTGGGGAAATCTTGGCATTCGATATCGTCGAGAGACATTCTCTTAACCCAAATTTCCTCAAATTACTCAAGTCAGAGTTTGTAAAAAATGTTAATTGAGTGTGATGGCAAAATGACTTATGGAATATGTGCTTTAAGAGATAATCTATTTGAATTTGTATGAATGTGCTTCATAAGTGTTAAGCAAACACAAAATGTTTACTCTGGTTTTCGACAATGTTTTTGTTTTGGTTCTTGGCAGATGATTGCTTGGCTGAGTTCAACGGGTGCAGCAAAATTCAAGATAAAAAAGCTGAAGGGTTGAATACATAATTGTGTAAATAATGAAAATATTGTGCAAATGCACAAATGCTTTTCGTATTGCAGACATAAACATTTCATAAGATTGTGGGATGTGGGATATGGGATGTGTGTGTGTGTGTGTGTCCCTGGTCTAGAGACGGGTGTGCTGTGATTTTGGAGTCGCCGCTTGCATAATGTGAGCGAATAGATATTGTGATTCAATGGGTATTTGAATGAGTTGGGCGTGTCTTCAGCAGAGCACCAGACTTGGAGCTGCAATGATGTGATCAGCATGCATTTTTGGCGATTGCGCGTCATTTCGGAGTTGATGTCAGAGTCAGAGGTGTGTGCGCGGCATGAAACTGGCATAGAGTCGAGTCGACTCGAGTCGAGTTGAGTGGTGTGGCGTGGCGTGCAGTGAAGGGGGGACTGGGAAGGGGGTAGCGTGCAGCAGGAGCAAGTCAATAGAGCTGCTGGCTTTGCGGTCCTGCCACTGGCAATGCCATAAAAGGCACAATATGTATAAATTTGTAAAAGTAATTGCAGGCATATGTGCCACAGAGCAAGCATCAAACAATGCCAGTCCGATCTGAGCCGGGCCGGGCCGGGCCGGGCCGGGCCAACTGCATGCCAGCCATATTTGGCATGGGCCATAGGCCCAAGTATTGCCGTCTGTTGAGCAGCGCCGGCAGCGTGCGTGTTTTATGTCCAACTGCCAGCCATTTATACATTATAAAACTATATGTACGTTTGTACATTTATCCAAACAGACAGACAAGCCAATGAAGATGGAGACGCAGCTCCAGGGTCGAGCCATGCCATACCATCCATGCACCATCCGTCCACAGAGAGAACAAAAGTATTAACAGTACTCAAAATGCACAATTCCGATTAATAAAGTATTTTTACCATTGCAGTAGTCTAAAATTTGTCGTATTGAATTCTTTAAGACGCATTCAAGAGTTCAATTCTTCATTTCTAGCTTTGTGCACCAATTCCACAAAAAAAAACGTATTTTATATGCTACAAAAATCAGACAAATAATTTATTCAATAAATATTTGAACTACAAAAAACTTTTGCTTACCAGATGTGCGTAAATGATGCGAAAGCAAGAAAAGTTGCTGAGATTTCTTGAGAACATTGTGGATTTGATTCTCGGTTACTTACTCATCAATTTGGTATATCATTCGTTTTTTTTTTATATTTTTTCTACGTGTACCGCACCGCACTGAACCGTTCCGTTTCGTTCCGTACCGCTCATGCCTCATCTCGTAATTCGCCTTGGCCATTTTTGGTGTTCTGCATTTCATGATCTGTTGGATGCTGCCATTGTTTCGCATTGTTACAACTTCACAATGAGGCATTTGCTGTTGTGTCGTCTCCAAAAGTTAAATAATTCTCATCTTCTCTCTTTCTCTCTCTCTCTCTCTCTCTTTCTATGTGTTTTACAGGCCTGCGCACCGCGCTACGTATACCACTCGATGACGCCATCGTTGTCGCTGCGCTATGATCCGGTCGGCACCTGCTTCACCTCGCACAACTTCAAGCAGTTCTATGAGATATCGCCGTGTCGCACAAGTAAGTGGGTCGCCCAGAATTAGACCAGTACTGGTTTCCCTTCACCTTCCCCTGCCCCTGCCCCTGCTCCTCCCCCAACAGTCTTTCTCCACGGTCGAAAATCAGCAGCACTTCATGTGATTTGCAGTAATTTGACCAGGGAATCCCTTTAAACGCAAAATCACACAAGCAACAAGAAACAACAAGGAAAGTGATTACCACATACATATATAGGTATTAAGCCAGGGCCAGGTCAAAGCATGGGTGTCAGATAACCATTAAGGAGCGCATTTCGTGTTCATCTCTTCTGATATTCAGCAAGTGTTCCAATATATCACAATAATTTCAATTGATTTTAACTAAAATGAATCAAATTTACAACAAACAAGCTAACGTACATGATTCATTTGAATACTTATCCAGAATCGCTTTCAAGAGAGAGATAAAAAATATTACATTCAAAATTGTTGCCATAAAAACTTTTCTTTGATCCAATGCAATAAAACACTAAAAGTTTATCAAATGTCAATTTATTTCTCTATACGATTTTGATTCTTTCTTCATGAAGTGTGAACACATTTTCCATATATATATATATATATATATATAGATCTTAATGTCAGACTGATCAGTCTGCTGCGATTTTCCTAGGAAAACAAAAAATGTCTTATAGAGCAGAATGGAAATCAACAATTGATCTTATTGTTGTTAATGTCACTGACAGCTTTAATTCCCTAAGCCCAATTCAGTAAAGCCCAATTGTATCTGAAGAGATTGTTTATGTATGTAATATGCTATTGACAGAGTCTTCAAATCATCGCCATGTTCTTTTTTTATTATTCCTAGCATATTCGAGTAGGCTGCACGGGCACATGAGAAAAGATTTATGGCTCATAACAGACTGTGACTTGAAACAAATATGTGTATACCCTAAACTAAAACATGTCTATTAGTGTATTTTAATGCCGTGAAAGTGCCAACAAAATATTTTATATGTGATGCTCATATAGGAAAGCATGCTGAACTGCATTACGTATGATATTTTTGGTAAATTCGGAACTGGCTGCCAATTTGTTTGCTTAGTCATATGTAGCGTCTATATATGCAGAGGTAAACGTATATATATAAATACATATATATATGTATAGATATGTATATATAGCATATGTATGCCCCCACATATAGCTGGACATGTAGACACATATGGCACGACCACGAGATTATTTTTAGCATTGACAGCAGATGCAGAGCATATATATATATATATATATATCTATATATATATATATAGACTTTCATCGCGTAGACGATATGTATATAGAGGCTGTACATATATACACACATTTATACATGTGTAGCTTTAATCTATGATTCAGTTAATTAAGAACCAACTGATCAACTTTTGGATATCTATGAAAAATATGTGTTTCTTATACACATGAAGGCTTATTAAAATCAATTACAAAAGCTATTTATTATTTTGATTTATCTCTTTCAATATAGAAGGCATAATTTTTACTATTGAAATCGGTAGTTTTGATTGTATTTTAATAATAATATCTGTTTTTTACCCATCACGAGTGTCTATTTTTTTTTTTTTAACTACATGACATGTTTTAAGTGATCTAGGGATTTTTAAGAGATGAAACATTTTAATTTGATCGAAATTAAGTTAGTTCAATTGCCATTTTTAAGAGCTGGAACATTTTAATTTGATCGAAATTAAGTTAGTTCAATTGACATTGCTTTAACTAATTTAATAATTAAGTTGATGCTATTTCAGTAATTGCTCCCACAGAGAAATATATATTCGTCTATAGTGTTTGAGTTCATATTATTCATTAAACATTAACTACACATAAACAATTCAACCGGAAAGAGCTTGATTAGAGCCTATTTAGTTTTATTTAAAGATGCTATTAAGATTAGATCTATGTTTTTGGCTCTAATATGATAGACGAAAGAGAAAATACGTGTTAGAAATGATTATGTTAGCTGGTTCCCTCTCCGGGACCACAATCAACATTTGGATTAAAGAAATATTTGCCAATTGAAGAACGAGGCAATATGCCATGTTACAGAGTGTAATGGAAAAAAATACGATATTCGAAATGTGGTCGATGTGGAAGCGATGAGAAGCTATTTCTGTGCGTATCGAAACGATTGCTCAATTGCTGTTGCCTCTGATCGAACCAAGGCCAATTTAATAATTCTAAGCGCATTGCCCGGCGCTGACTGATTCCCATTGATGTGTTTGTTGTTGTTGTTGCTGTTGTTGTTGCTGTTGTTGTTGCTGTTGCTGTTGCGTTATTAATGTTGTCATTTCTACAGTTGGTGCTGTTTTTGTTGTTGTTGTTCTTGTTGTTGTGCAATGATTAGCAGCAGCGGCAACAGCTACTCATCACATGACAGTTGGGCTAGCACATTCCGACATCACTGAAAGCAATAAATACCAACTTAACGCACAAAATACCAAACTAATAGTTAAGACGAATAAAGAAAAAAATACAACAAAAAAACAACAAAAAAAAAATAAATAAATACAGGAGAAAAAAGCTGAATAATTGAGGAGGAGGCAAAAAAAAAAAAAAAAGGGGCAGACATTCAAACAAACAGGCGGCAGCAACACAGCAAGCGGACCAAGAGAGCCACAATTGTTGAGAGCTGATTTGGTGTCCAAGTGTGATTCGAAAACCAAACCCATGTCCGAGCTGAGCCGGTGTCCAAGTCCAAGTCCGAGTTGGAGTTGAAGTTGAAGTTGGAGTTTGAGTTTTGAGTGCGATTCCGATACGACTTCTGGTGCCCTTGCGCGCAGACTAATTGTAATTCAAGACGGGGGCGATTTTATTATGGGAATTACTACAACTGCACAACGCACAATGCACACAGGCCCATGTTGCTGTCTCTCTATGCGTGTGTGTGTGTGTGTGTGTGTGTGTGTGTGTGTCTATGTGTGTGTATGTGTGAGTTGGTTTGTGTCAACGGTGTGCCTTAAAAGTTGACTTATGAGAGAAGGTTGCTGTGCCGTGGACAACAGCAACAAACACGGCAGCAACATGCTGATGTTGCTGTTGTTGTTCCTTTTTCTGTTGTTGCTGTCGTTGTTGTTGTTGTTCTCGCTGAACGTTCAAATTGAAACACTTCGGAGACAAATTGTTATCGTTTAATTTGATCAAACGCACGATCTGGCTGTTGATTTTGTGCTCAGCTGCAAAAAAAAAAGAGGAAAGAAGCAGGAATAAAAAACAAGTTGCTGTTGTTGCAGCTATTGCTGCCGCTGCTGTCGCTGCTGCTGCTGTTGTTGTTGCCGCGAGCATTGCGTGATTTTTATTTGGTAGCAAACATTCGCGGACAGTTGGTCGGACAAAAGCACAAACAAAAAGACAGCCAACCAAAGGATGTGGAGCTTGTGGTCACCAGGTTGTAGTTTGCTTTTGCCTTTTTTCTCTTTACTTGTTGTTGCTGTTGTTGTTGTTTGTGTTGTTGTTGTTGTTCTTGTTGCTGCTGCTGCTGCTGTGGCCTTTGGCTTGGGCCTGTCGTCTGCAGGCTTTTGTTTGGTGATCTGCCGCTGTAGTTTATTGTATTTTCATTTCAACGTCCATCGTCTGGCAGTTGGCAGTTGCCCCAGCTCTAAACTCTCAGCTTTTTTTTCTTTTTTTTTTTTTTTGCCCCTAAGGCGCGAGCGCGCTCTAATCCTTTTATGTTGTTGGTTGTTGTCCGTTTGAATGTTTGCCCCATCGCCTGACAAATCACTGGCGCAATTTATTGCATTGCTCTGGTAATTATTTGCAATTTATTGCCCCTCCCTGCCGCTCCCTGCCCCCCCCCCCCCCACAACTACATTTTTCTGATACAATTTCAATCCATACAGGCATAGTAAGCATTTGCCTTCAAAATGAAAAAAAAATGAACTCAAACTGTAACTCTTTATTTTGTTGCTTTCCCCACTCTTTGCAGATCATTGGGGATATCATCGACAGGGCTCGTGTCAGGCTGGCTTCAGTGCGGCTGTCAACAGTGTAAGTATCATTTAACAGAGTACATTAGCTATTGTCATCTGTTTGCCATAAGCTAGGAAAAGCCATTGCATTTTATACAAGTCAAATAACTGGCAGAGTAACCTAGTCAGATCATAGATCAGATTTAAAGTGCCCAATCTTAGTAAGAAAAAAAAACATAAAATATGCCCAAATGTTTAGAAAGCTGAAAATATTTAATCTCTATTTGAATTTGATTTCTTATTATTTTTATACATTTTAGAAAGGTTGTATGCATGTTAGTTTTGAGTTTAATTTGTGCTTCTATAATTTGGAAAATTGCATTGATCATTTTGCAATAACTAAATTTCATAATCATAGATAACTAAATACAAATTTTGTATAGGAATCAACTTAAAGTATTTGAATATCGACAGAGAATTTTACGGGGTACAAATATTTTTACCTGTTGCCAGTATTTTTTTTTGTTTTTTTTTTGTCGCATTGAGTTATTATATGCCGGGGCCGTGGTGATAGGTGTTTTTTTCTTTGGGCTTGTATAGGTGCTTGGATTTAAGTTTTGGGCTTGGTATTGGTATTTTGAATATGAGTTTTTGGCTTGGCTTAAATTTGGCGTGAGCACGTTTAGTTGGCACCTTGTTGCTTGTGATCGTGGCATAATATTTGCATAAGCAATTTCCTAAGTAAATTCACATTTCGCATTTGCAGAATGGATCGCGTTTATTCATCGGCGCGCCTGGCAGCTGGTATTGGCAAGGTAAACTGCACGTTTTTAACCATTTACCATTTAAATTTAGTATGAAACAAGTAAATCAATATAATATTTACATATAAAGTCAAGTTCTATTTATACTGTATGTATTTTGAAATTTGTTGTACTCGTACTACCTATAAATACAACAGCTACTCTTATCCAATGTATTTAGTTATAGATAGACCTTTAAGTATTTAATTCCTAGCCAAAGTGAGCCCAACCCTACCCCAAAACACACACACATAATGTAGTTATTGGTTTCATATACATAAATCCATTTCTTATGATCTTATATATTTTTCCTACTTTGAAATAGTTGCAAAATGTTGCCTTTGATTTTGCATATAGTTCTTTGTTCCCGCCCACTTCCCATCACTTTGCGGTTTACCCTATATATTTGAAATTTTGCATACGAAATCTCTTTTTGTGTTAATTTTCAGTTTTAGTTGTGTTTAATTTTGAGCATCCTTAGAATTTAGTACGTCCCTAACCTCAAAAAAAAAAAATAAAAATAAATAAAAATAAACACAAATAATCCACAGATTAAATTAAACTACACAGATATAAAATAGCATAATCTTAACCCACAGAATAGTATTATAATTAAGCTTGAAATTCGTATGAAAGTTTTGTATTCTAGAATTCTTGATCTCAAGATCGAAGCGTAGTAATTTTCATAGATCGTATTGAAATGGTAGAGTCGAAAACTTAAAGTTATTATAACAAACTGGAAAACAATCGATATAAATGCATCAAAGTATTGAAAGATAATCATTTTGAGAAATTAATGTTGTTAATACCACAATCGAAACATTCGTTAGTTTTCCAGCACTAACATAGTATTTTTTTATAAACTCTAGATGCTTAAGATATTTACTGTATGTGTCAATCTGTTATGTCAACATTTATGTATACACTCCTGAAATGCGCTAATTAAATAGTTATTTAAGTCATGATTTTTTTCTAGTGTTGTCGAGTTGTTCTTGTTGCTACCATCCAAAATTATTACACAATTGGAATTGTTGTCGTTTAGTGTTGTCGCTGCTCGAAAATCAAAACAAACTCATTTGGCTAACTATTTACCATCTACAACTCGACAGCAACTGCTGCAGATAACTAACCCCATGTTAAGTTTATCGTGTAGTCAGTTGAACTATTGATTATTGATTATTGATTATTGTAATGTACTTGTAATCGTAACTATAATTGTAATATTTAACTTTAACGATAACTACTACTATAACTGTACCTGTACCTGTACCTGTATCTGTACCTGTACCGTAAACGCGTCATAATTTCCCACTTGAATTTTTAGTCGAACTCTTTATTTGTCTCATTTTGATTAATATGTATTATGTATTCTCTTTTTATTCTTGAATTTTGAACCGTAAAAACAAACAAACCAAAAAAAAAAAAATTAAAAAAATGGCCTCTGTGCATTCTGTACCGAACGCCATGACCTGTGTCTGTTGTTCAACCCAACCAAAACCAAAACCTAAAACCGCAACCAAAACCACAACCAAAACCAAAACCAAAACCAAAACCGAAACCGAACATAAAATACACATCAAACCTAAAAACTCGATACCAAAACTTCTGCTATTATTATCCGAAATACTGAATACATAAAAAAAAAGGACAAACCTACTCAATACCGCCCGATGCCGAGTTTCCATATAAGCCGCCTTATTATCAGCCCTTCGGCACTGGAGGTAATAATAATAATACGCAAATACGCTTCTCACACCGCAAAGCTCAGCCAACCTTATCTACAACATTGATCAAACTTAACCCTACAGCCAAGAGCCTAAAAAAAAAAAATGATACAATAAAAACTGTACAAAGTATCTGAATAATCTGAAAAAAGGCGAAAACTAAAAATAGCTTCTTCACCGAAAAAAACCTTACCCTCAAAACTCCACATTTTATATAATGGTGTGTGTGTGATAATATTAAGAATACGAACTCGAAACCATCAACAAGGCGCTGAGACTGTCAAGTCGGGTCAGAAAGTTACCTGTTAACCATAACTTTTGCCCCTGTCCACGATTTGACAGCGTTCGCTAAATTTGTCCACACCCACCGTAAACCACCCCCTTCTCTCTCTCTCTCTCTCTGTATCTCTCTGCCATCATCAAACGCTTCGCTAACAACGAGTGCAACGAGGGCAACGAAAACCGCACAAACGTTCCACAAATCGTTCCCGAAATGCCTCGTCACGCCTCAGAAGCACATAACTGCAGCATTGGTTCGTGTCAACACTAAGCAATGCTCCATACCAAAGTACTTAGTGCATAGTGCATAGTGCATTCACTTTATAGGTAGCAAGAATCATACCAATCATATATGACAAAGTAATCACATATCTACATATATATTTGATCTACTTATCAATGAGAACGGTTAAGGCAACAGTTACTTGCATGAAATTCGAAAATGTTTTAAGCGCATTCAATTATTTTGTGCTGCCAGTTCGCTTTTAATGAAATATTATTATTTGATTCATTGTATGTTGACCGGTTGGCAAATTGGCAAGTTGTTGAACTAAAATTTAATTGGCGACTCTGCAATTTTATCTATTACATAAAAATTATGGCACTGGTATATATTTTTAAAGTTTGACATTTTACGGGGCTATTTGACTTTGAAAGCAACGAAGTTGATGCACTCACTTCTTTTGTTGGCAGGCTTAAATTCCTTGATCAGATAATGAAATTCTCATTTATAGAATTTTTTTATTTTTTATTTTTCTTTATCATCCCGAAACTGTGAGAATTTATCTAAATAAGCAAAGTACAATTGTTCTCATATTAAAATGGTAAAGTATTTTATTTCCTGAAGTTAGATATTCTTAATTTAAGAGTCCTTGATTAAAAAATGTAATTTATTTGTCATTGAATATATTTTTATTTCTTTTTTTAATGTGGACTACAAAAAATCAGCAACAATATTGAAAGAAAAAAAAAATTTAATTTTAAAAAGCATAAAATTAAAATTAAATTAAATGTTTAAAGCATTATTGAAATATTAAAATACAATAAATGAGAGCTTGGGAAAATCACAGAAAATGAATCACAGTAATTTTTAGATGGGAAATACATCCGAAACTTATAAATAAGAAAAGACAAAATTATAAATGAGAGTAAAAGAAAAAAGAAATTAAAAGAAAAAACAAGAACGATTTATTCAAAGGTTTGATCGGTAAATGGGCAAATTTAGTATTATGGAAAAAGCAATTTCCGCTGATAATATAGGAAAGTGGGAAAAGAAAGATGATTACGATAAATGCGTGAATCAAATAGCTATTCTAAAATATGGTACTCTACACAGAAGAAATAGAATCGCTGGCGGCAGAGTAGATGCTAAAGTAGATGCTTACGAGTGGTGTCCGAGGCTGGTCTGGACACAAAAACTGCACCTTTCACATTTAGCAAGCATTTTGTTCTCACACAGCCAACAATTAACAACTTGTGGCTGTAAAGCATCTTCGGCTAGCTTAAGTGTGCAAGTTTTTTTTAATTTTAGTTTTTTTTTTTTTTTATTGCAACAAGCCATTTTGACAACTGGGGTCAAACAAACACGAAATGCAGAAATAAGATTGTGAAAGCGACTAAAAGCCAACAATCAAATTTAGGTCTCAAATTTTGTGAGCACCAGAACATTTTATTTAGTAATCAAACCCGTTTTGGGATACTTAAAAGATTAGCAATCACAAATAAAAAGTTAAGTTACGTCAATCAAACTCAAACTGGAATATTTTACGCAACAAATGCTTCTTTTGTTTTGTAATTGAATTAAATAATATTTTAAAATTTCTTTAAGTGAATATTTTATACATTGTATATCTATGCGGATTGTGCTTGAATTGAGAGAAGTTTAAGTATGAGCGTAGTGCAAAATAACGCCAGGATATATGACTTTCAGCAGTAAGGATCTCTTGCCTAAACCGTTCCCATACAAACATACACATACACACACACACACACACATACACATACGTACATAAATATTATACTAAGCTTTAGTTCAAGTATTTGAAGTACATAAAGTAATGGCTGTTACTAACCGTAATTCCTATGGGCTGAGGACATGTCAGCCAAAGCATCCGTCCCAAGCATGCCTCACCAGGGATTAAGCCTAATCTAATCTATCTATCTATTTATCTATCTATCTACCATTTTAGAGATAGTAGTACAATTCATGGCTTCTTGGAGTTATCTAGAAGTAATCTCGTAGTCACCTGTAGATCTTGAGAATATTAATTTTGTCTTGTACTATTGTTGCTGTTGAGTTTGTTTGCTTTTTGTCTTCTTCTTCATCTGTTATTGTTATTGTTTTTGTTTTGCTTTTTTTTGTTTTTCATTTTTGTAGTTGTTGCGTTGTTGTTTTTTTTTTTTAATACTTGTCATCAGGCATGCCGCTCTTTAATCGTAGCTAAACAAACCTCACATTTCACCAATCAATGATCTGCAAAGCGATCTTCTTAACAGAACCGAACCGCACTCACACATTTAAACTCCGATATTCACAGGTCAGGCGATTTCGCAGGATGTGACCAAGCCGGAGAATCAAGTGTTCTCCACGGCCGAAAGTTCATCGGCCAGTGATGATTCGTATTTGGGTTACTCAATGACCACCGGTGACTTTGATGCCGATCGCACCGAGGATGTCGCCATCGGAATGCCACGTGGCGCCAATCTACTTGGCAAGATCGTTGTCAATCGCTGGAATATGGCCAACATATTTAACATAACGGGTCGCCAGATCGGTGAATACTTTGGCTATGCTCTCGCCTCCAGTGATGTCGATGGTGATGGCCTCGACGATCTGATCATCGGTGCACCAATGTATACCGAGCCCGGCAATGTTGAGGGCAAATACGATGTGGGACGTGTCTATGTACTGATCCAGGGCGGCCCATCCGTGGTAAGCTATTAAAACCTACATAAAGAACACAATACGGTTTCCTCACTTTCTCTGAAACTTGCATTAAACAAATCTAGTAACTGAAGTAAAGTATAAAGATATTGAAATCGAATTTAATATTTTAGACCAGGGTTTTCTTCACAGTTTCTGTTAGAAACATATCAATGAAAATCACAACGCAATATTTCAATTCACTTATCTGAAAATGTGAAATGTTGATCCTTAAATTAATTCTGAAAAACATTTTTGAATTTCTAAGGCGATTTTCTTACAATTGCAATAATTGAACACATCAAATGTTGTGCTTAGTTGAGTGAGTCTAGCCAATAATATCAACATGGATTGCTTTATGCTTGTTTTGAAGCCTTACTTACTTTTTGCTGATATTTGGATTATGATATTTACAGTCGGACCACTGGATGGTGGAGCATATACGCGACGGTTTCCATACGAAGGGTCGCTTTGGCTTGGCGCTGACCACGTTGGGCGATGTGAATGGCGATGGGTATGGCGATTTCGCTGTCGGTGCACCCTACGATGGACCCGAGGGTCGTGGCATTGTCTACATTTATCATGGATCCGCACAGGGTCCGCTAACGAAGCCATCGCAGATCATTAAGGCCGAGCAGTTGGTGGAGTCGGCACCGTATCCGCGCACCTTTGGCTTTGCACTGTCCGGTGGCGTTGATATGGATGGCAATACGTATCCGGATTTGGCCGTTGGTGCCTATGCCTCCGATCAGGTATACATCTTCAAATCACGTCCCGTGGCCGCTGTCAATGCGGAGACGGTGTTTTCAAGCACAACGAAACTGATCAGCCTGGACGATCGCAGCTGTGAGCTGAAGCGGGATCGCAAGCAGGTGCCGTGCATGCCGCTGAGCACCTGCTGGAGCTACACCGGTCGCTATCTGCCCAATCAATTGGACTTTGAGGTGTCGTGGCTGCTGGACGCGAAAAAGATTCGCAATCCGCGCATGTTCTTCATTCGCGACGAGGGCAAGAATATACGCAACCAGACCATACGCTTGACCTATGGCCAGCGGTATTGCTTGAATGAGACCGTCTATCTTATGGATAGTGTCAAGGATAAGTTGACACCACTCGAGGTCGAGGCACGCTACAATCTGCGCAGCAGTCGTCCCCTCGAACCGTTGGTGCGACGACGTCGCGAGGCCCTCGAACCGGTCATCGATCAGAATCGCGAGATCATTCTACGGGACTCGATCAACATTCAAAAGAACTGCGGACCGGACAACATCTGTGAACCAGATCTGGCGCTGACCGTCACGTAAGCCAAACTTATCTATCGAAACAATCAATTATCGTAATGCCAAATCTTTTGTAGTGCTGTGGAAAAGTATCTGTTTGTGTCGGGCGAACCGCTGACCATTGAGGTGCTCATCAAGAACAACAACGAGGATGCTTTCGAGGCTGCCTTCTATATGATAACGCCAAAGGATTTGCAGTTCACCAAATTGCAGCAGCTCGGTGAAAAGATCGATATGCCCATCACCTGTTCAGCTCCGGATGGCAGCAACAATTACACCCTCAAATGCGACATTGGCAATCCCCTCAAGGGTGGCAACATGGTAGGTCTCTCTCTCTCTCTCTCTCTCTCAATCTTTCTGTCTGTGATTACCAATGGAATTGGATTTTGATTTTATTTTTGACAGACACACTTTGCTGTTAGTTTTGTGCCAGCCGAGAAGCATACGAAGACTTCCAGCTATGATTTCTACTGGGAGGCGAATTCAACAAATCCGGAGAGAAAGAACTCCAAATTCGATAATATTGGTAGCAAAAGCATTGGCGTCTGGGTGGAAACGGATCTAACGATCAAGGGCACCTCGCTGCCCGACTATCAGGTGTACAAGGCGTCTGATTACAAGGCACCGGGCAATGCGACCATCGAGGAGGAGATCGGGCCACAGGTGGTGCACATCTATGAGCTGCGCAACAATCTCAGCTCATTCATTGAGGGCGCCATCGTCGACATCTATTATCCATATCAAACCGAGTCCGGTGATCCATTGATGTATGTGCTCAATCAGCCAGAGACTGGCGGCAAAATCCGTTGCGACATGATCGAGGTCAATGAGTTGGGTCTCAAACTCAACGAGAAGCAAAAGAATAAATCCTATCTGCATGCTCAGGGTGCCATCAGCAATTCGATGAATGTGGATGCTGGTGCTGGTGCTGGTGCTGCTGATGGTGGCCACTTGGAGATACCGAATGATGCACAAACTGGGGGCACTGTACGCGTCAACGTTGGCAACGACAATCAGCGTCGGCTGACACCCAAGCAGAAGGAGCTGTTGGAGCGCGAGGATGCCCAGGATGTTACCGGTGATGCATCCTATGTGCACTTGGATCGTGCCAACAATGCCGTTCGCCAACAGGAATTCAGCAGCAGCGGCAATCGTACCGATTATCAAATTGGCGGTGGTCCAAGCCAGGCCGATCTGCGTGGACATAGCACCCGGGGACATATACAAATGGCCAGTCCTCATGTGATCACCAGCTCCAGTTCAAGCTACCAGATGCGACCCCAGCAATCGCAACATAATCAGCAGCTTTATTTGGCTGGTGGCAATGTGGGCGACAAGTCGATGTATGGCGGACGCAGTGGAAATTTCCAAACTGGCACCTTGGATTTGGGTAACCTAAATCGTGGCAATGTGGACAACGAGCTGCACCAGACCCAAATGCAATACGGACATCCGGGCAATGTGCAACATCATGTTGTTTACAGTTCCGGCACCAAACCATATTATGGGCGGGAGAACGAAGACTTCTACGATGAGGACAATCAACAGCAAAAGGCACAGGCTCAATCTGAATCGCAGTCACCCGTTCAGCGTCAGTGGAGCACATCCAGTTCGAGTTCGACGCAGCGACGCTTTAAGCGCGACAAGCCAACAACAATTGAGATGAGATTGGCCAATGGCACCTCACCGTGCCTGGGTGTCCAGTGTCGCCGTCTGCGCTGCTATGTCCAGAATCTTGGCTATGAGGATGCGGATGCCGCATTTGTGGCGATACGTGCTCGCATGGTGGCAAGCACAATGGAGAAACTGGCACCCACCGTGCCACTCAACGTGTCCACGCTGGCTGTGGCAAATGTGACGCTATTGCCATTCATCGGTCGACCCATGGAGATGATTGTGAAGACGCATGAGATCTTCTACAAAGCGCAGCCGGAGCCACTTCAAGTTCCCGATGTGGTGCCACTGTGGGTCGTTGTATTGGCTGCCTGCGCCGGCGCACTCATCTTTCTACTGCTCGTCCTTCTACTCTATAAGGTCAGTTGATTATTCGAATTTTTAAGTTAAGTTATTATTTAAGTTTATTATTTAAGGCACTTGTCTCAGTTATTCATCCAAATTTAATCCTCACCAATTTATAACAAATTAATATAAAACAAAAGCATATCATTATAATTGGTTTCAAACTTTTGCCAAAAAGTAATACTTTCTTTTTTTTTTTTAAATTTATTGCTTAACAGTTTTATATTAGTTCCTCTTATTTAATTTAAGTTCAATAACCGTTACCGTTTCAATCACCTGTGCAGCCAATATTCAAACCAATTTGTCTTTTCAGTGCGGCTTCTTCAAGCGCAACCGGCCCGCGGATCATTCGCAGGAGCGACAACCGTTGCGGAACGGTTACCATGGTGACGAGCACCTGTAAGGCCTTTGCTGCAGCAGTAGGACGGGCAGCAGCAGAAACAGAACTAATACACTACACATACGAACAATTAACATCGCACTAAACAACGTACTAAAACAAGAAAACCCAAAAAACAAGAAACGGTTTTAGAAACAAACCTAACTAAATAACGAACGCGCTTAGCCAAGTTTTAAGCCGCGCGCGCGCTTTTTAAAAACGCCCGCCAACGACAAAAGTAGCCAACAAAAAAAAGAAACCTGCAAATCTATACAAAAATTAATGTGCGATGTTGCGATGAATTTTTTTTTAAACAAAAAAAAAAAAGAAAAAAAAAAACAAAAACACGTAAAACTTGCCTAGTCACAAAATTGAGAACTTTCTGATGCGAAAAAAGTTAAATGATATTTTTTTTCGTTTGTTTTAATTATTATTTAATTCGTTCAATGAAACCTTGCAAATTTGATGAACTTCTCCATCGAGTGCTACTTTAATGTGTACTAAAGATAAAACTATATGGTAAGTAAGTGTGACTGTGTATGCGTGTATGTAAATGTATTTGTGTGCGTGAGTGCGAGTGGTTTTTTGAGTGAGTGTTTTTAGCTAATGTTGAAAGCAAGACCACAAAACAAAAACAAAAAGAAAAACAAAAAAAAAAATGAAAAATTAAGCTAATTAATATGTGAATTTTATTTGTAATCAAGAAATAATAATGCTGCCCGCAGAGAAGCTTCGAGAAGTGTCATACTGCCACGCCCACTGGCGCCAGCAGCCAGCAGTAGCATTAAAATAAATCAAATATTAGGTGCTACTTTAAAGTTTTTATTTTCCCATTCCCCCCCCCCCAAAACCCCCTCCTAACTCCCCTCCCCAACCTTCCCATCCACTCCTCCCATAGACACATATTATTGAAAGTTTTCAAATTGTAGGCGTGAGAAAATTGTTTGCCAAACTCAAAGTTTGCCAATCGTAAAATCTGCAACACCAAAATGGGTTAATGCAAAACTATTAAAAGAAACAATGTGTAATGTTTTTTTTTCTTCTTGTTCTTCTCATAATTGTAAAAGTCTTTGTGTATATACTAAAAAAAAAACAAAAAAAAAGTCGAGAAAAAAGGAAAATGAATAATTAATTCGTTTAATTAATTAATATGCATTTATTTCCATACTACACCGCAAGAAGCGCAGATCGACTTCTTTTGGTGTACTCTCGAAATAAACTTTGGGTAGTGTATAATAAATATATATGTAGGCTTTTGCTTGTTGTGTCTACCTATTATTTAAGCACAACTCGCTATTGTTTAATTTATTAACTGTACTTATATAAATGCGTATGTATTTTATTCTTTTTTTTGCTAATATATGTATTAAATTTAATTTTTTATTAAAAAAAGAAAAGTTATCAATAAAATCAGGGTCAAATTGTAAAAACTCATCTGTGAAATTTTATTTTGGAACAAAATATTTCTTTCAGCAGGAAATTCAAAATGAATTTGAAAACAATCGATCCTTATCGACGCGATTTAAATGTTATTCAGAGTGACGGGACTAATCGACAAATAGTTATCAATTGACAAGACTATCGATAATAATGCTCACTTTGCGTTTACGTTGCTCTCGTGTGCGTTAACGTATTCACAGAGGTTTGTGCATTGGCTAATGACAATAAAATTGTTTAAAATAAAAGTATTTTAGGATTTTTTGTGTGTATTGTGTTCATGCAGCAATTGCAGCAATTAAATATTTGCCGTACATGTTTTTCGTAAAAAAAAATAAACAGCACGCTGTGTGCCGACGGCAGAACAGAGCTCGTAACAACTGCATTCGAAATTTGAAACGTTACTCGATACACATAGAACGGTAATTGCGGCGTTCATTTTGTTCTACATTTCTCTTTAGTAATCATTGAGAAAGCAACGTTGCGCGACGTGTGCCGCGGCGTAATTGGCGAACGTTGACGTTGACGCTGACGTTGTTGTTATTGTCGTTCAGTTAGTTGTGCGCGTAAAACTGCAACTGTTTTCTTTTCTTTTCATTTTGTTTTTTTTTTTTGAAGTCATACACAAAGCGAATATTAAATGGTTGTGGTTTTTATTTTTAGAATGAAAGTTAAAAGTAAGCTGCTCTACAAAAAACAAGTGTTTGCCAAGATTTAACAACGCAACAATAAAAATAAAGGCAAATCGAATATTTAGCGTGTATTCAAAGAGTGTGTGAATAATATGTTAATTACATGTTGCTAACTGATAGCAGATCTCTTATTTTTGTTCTTTGTAACAATTACAATAATATAATTAACGAGAGTGAGTGCAACAACAACAACAAATACAAGAAGGTAAAAGCAAAAAGTGCTTAAGCTCCGCTTTCAGGTGCTTCTACAAATGTGTGTGTGTGTGTATGTATGTGTGTTTTGGAATGTGAGAAGTACGAAACATCTACAAATATGGAGCGAGTACAGAGCAAAGAGTGAGAGAGAGAGAGCACTTTCAAGCCGTAGTTATAAAGTATCCTTGTATTGGTATGTTCATGTGTGTGTGTGTGTATGTGTTTGTGAGATATGCCGGCACAACCGGTTCGTCAAGTCACTAAACCAAGACCAGCAGCAGCACCACCACCACCAGCAACAAAAACAACAGCAATGAGAAGAAGAAGCTAAATTGTAGAAAGAGAGTAGAGCCAATATGTGAATGCTGCGCAGACAGCAATGCGACGGCGACGCTTGCGTCGTTTTCATTGCCTGCGATGCTGCCAGCAGTGCATTCTGCTTTTGATTTTGGTTCTCTTATTTTGTGGTGGTTGTTGCGTTGTTGTGCTGCTACCGTCTCACACCCACACAGCCACATACGCATATACAGGCCACATGTGCTGCGCATTAAACGCAAAAACAAAAAGAGAAGAAATTCCCATAATTAATGCGTAACAGCGTCGACGTCGACAAAAGCAGCTGCGATCTAGGGATGTGCAATAACCGTTAAGCATAGTCACCACACTTATATACATATATATATATATATATATATGTATGTGTGTGTGTGTATGTATTCTCGGTTAAACACGGATCTTTGGTCATCCTCTCAGACAACGACGACATTTCCGCTTCTTTCACTGCTGGCGCTGCTGCTGTTGTTTTTATCTCCACTTTTGCCTTTCGAATACCGTTATATTTTTTTTTCTATTTTTGTATTTTTTTGTTGCTTGTTCTCGCCGTATAGTGACTGGGTTTACCTCTGCCTTTGCATTTGCGCATTGTGCTGCACACGCACGAAGCTACGCCGACCCCCACCATCGCCCACACACCCATTCCCCCATCGTTTTAATAGTTGTCTTTTGCCCGCATCATCGAATCGACTGCCGAATATCCGCTCGATTTGCACTCGTTTTAATTTTGTTTTCAATGCCCTCTCGCAAAAGAGTTCGACAATTATGTTAGAAAGTCTGGCAACGTTTAAGTGAAGATGCTGGATTATATAAATAAATTATTCTATTCATTAACTACATATATCACATTTTTCATTTTGTATGTAGTTTAAACGACAATGAATTGATGAAAATTTTAAATAGTAATCATTAAATTAAAAGATTTCAAATAATGTTCGTAATTTCTTTTTAATAATCTATACTTTGTATAACCCAAATAACCCTGTAATGCAGAAAGTATGCGTCTGTGATTGATCGTAAATGGAATACTATACGACTCCATATAATACCAAGACAGATTATTGGAATGCACTTGCATTACACCCCCAAATATGGAATAGAGCTTAGCATATATTTTCAAAAAGTAGTTAGATATAAATATAAATACTCGAAATATAGAAAGCTCACTATATCTACAATTTGACGACTTATTCGAGGATATATAACAATTTTAAATATGAACAAAAAAATATATTTTATTTTTCAAAAGCTGCGCCAGCGCATCAATTAAAAGAGATAGTAAATCAGATAATAACCAATACCAATATAAGAAATACGTTATAAGTATTTGTTGTTGTTGTTGTGTATAGTATTGCAAAGGAACAATAACTAAACTCAAATATTGTATATTTTTGTCTGCCTATTCTGCAAGGGAGAGTATTCAAATTACGGTATTCCAAGACTAAGTTACCTTTTTTTATGTGTGTTGCCGCACATGTACAGTGCATGTGTATTTATGTATATATATATATATGTATTTGTGTATTTATTTATGTACATAAATATGGCAACAAACCGCACCTTTTCCCGTTAAGCGCTTGAACTTGTGATTTACGCTTCAGCTAACATCGAATGCTGCTTTATAAATACTCAGTCAACTTTCATTATATTTGGGGGGATGTTTAGAAAACTTTCGACATTATGTATTTTTCTGTTGGATATTGAAGTAAGTGCATGGAGATATCTTCATATATATGCACAATACAGCAAGCAAATAGTAATACTATTATTAAATATATCATTGTGATTCCAAAAGGACAACAACAATGTAAAAATGTTACAAAATATTACAATTAATTTCACTAAAACTCTGATGCTGCACTATATTTATTGTAAGACCTCCATAAAAGGAAAACATCTGTCATCCTTAGATTGATTTATTACTCATGTTCTTGGCTGTAGAGTTTTCTTAAGCGGTCAAAATCATATGTTGTTTTGTGTGTGTTTGAAGTGTCTCTTATCTGTAATAAATCAATGCACAGATTGTTTGCATAGGCTCTTGAGCTAAATATGGAAAAGGAAAGAAAATCTGGTAACCTTGAAATATGTATGCATTTATGTATGAAGAACGAAAAACGTGTTGCAGCGTTCTATATAATTTAAATATTGAAGTTATCTTTAGTGTTGAGTGAGCAATTTTAGAAAAATGCACTCACAAATAAATAAAATATTGACAAAATTAAACAAATTATTATATTAAACTAATGTTGTTGTTGCATGTTCCGTTATCAGCGAGTGCTGATCAAACTTGCATTGCCTTGTGCACAGCTGAGCGTAAACTGCCGCTGCCACTGCCTAAGTTGGCGTCGCCGTCGCCTCTGGCTTTTATAAGTGCAACTAGGCAAAGTGTTGACACATTAATATTTCAACAACAACAACAACAATAACATTAGCAGCAATTCAGAGCTCGGTCGTTGTGCAAGCCGAGCTGTCAGCAATCAAGGTTATCAGCCATCAGCTATCAGCAGCGAAACGCAGAGTTTCTGCCATCTACTGCCCCTTTCAATAGTCAATTATTGGTAGTAGTAGAGTCTACTTGGTAGTAGTCGAGTCTCCGATCCCATTAGCTATATACAGTTGCGAATAAAATAAAAACAATTATTTTTTATTCTGACTAATCTCACAAAATATATGTGGTATTAAGTTACTCGCATTTCGGACTACTCATATCATTTAGCTGGCATTGGAATAATCGGTCAAAAGATAAGTTATAGCTTATATCATCGAGATGGGCGTTGTTAGAATGTTTAGTTCACAGCTAGGCCTTAAATAGGTATCATTCGGAAAATATTGGATTAAAGCGAAAAATTCTTTTCAAATAAATTAAATTGCTTAAAGCAAACATTTTATTTAATATAACCAAAAAATAAAAATATTCAACTATTTCGAAAACCAAACAAAAATGTAGGTGTGAGCAGTGCAACTCTGGTTTGCCAGGGTATTTAATCTTCGGCCTTTGTGCGTAAGATAACCGTTCTTTCTTGTATTCTTTTTGTTTTTTGTTTTGTTTGTGTATTTGTAGTTTTGCTGAGGCAAGTATCTTGAAACACTTTGATAATGGGCGACGATGTTCGGTGCGCCATTATTGACAAATTAAATGTCAATAGCACAACATGAACAACCTCAGCAACAACATGGTAAAGCAACAAATGGCGACACTGAGACAGTAGGCACCAACAACAGAAATGAACGTTAAGAAACGAACACTAAATACCTTACACTATTCAATCCAAAAGTGATTTTCTAGAAATTTAGAAATTAATTAATATTTGTCTTTAATTAGTATTTTAAGTTTCCATTTTTTTGTTAGACATCAAATTGTTTACAGAAATTAATTTATGAAAACCAGTTGAATTTTGGCTTTAATTATTATTTTTAGATTCAATTTTTACCCTCGATACGTTGCATATTGTGTGAGAAAACTATAGTACCCTCTTGGGGCGGTACAATATTAATTAACTGCTCGACAATGCGATAGGTGGACAGCTTGACAGGTGGACAGGCGGACAGGTGTGTAAATCTGATTGTCAATTACGCTCGACATCGAATTCAATTTCTATGCCTTTAATTTTATAATGTTTAATGTTGAATTGAATGTTTGGCATGTCAATCAGCTTGTGTGGGCAGCGTGACAATTCAATTGAATT
This sequence comes from Drosophila grimshawi, assembly GCF_018153295.1. Lineage (NCBI taxonomy): Eukaryota > Metazoa > Arthropoda > Insecta > Diptera > Drosophilidae > Drosophila > Drosophila grimshawi. The sequence continues at coordinate 16,964,262 of NW_025063692.1, read as the reverse complement.
TATGTGTGTCCAACTTGACATCGGTTTTTTCTTATTGGTTATATATATATTATATATATATTTGTATGTCTATGTCCGGCTTCTGTGACCGCCAGCAATTTGACATATTTCATCAAATATGGTCAACTTTAAATTGAGTTTTACGAATAGAATCTGTTATGGTATTGAAAAGTGAATGCTGTGTGGATATCCGCTGAATGTGTGCATACATATGGCTCTAAGTAAATGGATATTACAGCCAAAATTGTAATGAATGCATATTTTCTGTAATGCTAATCAAGAGCACTTTTGTTTGTTTAAATCTTATACATTTGAATTTAGGAATAAATATAAAAATTTCTTATTATTAGCATATACATATACGATTCGTATTCTCTTATCGCATTTCTTAACACAAGACATCTGACGCGCATCTTGAATTGCGTCTCAAAGCATCCCCAACCATTCACCATTGCCCATCCCCCATCGCCCCAATGTGCTGAAGGGGAAGCAAAAGAAGAAGACAATGCAAACTGCGCAGCAGTTGAAGAAACGCACGAACTTGTGCGTGGCAGAGAGTGTTGCAGCTTTGCACTGCCATTGGCATAAACAGAGCAACGCAATAACATACACAAAACCAGCAAGCAAATTCAGGCAGGAAGCTACCCAAAAATGGATCGAAGCCCGCACAATACGAATTAAGCATTTCAAATACGAAATACAACCCATAAACAGATTCTTGATACCTCTCCACTTCCCCAAATAAGCGTATGTATATACATACATGTGTGTGTGTGTAGCCCACTTTTACAGAAGTGCCGCTGCGGCACTTTGGCTTTGATGAATGTCATCACCATTGTTGCGACCCATTAAAAACCATGTTGCATTTGCATTTTCTTTTTGAAATACTGCTTTGCTTAACTATTATTTTGTGCTATATTCAACTCAAGGCACAAAGTGGTAGAAAAAAACACCAATAAACAACTGCAAAATTAATTTTAAAGACCCGGAAATCAAATATGTAACATATTATAGCGGATGAACGACTTAAGATGACTCGGATAGTGCAATTAATATTAATATTAATATCTGTATTCAAGTGGATAACACGCTATTAACCAGAATGTTCAATTCGACTGAGAGGTCGACTGAGAGATACTATCAGCTTAGCAACAATAAAAATCTAGGGCAGCTCATGTTTTTTTCTATTTTTTTTTTATTTAATGTGAATTTAAAAAAGAAATATTGAGATATACAAATGATAAATTAAAATTAAGTAACAAGTTAAGTGATGAACAATTAAACGTGAATGAGTGAATTGAAATTTAAAATGAAAAAAGGAATAGTTTGTTCAATATGAAAACAGAACAAATTGTTTTCTTTCTTATCCGATCTTAATAAAATCAATAATGTTTAAAAGTGGTGCATATATTTTATTTCGTTCATTTTCTTAACTTTTTCTCGCATTTCCTTAAATACGTTGAAAAGGATGGTTTTCCTAAGAATCTTCCACTTCGAAAAACGTATTCATTAATTCCTTGAACTTACCAATATAAGTAATAAGTACACATTTGAAAACATTTCTTGTGAGGGTGGTGCTATTATTTATTTTCGCAACTGTCTGTGTTGCATAACAGACAGATTTGGTGTGACACATAATGAAAATATCAAGATGAAATAGAATGATATCATCATTCAAATCGCATGCTTACTTTGTGCTGTTTGTGTGTGTGTGTGTGTGCGTATATGCATAAGTATTGAGCTTATACCTATCAGCAACCGACTAACTGACTTATCTGGCTGTTACTCAACTGTCTGACGACGTCTTTTGGGCCATGGCTTTTAAAGTGGCCCTTGGATCTGTGGAGATAGGTAAATTGTTATTTGTTTTATTTACAAGACGCTCACAAATATAACGTGTGCAAATGTTTTAATTAAATAAATGGAAGGGAAACGAAAGGAAAAATTTAGAATAGTTAATTTACTCATATACATATATATGTATATTTGGCTGGGCCAGTAAGTTATCTGAGATTGCCACATAAACTAACGTCGAGATAGAGGCATTCTTTATTGCTTCGTGCCAATGAATAAAAATTGGACGAGAATTAAGCAATAATCGCTCTGCCGATAAGATAGCAAACGCTTTAATGGTTGCCTTAAGTTGCTCGCCTTACTAACTTTGTTGTTACTTTCATTTTCACTGGCCAGGGACGGGTGCGTAATCCGCGAGCCGCAAGTTTCAAACTGACCAACACTTATCGCGATCCTAGAAGCTTTAATGGGATTAGCAATGATATGATAAATCATTCAACTGAAAAACCGACTCATCGACTTCAAATTTAGCATGAGACATTTGTTCGAAATGGTAGCACGCAGAAGAAGATATTTGCTACCACATAGATTATATATTCATTCTTGATAACGTCGATATAGCCATAGTATCTAAATCCAATCACCTAGTGTCTTGAAACTTGGAACATATACTGGTCTGTGTCTACGTCAAACAAAGTATCAAAATCGGGGTGCTACGTCCACTAGAGGATATAAAATCGATTAATTTGATAGTCGCTAATCAATAAACCCATATATCTCCCACTATTTCAATGAATTCGACTACATATGGTTGGTAGGTTGCTGGCGATGTCTTTCCGAAAGTAGGCGACACCAGAAATGAGAATATCTTCCGTAGTTTTTGAGTTAGATAAAGAAGAAGAAGAAATTTGAGTGTAGTTTACTAGAAACCTCCTTCACAGATTGGTAATTCTTGGCTACACCAACCCCGTTCTGGGGCAACCGTTATTAGATGGTATTACTTATTGGTTTCAGAGTATTTCACAGTCGGTTACATCCTACGCGTTCTAGGGTTCTTTTTTGAATATCAAAAAGAGGATCAATTTCAATTAATTCGTATTCTGAACAATACTGCAAATGCCATCAGATTAATCAGATCTGTATGCATTTGTAATCTTCGTCGTGCCTAAGATAGTTATCTTGTTATCTTTTATATATAAAATGTATAATTTATGTTAAACATTACGCTTTGTGTTCTGAGTGGATCTCTGACTCTTCTACACAATCTTTACCTCAAATTGTTGATAACATTTTCTAGTTGAGTACACTAGTCCAAAGCCGACGTCTCAACACAACACAATCTCCGCTTGTTCAATTGCTACCCAATCTTTGTTTGTTCCCCAGCTGACGTGGGTGGGTTTTTTCGCCATATTCACAGATCAAATGACAAACTGGCTATAAAATTACAAACTGTAAACTATTTTAAGCGCTGCTAACCAACGGAGCGCATCACTTGCTGCCCCCAATGGCATGGCAATAATCAGATCCAATTTAAGGTCGAATACATGAATTTGGAATTTTGAATGCAATAAGTTAAAATCGAGGGTGGTGATGATAAACATTTCAGCTGCAGCCTGAAATTATTATGGTCTTTAATGCTATATTTAGACGACTTGCAAAGTAAATATTATGAATCGACAAATGTAGCACATTTGGATGTCAATGGGCAATTATCATTGGAAAGATCAGTAGTCTACATTTTTAATTACTTGCACGTCTTTCTAATTTTGCCAATTAAAATTTATGCACATTGGCGACTAGAACCAAATCCCAAATCCACTTTATATAAATATGAGACTTGCAAGTGAAAATCTCGAGAGAGAAAAAAAAAATAGTAGAGAAACAAAGACTGTCGCCCGAGTTGGTTCGCAAATTGGCAGCAATTGTTGTCAATTTAAAATTGAAAAGAAGTCAAATGTTGACAGGAATGTTCAAGCTATATATGTGTATGTAAATGCTTATTGTATGTATGCAGACATGGATCTGTGAAGTACGCACGTAGGTACGTATATATATATATATATATATATATATATATATTTTCACATGTATAAGTGGGCGCTATCTAAGTGCCATTTTTTACTTATCTGCGATGCTCTACAAAATGCTCAAGTATCTGTGAGTGTGTGTGGTTGTGTGTGTGTGTGTGTGTGTTTGTGTGTGCTTGGATGCCTTGTATATCATGTCTCAAGGTAATCTTTTGATAATCAAGTGTTACGTTAAGCTCGCTACCCAAGCTGATAAAGCCGACAGACTACAAGCTGTTACTACTACATATATAAATATATGTGTATGATTATCAATTGCCATATAAACCGCATACATGCACATATATGGTATTCATATAGTACATCGGCCAGTTGGGCAATTGACAAGTGTCTGAGATTCAAATGACTTATGCGTTTTCCTATTATTGCAGCTTAAGCTGGAAATGCACTTAAACGAAGCTATTGAGCTATTACCTGAGCGCAATTTAAGGAACCTGGACATGGCCCTGAATAAGGGCAAATACAAGCCGACAATCTGTTCCGTCGATGAGGTGGACGATCGCAGCTATAAGCTTCACACCGGTCAGCAGCAGAATGATGAGCGCAATGATGGCGGCCTGGGCAGCAAGCAGCCGACCGAGGGCAGCGAAACGGCGCCGCTGACAACCAATCAGCAGAAGCTTCACATGGACGATGCTGGACTCACGCCCAAGGAGCTCGAGGCTGCACGTAAGGAGGCGCTTAGCGATGCCAGTGCAGTGGGTGGTGTTACGCCCACCGCAAATACACCAAACTCGACGCATGCATCTGCAAATGGACTCAGAGGTAAGACAGATAAACAGACAGAGAGAGAGAGAGAGAGAGAGATTTCAATTACAATTCCACCCAAATCGTTGTCACTATTCAAACTTGCATTTTTAATTGCATAAATCAGTTCTGAGCCAGGCGGATTCGATCTGATCATTGAATATATCAAATTAATTTACATTGTATATTCGTGATAATGATTCAGATTCAAAATAGGTTCTGGATAAAACCAACATTTGAACACAGTTCAACAGGTTATATTTGATATTTTAATGATATAATTTGCCTTCATAAGAACAACCTGTCTTTGTTAGATGTTTGTACTTCAATAAATCACTTCACAAAGCATTTAAGCATAAAAATGAATGAAAAGAAACTCTAAACATATCGCAAACAAAAGGCTTATGTTAATGCTATAAAGCGGATAGTGCTAAACCATAATGTTCTTTTCTGAGAATTGTCTACACTTAGAATAAAATCTCTTTAAAATTTCAGAAAAACGCCTTAATTTGGGCGCAATGATTCAGATCGTATATTATATATTTCTAAAAGAGACGATATCATCTCTAAAAACTAGGATTTTTCGTTTCTTAATTCCAGTGTAAATTTTTCTAAAATGTAGAAAAATTATGTTTAATTTACAATGTATTTTGTATATGTGCATACGGAATTCGAACTTTCACTTTTTTGTTACCTAGATTATTATTAAATTTATTGTTTTAATACTCTACTCTTTACTCTCTACTCTTTAGATTAGTTTATGAATTCATACATCTTTATTTGAAAAACTTCACATTTTATGGTGATTCGAATTCGCAACAGCAAATATAAATTGTTTCTTCTGAATTTTAAAAAGTATTTTTCTAAAAATATGAATATTATTTATACTTTCTCGAAATGTATATCTTAAGAAAATACAACATTTTTAACAAATCGAATAATATATATATTTATAAATTATTTCGTATCACCAGAAAAAGTATCTAGCTTTTAGGATGATTTTCTAAATTTCGGTGTGATTTTTTTTTGAGTGTAAGTTCGAATAACGAACGCTGTTTGAATATTTTATACCTCGATTTAGGTAGTCTGCCAATTAATCTCCTGTCTATTTAGTAGCTATGAAGATTTGAGCATTCATTCATCATAATCATATTTCATGCACATCTCATAAAAATTTCATGCGCCGCCTTATCATTTGCTGGATTATCTGAAGCTCTGCTGCTTCCAGGACGACGCTCCTTTGACGCACTGATGAGCCTGTCGCGCAAGCGTCGCATCTTGTATGTGACCACAGTCTGCCTCTGCGCCGTGCTTCTGGTGATCATCATCATGCTGGTGGCCTTCTGGCCGGAGGTGCCCTTCCATATGCGAGCGCCGCTCTGCCTGCAGCGGGAGTGCGTCGAGAGCAGTCGCCAGCTGCTGCTCTGGGCCAACACAACGAAGAGTGCCTGCCACGAGACATACGATTGGGCTTGCGGTAACTTTGGCCGGGAATACGCCGATAGCGAATACTTTGTGATCAAGCGCGGCGAATGGAACTATAAGACTTATAATGAGTATCAGGGTAAGCATTTGGCTATATCTCAACTTATCTTATCCTAAATTAATCAATTTATTTCATATTCCAGAACTCAACGAACTGAATCGTTTTATCTCCATGCTGCCCAATGCCGCCGAGGGTGCTGTTGAGTCCACCATAAGCAGCCTCTATCGCAATTGTCGCGACATCGATGCCCTGGACAAGAGCCAGTCGGATCTATTGCTCAAGCAGGCTATGAAATCTGTGGGTAAGTTGCCCCGACGACGACAAGCAGGGTATTAAAACCAATGAACCAATGATTGGTTAAGGCGTCAACTACAAAACCATCCCAATAGTCAGGCAGATCCCACAGCTACAGTTCTAGGCGCTGCTTAGCCAACTCCAGGGCAATTCCAGATAGTCTCAACGTTTTTGGTTTTGGTTTTGCCTTAGCCATTTGCTTCCTCATTCTGTCTGTCTGTTATTCTGTGTGTAGTTTTGGTCCTCCACTTGTATATCCCTTAAATTAAAATAAGATCAGATTTCATCTTCAATGCTGACATCGATTTTTTTTGTATTTTTAATATTTGTTCATCTGAGAGCCATTTTATTAAAGAAATTTACGAAAAAAAAGTTGTTTAGACTATTAAACTATTGTAGATAAAAAAAAAATTCGTTAACTTCTGCTGAAACCCAACTAGTGGCTAGGTGGCAAGTACGTGGAGGACTGAGCGGCCTTGTGAACGGTGTTCAGACCAATGCCTCCACTGCCGCCGCTGATGAGTCCATGGCTGGCACCGGTTCCATAGCTGCCGGTGTTCACAGAGCTGCCGCTGCTGCTAATGTGACCACCGAGAATGCCGACGACAGACTGTGCGGGTGCCACGCCTCCATCTGTGTGCTCCGAGCTGCCCTCGATTTGGTCGTATTCGGCTATGAACGCAAAGTGTGTGTTTAAGTCAAATATGACTCTATATAAATTTTGAACTTGAATCGTTGTCGAACTTACCCTGAATCTGTTGCTGGACATGCTGGGCCTCTGCGTCTGTCTTGTACTTGATGAAGAAGACCTCGGGCTTGCTGGGAATTGTGGGCGCGGGTGTGGCAATATCGTTGACTTCCAGCGTGGAGTCCTTCTTGCTGAGCACATAGATGACAGTCTTCTCCTCCTTGGGTGCATACTCGGCCGACAATTTAACATTGGCGTTGCTCGAGGATGGCGCCTTGATGAACACAACGCGATAGTTCTTCTGTGGACGGCCAATCACCAAGTGCTTGACACGCTCCAGACTCTGATTATCCTCCGGCGCGGCGACCGTTATGAATTGTTTGTGCACAAGTGGCGCCTCAAAGCCAACTTGTTGGTCCACCTCCTGCTGTTGCTGATCGCTGGGCGCCTGATATCCAGCGAGTCCGCCAAAGCCAATGTTGGGCGAGGGTCCAAAGCCAGTAAAGCCGCTGCCAGAGGAGCCGCCATAGCTGGCGCCGCCATAGCCAGAGGAGCTGCGTCCGCCATAGTTGGTGGTTGATGAGCTGCTGCTATAGCCAGAGCCAGAACCGCCGTAGCCAGAACCGCCGGAGCCAGCGAAGTAGCCTGAGCCAGAGCCAGAGCCGGAGCCAGAGCCAGTGCCGCGCAGTGAGCCAACGCTGGCGCCCTGGAAGGCGCCCAGTGGTCCATATGTAGCCACATTGTTGCTGCCGGTGCTGGGTGCAGTGAGGAATCCTCTGCTGCCACCGCCCGCTGTCGTCAGAGTGCCAGAGACGCCGCTGCCATAGTTGTAGCCCTGTGGCTTGGCTTGAGCCAAGACCAGAAGCGAGCAAAGAGTCTGAGAGAGAGAGAGAGAGATAGAAAGAGAATGTGTAAGTCCAATATGCTGGTAATCCTTGTGTTATCCTTGTGTTGCCTTACCACAAAGAGACGCATGTTTTAAGTTGAACTTGGTTTGAATTCAGTTGCTGATTAACTGTTGCTGCTCCTCGCTGTCGTTTGGTCTTTTATAGTCGGATATCAGTAGACCCCAGAGCGATTCCGCTATTCCCTATTCAGAAATACTTAACATTCAATCGACAAAAAAAAATATATATTCATATTTCTGATACTATCGTTGTTGTTGTTGTTGTTGTCTTCGGTGGTATTTCTTCTATAATATCGCGGCTAATTAATTGCTCAATTATTTGACTATGCGAACCTCTGACATTTGACTTGATGCTCAAAGCTTCTCTTTCGCTCTGTCTCTCTCCCTCTCGGTCCAGCTATCTCTGTTGCTCGTACTCGCTCGCTAGCACCTCTTCTTTTCTGGCTTCCTTTAATGTGACGCGTTGATTGACGATTGTTGTTGCTGCTGCTGCTGCTGCGGCCATAAATCATTGCTTCAAGTGATAAGTTTCCAACTCTTCATCCAACGGCCATTGACAACGCATCAGCATTAGCTTAAGTAAACAGATTAACAATCAAAATACAATGAAATAAAAAAAACCAACGACATTATTTCCGTTGCAATCTTTGCAGCTAAATGCAAATTCCTTGAGTTTTGAAATGATCGATTGATTTAATCATTAAAGTGCAGAATTTTGTATTCGATGCTTAAAGTTGAACAAGGTGCTAATATTTTAGCAGCTCAAAATAACATGTGGCTTAGATATCTAATACTAAATGTATGTTAAATATAAATAATTACACAATTGAACTATTTGCATACGTTAATATTTCATATTTACATCGAGCGGCTAAATGTTTCCTGATTACAACATTATTTATTATTATTTATTAATATTAAAATAGTGTAAAGTGTATATAATTATATTAGAAAATCATATCAAATATAAATAACATATAGCTGGCAAAGAAATAATTGAAATATGTATATATACTATGTAAATTGAACTTTTGTATGAGAAACATTTTTGTTGGTTTAATTTTGGTGTAAAATTAGTATTAACATCAAGAGAACAAGTTAAATGTTTTTTTTTTTTTTAATTTTTACACTCTCACTTTAATTTGTCTACTTCTCACGGCTTCTATTCTTACCAATCTTGTTTTTCGATTGATTACATTTTTTCTTCTTCTCTATTTTTTTATTATTAATGAACGCAATTTATTGGCTGTCTGAGTTGAAATGGTTAATATACAAGTTGAATGGTTGTTCTTTTTTGTTTTCCAAACAAATTCTCTGGGATTTTTCTTAAACATTTTACGCACAATACTTCCGCAATGGGATTTTTGTTTGACTTGACGGGCTGTGTCTTAACTAAAAAGTATTAAATTATGCATAAGCCTCAGGCTAGGATTGAAAATATCATGGATTACAATTTTAATACGCCCCTTGGCTAAAATTAATGATACAGATTCAAGACTGTAGTCCATTGACGCAGACAATTAAGTCATAGCCAATAAGCAGGCAAAGCTTGTTTGCAAAACATTCAATGACAGCGCAGACATCGACAAATACATTCAAGTGTTCATTGGAGGAAGTCGATTCATTTCCCACCCCTTTCACACATATTTGACGTATATGAAATGAATTTCAGTTTATTGTTCAAGTAAAAAAAAACTAACTAGCTAGCACATGCCATTGTGCCCAGGGGAATCCTTAAATTTAAATAAAATAAATCAGTTTACAAAAAAAAAAAATAATAATAATAAAAATATATTTGTTGCTTTTATGATAAAGCTTTCTGAAAACCAATATAAAATACGCACATCCATACAAAGGTACACAACTTTTCGGAAAGTGAATTTTAGGCTGAATTGTGTTTTTTTTTTTGTACATATATTTATTGGTTTAAGGTTGCATTCATTATAATCAAATGATTAAAAGTTTCCGAGGATTTTTGTAATTCATCTAAAGTAAAGTCGTATTTTGTATACCTTTGCAGATGGTATGATAATTTAGGAGGGGTCTCAGACCCCATAATGTATATATATATATATTCTTGATCAGCACCCCTAAGCGACTCGATATGCTATGCAAACTCGCTTCAGCTCTAGTTAATATTAAGTTAAAAATCATTATAATATAGCTACCATAGGATCAATCGGTCAACAGCTGAGTTAAATTGTGAGATCGAGATAGGCATAGACATACAACCCTAATTGAACAATATTAAACAAATGTAGAACTTCCATCTAACACTAAAAAATAAATCAAGTAAGAACGATATACCTTGAACTCGGTTAAATATTCTAGCCGGCACAGGTACTGAAATTAAAATAAAAAAAAAAAACGAACTGAAATCACTGATTTGCGACAAACGCGTGCATATCCATAAAATCCAATGGGTTCAATTCAAATTCAATTATCTCCTAGTCTGCAAGGGTATGTAATCTTCGGCGGGTCACGTTTCATACAATATCAAATCAATCAAATTATTAAAAGATTCCCTAGAATTTTGAGAAACTCATTTGAAGTTGTCTTTTTTTGTATCTTTCCATTTTTCTTCCGTATTCAGAAAATTATTTCGATAATTACTGTACACGATTTCCTGTGTGTCTCTCGTAGATTTTATTGATAAGCCAAAAAATGTATGAATAATGTGGCTTAGTATAGAACTACTAATTGAATGGATGGATGGAATGCCATATGACTGAGATGGTGGGCCGAGGTTCAATGAAGACATACTGGTCACAGTTGTCGCGACTTTGGGCCAGTCTTAGGTAATGGGCTGGCTAATGCTATTTGTAAATCGAAGCATTTCCATTTTCATTTGATAAGCGCGGCTGGTGGCGGTGCGCATCTAAACAAAAAGATGACTCGATTATGTTGGGTCATTTATATTTTTGGATAGCGGCTAAAAACAGAAATTCCAAACATCGCAACGCATCGCAACATCTTATTTGTATTTATTTTGTATTTATTTATTTATATATTATTGAAAAATTTCATTATAATTGGCATAATTTGAATGCGCTTTGGGGCGAGCTTTGTCGGTGGCTTCTGCGGCCGATCTGCCATTTGCTTAAGACCACATTTTATATGGCTTGAATGTTATGATTTATGCGAGTTAGCCACCTTGAAAAAGCAGATTTAAATCAAGTCCACCAAATTACTTATAAGTCTTTGGCGGGAGATTTTTTTTTTAAATTTTTAATGGTCACATATATATTTCAATTAAGCACCGTGTGTGGGTCATGTGGCTCAACCCAAAACGAATGACTTAGAACACAAACTTCTTGCCGGGCCAATTAATGCATTTGTCCTTGAATATTTCGCTTGCATAACTTTTCCTCTATTGTATTTTTCTCTTTTTTTGTTTGCGTTTTGTTTTAGCATGTGTTTTTTTTTAAATTTTGCGCATTTGAAGATTAATAGCTGCCAACTGGTGCGGTTTGCCTGCCAATCACAAAAAGGTCGCCCGGTTGATGTCCAGATATGGTCGCCGCTTTCAATATCCCATTAATTAAATGCAAATGCAAATAAATCTAAACAAGCTGCTTGCAAAGAAGCAAATAAAATAAAAAAAAGGTGCATTGAAGTTTTTTATATTTTGCAAAATTTATGCAAATTAAGAGTCAGGTGACTCCAAGCTTAACGAATCAGGGAGCCCCTGCTGCTGATACAGCACAGTTTGCACAACTGTTCAAATGATTGTAATATGTATATTAACCATTTCAGTTTTGTGAATGAATTGTTCTATGTTTTCATTGTCCAGGACTCGAGTTTTGACTCTTACATAAATCAATCTTATATTTTTTAATTTAAGTAAGTGCAAAGTTCTTTCACGTATATCTCACTGATACAAACTTATTTAGAAATAAATAGCTGTATAAAGTTTAAAAGTTTAACGAAAAAATCAGCTGATTTCTAAGATGTATCAATTATAAAGTATATATATTTATTGTTGTATTTAATTATATTGTTCACATGCGCAGCACCTGCCTCGCTTGACCACAGGGTCAAAGCACTTTGCAAAAAAAAGGAAAACATAGTTTTTGATGTATAAAAAAAAATCAGCAGGGAGGAGCTTTAGTCGAGAAAACTCGACCAGCAGATACCTTGTGCACAAGTGTTTATCTCTTATAATCCGTCTAATTGCCATGGTTAGATTGATTCCACTTTTGTTGCCGATCATCAATGTGTGTCTAAATATACTTAATGTAATCGGATATGTTTCTCTATGCTTGACACACCTTATAACAATCCATTTGGTTACAGGGTATCAGCAAAAAGAAAGAAGAAAATCACACAAAACACAACGCTATCAAAAAGTGTGCGAGATGAACTTTTTGTTACGACGATTTTGTTGTTGTTGCGTTTACTTTGGATTGGATGATTGGGGTTTTATTTGAATCGGTTTTGTCTTCATTTTTAACGCTCATCGTATTTATGCAAATGCTGCTACCCAGCAATGTTAATTAGATGCTTAGTGGTGCACGTGCGTCGATCGTTAAATCGACACCAACCGAAACAAATGCCATCCGCACTCTTCAGTTCAGAAGAAACGTGCCGTGGGTTTTTGGTATGCATAGCCGGCTGTAGCAGCTGGTGGTTGACTAGCTGGAATAGCTGCATCCACTGCACCGACTACTGAGTGCACGGCCGCTACATATGGAGCTGCATGTTCCGTATTACCGCCCAGTTCATCGAATTGCGTTTGGATCTCACGCTCGGCGGCGGCCGCCTCCTCGTTCGTCCTGTATCGAATGAAGAAGACGTCTGGCTTTGTGGACGCTACCGTCTGCCGCTTGGGTGGCTGAATATCGTGCGCCTCCAGCTCCGGCTGTTTGCGGCTCAACACATAGATAACCGTTCGCTCCTCCTGTGGCGCCAACTCCGTCGTATATTTAACGGACTCGCTTTGAGCACTGGGTGCACGGATGAAGATGACACGATAGGTGCGCATCGCTCGTCCAATTAGTAGATGCTTTGTGCGCGGCTGCAGCTCCTCGGAATCCTCAGCAGCCGATACGCTGTAGAACTGTTTCGTAATAATTGGTGGCGGTGTCGCCGCAATACTTTCACTTGTCGCCGGTGGCAGATAGAAACTTGACGGCACCTGCGTTTGGCCGAAACCAAAAAGCGATACCGAACTGAGGAATGCAATTAGAGTGCCCAACGCGATCATGCTGTTGTGGATGCCACAAAATGTGTGTGTGGCAGCTGATGTGCCACGGTCATTTTTATCTACTTTTGGATGTTTGGGGAAAATCACAATTTTTGCACAGATTTCATTTGTTTTTCTTTTTGCGGCCCAATTAGTAGGTGAAAAACAAAAGACTTAGGCAACAAACTTGCCGCAAATTAATTATGCGTTTAATATGGCCATTGAGTGAAAACAAAAGAGTCGTTAAAAAAAAAAAACTTTATTGTAACCACATAAGATCTTTAAGCATTCGTTTGTAAAATGCATATGAAATAATGCTTGGGCAAACGCAATCCGCGAATTCGGCCCTAACATTAACTTCATATATTTCTTTAAGATGGGAAATGTTTTGAATTCTCCATTGGATTTGTTTGACGAGACTAAAAACATCTCATATAGATGTAGGATTTGTCTCACTTCACATGGCTCATTCATATTTAATCGTTGACCAATACAAATCTGACTATTGCTCAACTTATATTCAGCCCCAGTCAACGCCTACGCACATTATTATATATATATATATATATTTATTTTATATTTTTTTTTTGACTAATGAGCTTGCCCCGAGCTCTGATCTAATCTGTGTGCTTACACACTGATAAATTCACAGCCCAAAAATGTCGAATTTATTTTAGATACTCGTATTAGTTTCGGTGCGTTGCGCAGCCTCGTTGCTGATTAGTAGATTAATTCGTTTTGGCTTGGCTGCGTTGTCAACAAGTCGAGACAATTAAAATATTAATAGCGGTGTTTCTTTTTTTTGTTTTATTATTATTATTTAGTTTTTTTTTTTTGAGAATTTATACGGCGGCTTGACATCGATTCCGATTCAGGCCTCGATGCGCATCGATTTGCATAAATTGACGCGTAATTCCCACACTTTCATGTCGTATTTGGCAAAATGGTACAACTAATTTGATTTATCATCGGTTTTATTAAGAAAAATTGCTTCGCTCGATAGCTGGGCGGCATGAAAAGTGATACAGATGTCGATGGTCTTGCAGCCAGCTTGTCTCGCGAAGGTTGTTCCATCTGTTATTGTGTTTCTTGTGTTTTCTTGACACAGTTCAGTCTAATGGAGCACACTAAATTATATTCTTTAAGATGCAAGCAAACAGTCTATTCACAATACCAACACAAATTTTAAGTTTAATTTGGCTTCTAGAGAGACCAAAAATTAACAGCTTAAAAGTTTTCGGAATTATTCTAGACAAAAATGTAAAACTAAATGCATTTCTTCATCAAAAAATTGTGTATTTCAGTCAAATCTGTTAAGAACCAATAATTTTGTTTTATATTTGATATTTAGTATTATTAGTCGAGTATAAACAAGGATCTCCGAGATTTTATGAGCTAGAACTTTAGTTCTCGTACACCACATGATATATAATATCCCTTAACATATTGTTAATCAACTGAAAGATCCCATAATATGTTTTATGGATATGCACGCGTTTGTCGCAATCCTCTGATTTCAGTACGGCTAGGTGAATATCGTTTATTTTTCAATCTGCAGTTTATTTTTAATCTGTGCCTGTCATAAGAAATGAGAGTACTTCCACGCATGCTTACATTTGAGTGTACAAAACTTTTTACGGGAAATTTCGCAACAAAACTAAAATATATTTAACAGCTGGGTTCAAAGTATAGCGTAGCATTCTTACTTGCTGTATACTAAATCTTTAGCATTTTAAGTTCCTGACCTTAATTTATATATGCATATTTTCGCATTTAAAGTCAATTGCATAAGTAAGGATAAGCCTTGAAGCGAGTGAAGAAGACGTCCGTCCAACACATTAAATACACAAACTCTGAAGAATCTTAGGTAATACCAATAATTTTCAATGGATGTCTTCGAGTCGATTCGGTTTGTTAAATATTCAACTGCTGGGTAAATGCAGTCAATTTGTCGACCGTATATATACAACAGTATTTGAACACTTTGTTGTTAACGTCTCGAGTTGCGTTAACCACAAATGCAAAATTATGCAGCTTGATTTGATCTCTATTTTTGGTCCACTCCCCGGACGTCGTATTTTGTCATGCGGCGTCAGTTTAACGATCGGTTGAAGAAAAGATGCTCCGTTTTATTCAATTATAATTAAATTTGATGAGCTTATTTTGATTTCTCACTTCATTTAAGCTAATTTTGAGCCATTTCAGGCGCCGGGCGCTTTGTTGAGTGTCGCATTTTGGACGTTTAAATTTGTTGATTTGCATTTGAGCATTTTGCTTTGGGCCACTTCGGACCTTTTTATTAGCTGCTTTACTTGTTTTGAGCAACATTTCAATTTATTTATGGCATTTTTATTAATTTTTTAAATGGCATTTTATAGCGCGGAAACTACGCGACCTTACCAATGGAAGCATCTTTAAAAAAAAAATGTTGCGTACTTTTTAAATATACAGTTCATTTATTTTTCTTCTTTTTCAAAAACAAATAACAAAAACATAAAACAAAAATATAAAAAAAAAACAAAAAAAAGTCAAGTACAAAAAAAAAATATAGTTGTGCTTAAAACTAAACAACATTTAACAAATCGGGAAAGGATATAGGTGTGTGTGTGTGTGTGTGTGTGTGTGCGTGCGTGTGCTGGTGGGGGGAGTTAAGCAAATGAGTGTCCTTTAAAGCCTCAAAGCACTGGGAAGATATTGAGCACTGGGATGAATGCTCGGACGACTGGTCTGGCGATAGTTGTAGCTGCCATCGGGATTGTGGCCTTCGAGACTGCCAATAACCGATGTGATTGGTGCATTGTTCTCCTCCTGGTACTCGTTAGTGCCGCCCAATTTATCGTATTGTCCCTGAATTTCCTTCTGTGCGTGGTTGGCCTCCTCGTCGGTCTTGTATTTGATGAAGAACACCTCCGGCTTGCTGGGCTGCGTTGGCGCTGGTGTTGCAATATCGCCAGCATCGAGATCGTTATCCTTCTTGCTCAGGACATAGATGACGGTCTTCTCCTCCTGTGGCGCAAACTCGGCCGAATACTTCACATTGCCATTATCGCCTGCAGGCGCCTTGATGAACACAACGCGATAGTTCTTTTGCGGTCTGCCGAGCACCAAATGTTTCACTTTGCCATCGTTGCCGCGATCCTCTGGCGCTGACACCAAATAGAATTTCTTATTGATTATCGGAGCCGATGTGGTGCTGGCCGGCGGTAGATATTTGTCACCGGCATGATTTGACAGCGGCAGCTGACCAGGATTTGGCAATCCAACGCCAATGCCGCCACTAATTAAGTCGCCAACCTGTGGCTGCTCATAGCCGTACTGAGGACGTGCCTCGGCCAGGATCAGTAAGGCGGCGCCGATGACGCAGCCCAGCACAACTTGAGACGATATGAAGCGCATTTCGTATAATGTGTTTATATGTTTGTATGTGTGTGTGTGTGTGTGTGTGCGTTTGTGTATTTGTGAGTTATCCTTGTGTAATCCTTGCTAATCGCGTCGCGTTCGTTTTGGGTACGTTTTGGCTTGAATCGCTCTGGGGCAATGGTTGCATTTCTTACCGCTCCACTTGACTTATATGCGCTGCCTCCCAAGACGCTGCTGGCTGCGCTGCCGGCGTCATTTGTTGGCCGCTTGTTGTTGTAATTTATGTAAATTGCCAGCGACGTTGCTTTTGGTCATCATCGCAATAACAATCCGATTATTCAAGATTCAAAATACATAGGCCCAAGCGAGAGTCGCTGCCACAAATGTATTCAAATCTCTTTCGAATGCACAAAAAATATATATATATATCTCACAGATGCGTCTTGCGACCTGCGTTGACTCGGCGCCAATAAGTAGTTTGGGGCGTGGCCGATTCTTGTAGCCATGGTTTACATTTCAATAATAAAGCTCATAGATCTTGACAAAAGCATCTTGCCTCTTTCTTCATTTTGCTTTTTGTATGAATATACATATGCATACGAAGATAAATATATATATATATATATATATATAAATTGGTGTCTTTTTTTTGGCAGTTTTGGCATTGAACTTGACTGTTTCGCTGTCCTCACAGTCGTGTGGATTATTAATAGATTCATAGATCGTCGCCAAATATATAGAAATTTTGCCAGGTTTGTAGGCTTGTTGACCGTTTGCATCTTATTAAATGGCATCTCAACTTTAGGCCTCCAGTTCAGCAAAAAACAATCGCCCAACATTTGTATAGCCAAACTTGTTTGCTGGGTTTTTTCTTTTGCTCCCCCCTAGAGTAAGACAGCTGACCTGTCCATCAGTAAATTGATCGATTAACTTGCAAATTCGCAACAGTTAAAATATGATTTCATGCATCTCAATATGAATGAATCGATCTGATTCAATACAAAATCAAACGACGTATACAAAAATGAATCATTTTTGAAAAGGTTGAAGGCTATCTTCAATCTAATTTTAGAAATATTTTTAATTTACACAATATCACAATCTAATTAATCCTCCTAAGAACTATAGACATAAGTGTAAGCAACTGTATTATTATTATTATTATAAGTACTTTATATTATTAAACGTGTTTGTATTTTTATAAATTTATTAGCTAATCTTTGATAGGCAATTGACTTTACCGTTTAAAGTGTGGATTATTGTTTTAATTCGATGTGGCACTTATATTTAAAGCGTAAAGAAAATGATTTCCTATATGAAGAAAATTATACAAAACTAAGTATACCAGTATCCAGTACAAAGACTGAAAATGAAACCTGCTTGATAGTTCAGAGTGCATGCTATTATCGAGTTCAACAAAAAGATGATGAAACTAAATCTATTTTAATGTTAACTTCTTATTTAATATCAAGTTCAACTGATAGCTATGCTAATGAATTCATTAAGAAATAAATATATTAATAATAAAGTTAAACCCTTTATTTATATATGCCTATTAAATACCAAGTTTCCCAATCGAAATGTCTTTTAAATATAAATAAATCTATCTGTCTATATTGAGCATTTCTCAGTTGGAATTTCCAAAGCAACCATCATGTCTACATTTGTTTTTATTCTTCGGCTACTATGGCTAAACAATACTTTATTTGGTGGCCTCCTAAACCACTCAGCAACAACAATAGATATATATGTGTGTGTGTGTGTGTGTGTGTGTGTGTCTATGTGCAGATGTATTTGCGGCTGATGAGTCAGCCGCTTAGCGAGTGCACAAACCAACGGAAGCATGCGACACATTCACCTGGCCTGGTCTGGCTTGGCTTGGAGGTCGCCACAAAGAGCGCCATAAAACAAAATTTGGCCAAATGTGGAAGCAGAAGAATTAGCATATGGGCAAATCGATTTATGAGCTCACTTGCTGACTTGTCATTGTGATTGTTGATTGATAGCAGAACATAAACCTAGCAAAACAACCAAAAAAAAAAAAAAACAAAAAAAAACAAGCGCTAAAACAAATGTCAACTAAATATCGGTAAACTTGTTGGATGTAGGTATTCACTAATTATAATTATAATTTAGTAATTAGCAACTATATGCCTGATTCAAAGGCGAACAAAATGATAATTATCAATTAGGCATTCCGTACCCATAATTTCATATCTCAAAAGCCGAAAAAAAAAACATCATCAAGAAATTTATGTAATTTTTTATGAACGTTGACAGTAAAATCCGAGGGACAAATTTTTGACTCGTCTCAATTCGATTCGATTCGATTTGATTCGACTGGCAACAGATCGTATCGTTTATTTAGTAGGTGTGATTATCTTTATGCAAAGATCGCGGGGCATTAATATGCAGATGCTTTCAGATATAAGATATGCATTTCTATATCTAATATAAAAAAAATATCAAACTAAAATACCAAATATCAGGTAGCATCTGCCAGCGGTTGTAATCCATATATTGATCATAAATTTTTGATTTAAGGCGGTGTTATACTACTTGGGGCGTGGCTGCCATCCCATCGTTGCCTATACATATGTGCACATATATAATTCTGTATGTGTATGTGTATGTGTGTGTGTGTGTGTGTGTGTGTATTTTTCTGTACATTTGAATACTGTCTGGTATTTTAATGCGTTGCATTGGTGAATCGACCTTGCAGCACGTTGCTGCTCTCCGAATTTGATTTCGAGTTGACTTTGTTTTTGTATCAGTATTAGTTTATATTTTTTTCTCTTATTTTTTTTTTTATTTATTTAAGACGCTAATTTATTTGCCATCGATTTCGCTGGTGGTGCTTCACCAAGTCTTGCTCTGTCAATTTTTCTATAGTTTTCAGTTGCTGTTGCTGTTTTTGTTGTTGTTGTTGTTTTTGAGTGCTGCAGTTTCAACAATTATGAACAGCTTGCCAAATAGCCGACTGGTCGGAGCGTGGAGCGTAGGGTCGTGTGTGTGTGTGTGTGTTTGTGGAGGCGAGAGGGGGGAGGGGGTGATGGAAATGCTTTTAGGCGCCCGGTTATGCAAGACAAAATATTTCAGAAGCGCTGACATTTTTCATTAATTTATGGTTAACTTGCTAATTATATTAAATTGTTCTATATATTAATATTTGATTAAGTTGGCCTTTCAACTGTATTTTTAACGAATCTGAAATTATTGTTTCCCTCAACTTTATTTCACTCACCACTCAAGGTTAAAAACCTTGAAATAATACTTCAAATCATTTTTATGAATGCTTAAAGAAATCCTTAACTTTTATTAAAAAAAAAATTGGAAAAAAATAGGGGTTTGGCTTTGCATAGATCGCAAGATTAATCTAGAAGAATATCGCAAAAGTTACATTTAACAAATTCTAGCAAAATAATCGCCGTGGATTATTCAATTAGAAACAAGAATCGATCGAGTGCGTGTCCAGTCAGATGTTGACTGGCTCTGGTTAGTTTCTGGGTGATGTTTTGGTGCAGGGCAGACATTGCAAGAGCTTAGTACTTGACCGACCTGATTGGCTTGGCGGGCAGATAAGTGGTTTGGATAACATTGTTGCCAATGAGACCACTGCCACCACCGCCAATGAGACCATTGCCACCACTGACAGTGGTTTGGGTGTTACTGCTGCCGCTGCCATCGAACTGCAAAGCACCACCGTTATTGGCACCACCGACGATGGTATCGACAATTGGTGCACCGCCAGTGCCAATAATGTTGACGCCACCGGAGCCATCGGACAGAACGCCAGAGGCGCCATTGTCACCCAAGCTGTTAATGACCGAGGAGGCAGGCACCAGACCCTCATCAGTAGACTGCGAGCTGCCGCCCAAAGCATCATAGTTGGCTAAAAGAGTAAGAGAGAGAGAGAGAGAGAGAGATATAGGGAGAGTTGATGGATGATAGATCCACGAGGAGGAGGGATATTCAACGGCTAAGGACTCACCCTGAATGATCTGCTGGGCATGAGCCGCCTCCGCTGGTGTCTTGTACTTGATGAAGAACACCTCTGGCTTGTGGCTGACGGGACGCTGTGTAACCACCTCGGCACTGACATCGAGAGCATTCGATTTCTTGGCCAGCACATAGATGGCTGTCTTCTCCTCGACGGGTGCAATATTGGCAATGATCTTGGCCTTGCTGGTGGTCGATGCGGGTGTATTGATGAACACCACACGATAGTTCTTCTGTGGCCTGCCCACATTCACATAGCGCACAATCTGCTGGTCATCGTGATCCTCGGGAGCGGTGTGCAAATAGAAATGCTTGCTAATCACCGGGGGCTGGAAGTTGGCCAAATGGCTGATATATTTCTCCTGTTCCTTGTAGTTGACTTCCGGGCCCGGATGAATGCCAGCCAAACCAATATTATCGTTCACAATACCGCTGCTGCCAACTCCGACACCGTAGTTGCCATAATCACCGCCACCACCACTGGAATAGGAGCCGCCACCGATGCCGCCACCGATGCCGCCACCGATGCCGCCGCCGGAGTAGGAGCCGCCACCGCCACCGCCATTGGAGTAAGTGACACCACCACCGCCATTCGAATAGGTGGTCTGGCCAGTATATTGGACACCGTTCACGGAGCTAACCTGCGATGATGGAGCAAGGCCCGAGTTGCCCACCAGACCCAATTGACCCACCGATGGCAGATTGTTATAGTAGCCGCTGCCCGATGCCGTTGGCTGATATGAGCTGCTTGTGGTGATCAATGGGGTGGACACCACACCGGTGTTGTGGCCAACATCATAGTGGTAGGCCTGACGACTGAGATCAGGACGCGCCGTTGCGCAGCCGAGCACTGCTGCCAGGCAGGCTAAAACCTGCAACCGGATTTCGGATATCGGATGTTGATTCGATTGTACTCTAATCCTTTGGCTTGATGGAACTTACCACAAACTTATTCATGTTCACAATGGACGCAACTATTCACGGGAAAGCGGAGGGATGAAGCTTAGTGACGGAGATGCTGCACTAGATTGATGCCCTGTTTGAAGACGGCGTTCAGTTTTTATAGCAAGGCGGCCTAAGTTGGATGCCTTTAATTGAAGTTAATTAATTTGCTCGCATTGATTTGCAATAAATTGTTAAAAATCAAATATCAAACTATAACACCAAAAATCCGGCTGGCGACTCAGATTTATGTTTAGTTTTGTTTTTTTTATTATTTATTTCTTTATGCTTTGCAGGCGCTAATTGGTGCTGCAAACAGCACCGCTGACACAATCGATCCAATAGTGCCCAAAATGCCGCCACCATTAGCTGGCTGATGCCACCTGACCATGTCCAAATCCTGATGGAGCCAAAGAAATTCCCAATTGTTGATCAAGACTTAAATTAGTGATTGTTCTTTAAATTATTTTATGACTGTGAATTAACTTAAGTACTGGATGAAAGCCTCAATATAAGAAAGAAAAAACACTTAGCAAAACAATTATTGTTTCTTTGGCATCAAATAATATTAGATTTATGGAATTTTTTAACTGGCTCGACCTAAGAAGGAGGTTGTCGGCAAATCTGACTGAAATCACCAACCAGTCACTCAGTTCGTCAAACTCACTCACTTCTCGTAACTATATCCATATGTGGTTGCTTAAATATACTTTCTTCTATATAGATACAAGCATATATTGTGGTAGAGTATACACAGTTTGGTTTTAGAAGTTGCGTTTCTTGCGTTACTTGGATTTTTGGCTTTGTTTACGACTGCAAGACGCGAGTGGGTAGAGAAGAAGAGTTGGTCTGAAATTTCCAAGACGTTGCAGCCAAACATTTTAGCGCTTTTAATTGTTAAAAATCCCGAGATCCATACACACGTACATGTATGCATAATATATTTATATCGATTATGACTTGTATATGCATATTGTGCGATCATAAGCTTAGATTTTTATATGCTTTTCTTTTTTCGCCAAATTTCATGTCTGTGCCTCAGTGGTATTTGATTAGCACTGCTCGATGTTGAGATATATATTAACAAAGCGATGGGTCATTCCCCCACAGACCGGATTACCGCATGATACTAATTTCAAACTCAACTTCTCAACTTCCTATTCCATCCATTGACATTGCGGATGCGGATGCATTTTGCAGGTGGCTGGCAGGCATTTTCGGCAACAAATCGCTTGCTGAACTGGGAGTACAAAAGCGCACTGAAGCATCTGCATGCCAAATTTGGAATCTTTCCCTATTTTCGCGTGAGCGTTGAGAACAGCTATAATATACCATACGATTACATAATCACCCTGGACGAGGGCGAGCTAGGACTGCCGGACAAGTATTTCTATGGCCCCGATGCCGACGATGAAGTGGTGCGCGGCTATAAGTTGCTCCTGCGTGACTTTGCCATTAACTTGGGTAAGTGATGTCCCCCTCCCTGATCGATCATATATCTGCTTGCTTGTATGCTGGCATGCCAATTTCATATAATGTATTCATATTCACATTGCAGGTATTGTTGCTCGTGAGGCGGATATCTTTGCAGATGACATTTTCCACTACGAGCGCCGCATCGTCAATCACATTGAGTCGGCCAAGGGGAGCGGGGATCGTCAGCAGAACAAGCTGCTCCGGCTTTCCGATCTCAAGAGCATCGCACCATCGGTAAGGCCCCAACCACAAGCACAACGTCAGAAAAACTATATGCTGCAATGTGATTTCCCAATTACTACCATCCAGAACTAGTTCCTAATTAACTCTACTAATTAGGAATTTGAGCATGGCATTCTGGCATGTCTTAAGCCACAGAAAGTTGTTTCAACTTTCCGCGCAACTGGTTTATAATCCACATGTGTCTTTCTATACATAACACTGTGTCTATATGCTAATACCAAAATATACTTGCACTAAATATATCCATATGTATTATATACACATCTCTCATCTTATTATTTGCTTATTTGAAAGATCTTTAAAGGTTCTAGACTTCTTGTGCAATAAAATATATTAAAAAAATACCCGATGAGACAGAGATATGTTTGTGCTTAATTGAGCTTTGCCGGTTAAATTAAATAAATACGAATTTGTTGCAAAATATGCAAATAGAAAATCGTATCATGAAATGAAATGTTTGCTGATACAAATTTCAAAAACTTGGGAAAATATCAAACCAATCTTTTAATGAAATAAACTGTAGCCTGTCGTAAATGAAGTTCACTTCAAATAACCTACATAATCTCAAAGTTGTTTGTTAAACAAACATAAGGCATAATCATCTATATTTTTTAATAATAATTAACGGTGGTATCAATTGCGCTACAAATAACATGACTCATTTTAATTAATCGCAATACATCAAAAATGCTGTTCTAAATTCATACATAATACAAATGAGAATGTAGAAAAATGTAGATTTTTTAATGAGTTAATGCATGTAATTGAATTCTATTTTGTACAGCTGCCCATTCTGGAGTCACTTCAGGCCATTTTTACCAACACAAAGATCAGCGAGGAGACGGAAGTGATGGTGCGTGATGTGGAAGTCTTCCATGCGATATCCAATCTAATTTCCACATCGGACAAGAAGTGAGTCCGTCCAGCTATGAATTGAATAATATTAGCACATTGTATATATATTTATTTTATAACTCGCTCCGATTTTCTCTGCAGACCAATTAACAACTTTATCATTTGGTCGCTAGCGCGTCAAATGCTACCGCATCTTTCCAAGGAGTACCGCACGCTGGCCGAACATTTTGATCATTCGATTTATGGGCGGACCGCCAGCTATCCGCGTTGGCTCCACTGCAGCAAGGTGGTGCGCGACTGGTTGCCATTTGCGGTGGATGCACTGCAGCAGCAGCCCCCCAAGCAGCAGTTTGAGGGAACGTATCGCAGTCAGATCAGCGATGCTGCTGACAGCCTAACCAAAACTGTTGGCAATGAGAAGTTCCTGCAGCTAATGTTTTACAGTTTGCGCAATCAACTGCAGGATTCATTGGCGCAGGCGCATTGGCTAGAGCCAACAGCCCAAAAGTTTCTGCACAAGAAGCTAGCCGAGATGCGTCTCCAGTTTGGCATACCCAGCGAAGTGCTCGATCAACCCAAATACATTAGCGACTACTACAACGATCTGCTGCTGAGCAATCTGAACTTTGTTGAGCATTTGGTTTCCATTTGGACATTTCGCCGATCGCGCATGGAAGATAAGCTGAAGACATTGCCAATGCTGGATGTGTAAGTAGTCTTAGTCCGTTGCCCCTTTTGCTTGAGAGCAGCAGATTATGATTATTGAATTTTGTATATTGTGGCTTGCAGCATTGTGTCCGAGATGTACACCAGAGATCATCCGCAACCCATTGCATACTCCAACAAGCTCAACATGCTGCTCATCTCGCGAGTACTGGTCAAAAACAACTACTACGACTATCGCTATCCTGTGTACGTATTTTCTTTCTTGTTATCTTTCAACATTTGCTTACCACTTACCACTTACCACGTGTTGCAATTGCAGGTCCGTCAATTTTGCTCGTATTGGCACTGACATATTGGAGACGCTGATCGACAATTTTGCCACCTTTCTGCTGCAGTTCAATGCACAGAGCTCGGAGCTTAGCGACGCAGTGCCCGAGATTGAATATGCCCAGCCGGATGTTGGCTGTCTGACAGCCGGCCAACCGCCGCGTCTTGGGCATGAGTTGCGCGCCCTGTCAGTGGATGCGCTCAAGAGCTTTCATGTAACGCTCAGCGCTGCTCGGACCGCAGCACGAGCGTTGAGCAGCTTTGTGACGGCTATCGATGCGGGCAGCGCCATCGAGGGTGCCGGCATCGATCAGGTGGCCACCTATGATGCGCTGGGGCTCACGCGGCGGTTGCGCGTGCCCGGCCTGCGTTCCTTCAATGAGAACGAGCTCTTCACGCTGGCCTACATGCAGCAGCACTGTAGTACACCAATTGCGGACAAGGACTATGCACGCATCAAGCCCCATGTGGAGCGACAGTTGGCCGAGCGGTATCTGTAAGTTTTGTCTCGTCTGTCACTCTCTCTCTCTCTCATACACTTAGCCGTTGCTCATTGCCTCTGTCTCTCTCTCTTTCTGGTGCAGTTTCAACGCTACTTGGCAGCATATACAATTCCTGCCACGCTCCACAAACTGTGCCGCCTCGGAAACCAGCTGCTCCAATTTGCTGTGAGGGGACCAAGTACATGCCGCATAACTCAATGTACTCGGTGTGTAGGATTCCTTACTTCAGCCACATATTTATTGTACTTTTTTTTACATCCAAGCACACAACACACACACCCACACACACCCACACACACACACACCCAGAGACGAAGAGTTATGCCACACAAAAATCGCGCAAAACTTAGTTTGTAATTAAGCGGTAAAGTTAGTCTACATATTTGTAATAAGTAGCATTACTTTCAACAACATTTGTAACACATGAAGCGACAAAAACTACTCTTGACATCACTTACACCCCAACACACACACACACACACACACACACTCACACGCACTTACACTGACAGCCATGCATTGTATACTTTTAGGCCGCATCATTGAAATCGCGACAGTTACGTTGTTGAATATAGAATGTAATCACACTTAAACTGCATATGCCTAATCGACGACATATTCCATAGTTCTGTAGTGCGTAATATAGTCCTACTTAGCCGATAAGCGCATTGACCACTGTATAAATTGAATTTAATTTCTAAACGTTCTTCAAAACAATAAAAAGAACACGAATTTTTCCAATGAAACACGTTACGAGAATTATTGCATACTTTTCAGGTCAGAAGGTCCAAATTGGTCCGACTTACAATTGATAATTGCACTCAGTGCTGTGTGCTTTTAGGAGCTGATAAGATATGCAAAGGTGGGCTTACTGGCAGCCAGATACGTGTCAACATCAACCAGATGACCTGCTCCTGTGTATGCAACAGAAAATACAGATTTTGGAAATTTACAATAATTATGAAACAAAATAAATAAATAAATATGATTTGTATAAAGGCCATTTTACATACGTTGGCAGAGCTGCCATATATTTTAGATTTTTTAACGGGAAGGGAACAAAATTTCGGATTCATTAAATCGGAAACAAGTTCGAGCGGAAGAAGATAAGATAAGTTTAGTTTGTTGGAAGTATTTAAATAAAAATTTCGGATTTGATATACTGGTATCAGAGTATTTTGTAGTTGGGACCGTCCGATTGCAACGTGCTTATTTGTTGTGTATTAAACTAAATCTCTAAATGGATTTCGAAAACTTTGAATGACATCATATTGCCAGAACTGCACACAGTTTGGATTGCCGAGTCCATTTTGGTTATGTCATCCTGTAGACCTTAATCTTTATTTCGCTAAGAGAGTGGAATTATGATTCATGGTAAATGAAGTAGGCTTTGGCGTACTTTGAAGTAACTTTGGTTGGCCATTAAGCTGTTTTATTTATTATTATTACCGTCAAATATTTATATACAATTTAAATGGTGCACGTAAAATTTTACTTTTACTTGTCGGGGTAGAGTATCCGTAATAGGATTAGATTAATTGGACTGGTTGGCCAAATCAGTGGATAAAATGGGTATGCTTTGATGGAGTTCAGCGTTTATGATTTCCATTAACTGTGTGCTAAATGTGTTGCTTATGCTGCGTAAAGGGTTATGCGATTAAAAGTTTGTCGAGGTAGATGGTGAAGAATTAATTATAATTATTACTTGGCAATCATATTCCAGGGTGTCGAACACTTGGGATCACTATACAGGCAACTTTGCTGGCATTGCTCTTGGAATTGCTGTCGCTGCTTAAGCGCATCGCTAAGATCATCATCATCATCCGGAGTTGATGATGATACAACGATATTGGGGCGCGGCGTTACATCATCATCATCGTCGTCGAGATCTTGGTCAAAGCTCCAATCCTCATCAATGCCACTATTATTGACGGTGGCTTGAGTGGAATACAGCAGCTTGACCCGCCTGCGTGCATTCCTTTCGGAAATTGTCTTTTTCAGTTGCTTCAATTGCAGGGACTTCTTCAGCACACGTTTGGTCATCTGCTGCTCCGTCTGTCTCAATTCGGTCAGGCGATGACGGAGACGCCACTCGATGACCAACTGTTTCTGCCTATCCAGTTCGGCCCGCTCTTTCATTGCCTGCAGCTGGCGCATCTGCTGCGACTCCGGTTGAATTTCTGCTGGCTGGTCGTGGTGCTCCAGTTTCGTGTCGGACACTGGCTTCTCATCGTCGAAGTCCTCCACCGGCAGTACGGATTGAAAGATCTTGCCACTGGTATCGAGCTGTGTCTTGGGCGCTTGGAGTTGCTGCTGCTGCTTCTTTTGGCGCTCCCTCGGAACGCGATGCCCAGGCAAGAAATTCTCGCGATACGGCGATTCACCGGGCGTCAAAGCCAACGGCCTGGGGATAGGCGGACAGGCGGACAAAATTAGATTTCGAATTGGCGCCAATAAATCAAAGCCAGTCCATGTTCACAAACAAATTCAGCGCTTGCCATTTGGATGATTAGCACAACGCACAACGCACAACGCATAAAGCCGGCAAATTGCATCAGCCTGATACGCTGCCATTCACAGTCACAGTCACGTCATAGTATAGTATCGCATGGACTATCCCAACAGTCCCAACAGCTCCAAACGCGCTTTATTAAGTTTCATATGGGCTGCCGACACGCAATTCCCCCCGCAGTAACCCCCCATTCCCCTGCCCCAAGAACTGCAAGTGTCCCACACGAGTCTCAAGGCCAATGTCAAAAAAAAACAGAAGAAAAATAGCTAAGCGTTTTGCATATACCCTTTCCTCGTGCCGAGTCTCTAGGTTAGAGCAAATAGATGAATCAAATAGAGTCCAACTTCTTAGATTGTTATTTAAAGAATAATTCAATCCCTAATAAGTGATTATTCTGAATATTATAATCTTTATATATATCATTTTTCTAGCAAATTTCTTGAGTTGATTTGCTATTTCAGTTTTGATATCAGTTGTTGTGTGAGCTTGTGGGAGGTGGGCAAGTGAAGCGACTCCAAGTGGGTTATAGTGTATGTGGACGGGTTTACTGGGGACTTACGGGCTGTGGCTATGCTAATGGCAATCGAATCCCAGTGCCCCCTAATCCCCGGTCTCTCACTGTTTCTCCCTGCCCTGCTGCAGATGGACAGAGACAGTGCACGGAAAATAACATGACACAATCAAATTGGGGAAAATGGAGGAGAAGCCGCTCCACAAACAAACAAACAAACAAACGCAAACCGCCAAAGAAGAGTTCATTAATAAACACTGCGGCGAGTCGAGCGATGAGGCAACCTCTGGAACGGTCGTTAGTAGGGGCCCCGTTGATTGAGGGGCGCCAATTTATTGATCAAACAAATGAAGCGCAGCAGCAGCAGCAGCAACAGCAGCAGCAGAGCCAAAGTATTAATAGTCATCGGGTCCGGCACGTTAGTGAGCCCCCAACACAGACTCAGGCCCGAGTTACGAGTCAGGGTCGGGGCCGGTTTTTGTTATCGATAGATTCTAAAGGGCAAAACCAAAGCGGTCGCATCACTCAAAGTAAAAACGACATCATCAATAAAGAAAAAAATGAAATTACAAAAACGTCCACAAACGTCCAAATTTGAACTACGTTGAAAATCATATTCACAGGTTATAATTATAGAGAACTTTGTACTCAAATCGAGCAGATATATTGCGCAAATCAGATCAAGATCGAAAATCCTACTCCAGAGTACGAAATTCTAATTTCCAGAACGCTTTTTATT
Organism: Drosophila grimshawi; assembly: GCF_018153295.1. Taxonomy (NCBI): domain Eukaryota; kingdom Metazoa; phylum Arthropoda; class Insecta; order Diptera; family Drosophilidae; genus Drosophila; species Drosophila grimshawi. Next base: position 16,934,941 of record NW_025063692.1, on the reverse strand, counting down.
CTATGCAATGCGATACCTGCTTAATTTTAGACAGGTTTGGGATGAGTTAGGTACAGGTTATTTCATATTATATATTTAATTAAGTAATAAGAACTTTAGCTATTATTTTAAGTGATCAACTTTTTATCTGAATGCTAATACTACCTTCAAATAAAATCAAATCAGTTTAAGTCGAAAATAAAAGTTCTTTAGTGACATTCTAACTATGACATTATAAACAAATTCTAGTTACAAAATGCTGGCGTAGATTGTGCTTTATTCAAAATAGTTTAAAGGAGAGATTTCTACTTAGATTCAAATTTGAATTTAAAGCAGCGATTTTCGCCGAGTGCACAAGCAACAGCAATAACAACAACGAATGACTAAATGTTATATGCCCTGGCATATTTTTATTTATTTTTATTTTTTGCGAGTGTTTTTTTTTTTTTTTGTTTTTGCAAATTTTATCTCAAAAAAGTGCAAAAAAAAAATAGGAGGAAAAACAGCGTGAATTACAATTGCAAACAGTTGTCGATTAGAGGTCGTCGTATTTGATTACGACAAATTCTCATATCAGGCGAGCGCAACTACAAAACAGTTGCTAAATACCCACCTAGAGCTAACCTCAGGTGGAGAAGGGGCTGCGGCATGAGGTGAGCTGCTACGGCTGCAGTGGCACCAGCAATACGCTTAAATCGTAATGAATTCAGCATCTTGGACACCAATCACAGACTACGAGTACTATAAGGGAATAAGAATCTTAGAAACTGCGAAGTTGAAGAATCTAATGCAAAGATGTCTTTAAAGAAACAACTAGTTTTCTTATACCAACTTCGACATTGTAAGGCACGATTTTAATATTTATTTTCTGTTGATCTTTGGCTGGAAAAAGCCACAGTAAGTTTTCTACAAGTTGCACTACTGGAAGACCACATCAGAAGGACTTAAGAAATGAAAAAATGATTTCAACTGCAACATTTTAAGTTTTCTTTCCAACCTAAACTGAATTTTTTATAATATCATTCACGAATAATGTGCAACAATCAGATTGAACAAGCGGCGTATTTCAGACGCGATCGCAAATGCACAGGTAAAATTTATTACCTACAGTTATTTGACGTTGGTTGAATCAGCACAAAATTTGAGTGTATATGTGCTACTTAAACACTTGCTGACCCCATAAAATGTTTATATTCAATACACATATGTATACATATGTATGTATGTGTGCATGTATGTACATGTAGACATATGTACATTTCATTATCAATATGATAAGTGAATAGAGCCATTGCTGTCGGTTACCTGTCTCTGCTGCCTGCCTCTCGGCTTACTCTCAGCTCTAAGGCAATGTGGTTGGTTGGATCCATAGATCCATACAAACAAACATACATAAGTATGTATATAAATCTGAAATGCGATCGGTTAAGGTTGAAGACTGAGATTTATAATAATAGTAATAGTTAGAGAGTGGGCGCGCACTTGATAAGGGCCAAGTTAAAGGCGACTGTCAGACAAGATAAGGTCAAAGTCTTGGACTGTCAATTGATAAGTCAGGTGACCAACTAACCAAAATTCGCCCAAGAGCTGCACAACAAATAGAGCCTTGCTCTCAACTATGTGTGTGTGTGTGTATTTGTTCGTTTTTTGTATGTAGGTAGCACTTAGTGGTAAATACTTCTAATCGCAAACTGAGGGCGACAAACAAAAACGAACACGATAACAACAACAGCAACAACAGCGAAAGTCTTAGGCTGCCAACAGCAGCAGCGGCAGCGGCAGCAGCAGCAGCAACAACAAAATCTGTTGATATTTTCGGTTTATTGTTTTTCTTTTTGCAAACGCAAGCGAACTTGGGAGTCGCCGTTGGGTGAGTAACTCCAAAGCAGAGCGCGATGGCGTCAGCAGCGCATTGACAGCTGACTGTTCCATGACCATTGTGTAGGAGAGACAGAGAGAGAGAGAGCGAAAGAGAACAGTAAGGCAGCGCAATGGAGTGGTGAACAGCGCGAGCCGAGGTGTGGTGTGATGTGAGGTGAGGTGAGGTGAGAGCTACCGTCAAACAATAACAATGGCCACAGCCGAAAAGGCTGCACAAAGAGCGCGCGAGAGCAGCTGACGCTCTCTGAGAGAGAGCGGCAACGGTGACGATGACATCATTTACAGTTGCTGCTGCTGCTGTTGCTGCTGCTGCTGCTGTTGCCGCTGAGGCTGCCAACAGCAACAGCAACATTTTGGGTGGGAAGTGGAATAAATACTTACAGCATTTGGAGTGTGGGATGTACTGCATCTTTTGATGGATCACCGTCATCAGCATCGTTAACATCATCATCATCACCATCATCATCATGATGATAATGATCATGATTAGTATTATGTTCGCTGTGCAATATGTTGACAACCTGCTGCTTCTCCTGTTTATCGCTCTGCGAAATTGTTTCGAGCAGCAATTGAGGATTATGTGTCAGCGGCACACTCAACATCGTCGTCGTCGTCGTAGTTTCGTTGCGGCGAGCGCTGTTCAGCGGCGACACTGTCGGCACTGGCGGCGGATGCTCCATTTGTTGTCGCACCCGCTTTGCCGGCGCCGGCGGCTTGCATCGTTGTCGTTTCGATGCTGGCTCGGTCACCGGCACCGCCATCTGTCTCGGCTTCACTGCATCATTCTCAATGCGCGTGAGCAACAGCTCCAGCTGCTTGTGCGCCGCTTCCATTGGCTTCATTGACTTGAGCTGTTGTGGCGATTTGAATTTGTTGCATTTGGTCGGCTGCGTCGGAATTGCTGACAGCGTTGACATGAATGACATGACCGAGTAGCTGCATCCAAATGCCACACTCGATGTACGCAAGACTGGACGCTGCACCGGCTCCCGAACGGCTCCCAAGCAGCGATTGCGCTTCTTGGCATTGTTATTATTGCTCTTGTTGCCTTTGCCATTCGGCAGCGCCTTGGCGCTTAAATGGAGTTGGGATTTGGGCAGCGTTGCCGCCTTACCAGTTGCCTGAGTGTTGCCAACCCATTCACGCTCTCGCTGCAGCTCCAGCTGGCGCTGTTGCTCCCGTTGCTGGGCAGTTGTTGTATTGTTGCGGCGCCTGCGCGCGTTTCCCTCCGCCAGCGTCTTGTTGTCCATTTGTTGCTGCTGCTGCTGCTGCTGCTGCTGCTGCTATTGGCGTCGACGTCAACGCTGTTGTTGCTGGCTTCACTGCTCGCTGCCTCGCTGCGTTTCGGTTTCAGTTTCAGTTATATGCTCGACGCTCGCCGGTTCGGTTCGGTTTTCGGTTCGCGGTACTCTGTCTGTCTCTTCACTTCACTTCACTTCAAAAAAAAAACAGAAAACACAAAAAATTAAAAATTCTAAACATAAATTTGAACGCAACAAAAAAAAAAAAAAAAAAAAACAGAAACAATGTAATTGTAACAATTTGTTTAATATTTATTGTTGTTTCTATCGGCACTCATTTTGAAATACTGATTTTCTCCCTTCTCCTATCTGTCTGTCTGTGTTTTACTTTTTCTTCGACTTTGACTTTTAAATTGCCGCCTCATTTGTTTCGGTTGTTGCTGTTGTAAGCTCAAAATTCAAAGAGTTTTCTGCCAACTCGCTGACAACCGATTACGCAGATGAACATAAACATCAATGGTCAGTGGTCTGTGGTCAGTGGTCTGTGGTCAGTGGTCTGTGGTCTGTCTGATGAGTATTGCGAGGAGTGCCTCTAAAGTTGCAAAATTTCGGTTAGTCATCGACTTCTTCGAGCAGCTGAATTATTCTTGTGAGCTGATAATTCTGTTCAGGATAAATACATCAAAACATGCCTAGCAAACTAATTCAAAATATATTATCGAGTTGGTGTTTTTCATAGTCATTCGTTCGACAGCCGCTGATGCAGACGCATCAGTATCGTTATAATAAATACATATATTAATAGCCGAAAATATTATTTTTTATTTTGTTTTGTTTTGTTGTGTTCTTTTTTTTTCTTGGCCAAGTTTCTAAGTTGCTGGTGACGCAAAGCAGCACCGAATCCAAAATCAAAACCTCAATAAAAACCAAAGTAACGAAGAATCAACAAGACACAAAATGGTAAGTGATTATGCAAATCAGTCTAAACAATAAATTACAAATCGATCAAAACAAATCAAATGGGAGGAATCCCACTACACAAATGTCGCACAACCGATAACGATCTCGATGCCCCCGTAGTCTCTATTCAAGCTGGTTCGCCCAGCTGCCGGGGCATGTGGGCGGTTGCCGTCCCAAACAGCAAACAGGTTGCCATTGCGTATACGCCGCATTGGCAACGTCCCAAAGCGTTTTTTTTGTTGTTGTTGTGGTGTTGTGGTGTTTGAAGTGTCTACTCCAAAGTTTGTGTTTAACAAGATTCATAGCGCTTGGATTTTTGGTCTCTTAAATAGTAAAGAAAATCGAAGAAAAAATAATAAACTGCCAGTTATTTATTTTCGTTATTTGTATTTGTTTGTTTGTTTTTTGTTGCTACTTTTTATGAGCTGCCTACCAAACTAACCAAGCACACAAAGCGCGTCTCCATATGGGCTGGCACGCCTTATTAGTATTTATGTTAATTATCATACTAAAAATAACAATAACTAAAAGATACACACATCGAAAAACAATTCGAACAAATATTTCTAAAGTTAACAACGGGCCTGAGCCTACTCCTCCAGTTCACGGCTCGTTTCGTGGGCGAACACGAAACTTTCCCAAAAATGTAGAAAAAATCATTTATATATTGTATGTACAAACATATGTATATAAAACGAAACACTTTTGACTCTTGACAAATGTTTCGCAAGCGTTTCGCCGGCACTTGATGCCCCGTTCATGAGAAACCAAGCCGTTGATCTATGCATTCGGAGTCGAGTTGAGAGCAACGCCCACGGATCGGCTTGGGAAAGCAAAAATGTCGCCGCTGGTCGGGCCAGTTAGAGTCGGATTCAGACTCAGACTCAGACAGAGAGTCGGACTGAGAGTAAGAGTAAAAGTCAAAGATCCAGATCTAACGATGATCGCACCAGAACTCGAAGCCAAGCTCTGATCTGACATCATTCAGAGAGAAGAGCATTCCAAGTCTAAATTTGGCAGCGAATTGATGCGAATAATTTATTTAATTATCACTTTTACTTAACATATTATATATTAGTATTGTATATGTGCTATCTATATATGCGCAGTTATTCAAGTCTTTTACCTGAAATAAAACACTTGATCTGCAGCTAGCGAAACATATTTAAATAAATACAAAAATCAGGTCACCAACAAATTTCAACAACCATTCAATTTATTGATATCAAAAATCGCTTGTTGAATTAGTTGTTCTACCTTTATTTGATTCAAAATAACTCTTTGGTCACAATACACATCACATATCTTAACCAAATCATTATTCTGACCGGGAAAAAATAATTGACAGAAGCAAATAATTTGATAAGCAAAATTTTGATTCCAAATATATATATATGTATGTATGTATGTATCTGGCAAGTGAAAGCATCCCATGATCAGCATCAGCATCAATCGGGAACACTCAGAGATCTCCATTCAAAATGATTCGTTTTAATTTAAGCACATGTACTATATAATTTATATTTCAATTTGCTTTGCTGTCCTCAATTTTCAACTGAGCAAAGTGTAATGAAGACATACTAGGCACAATGTGAGATCTGTTCAGATAAGAAAAAATTAAATGTAAAATTTGCCAAATCGCCACGAAATGTATTTTTCATTCGTTAGTTTTATTTCTTTTTTTGTTTTATTACATCTGCTCCAGAAAATATGTTCACACTTGTGCAAATGAAGCTATTCATAGATTTGCTAGTTGCTATCAGATTTGCTTCCAAAATAAAAAAGAAAAAAAGAAAAGAAAAGAAAAGCAAAAATCATCTTTACATATAATCATATTTTTATATGTCAGGGTCAATGGCCATCGTTAAGTGATCTCTTAAGAACTACAGCAGTGAGGCTGACCGCCCCCACCACCACCCACAGCACCACCCACAACGCCACTGCACAGTTCAAAAGGCAATTACTTATACGTAATGCTGGCCAAAAGCAGCAATTTGTTTGGCTAAACATAGCGCCTCGTTGATTGATAGCTTTGATTGATGGCCTTTGCCCAATGGCAGCAGCAACAACAATAGTCCAACAGACCTGACACACACACACACTTACACATACAAAGAGAGGAACCGGGAGAGAGAGAGAGAGAGAGAGAGAGAGAGAGAGAGAGATGTATGATGATTCATGCGTGCAATATTTTAATTATCGCATTTGAATAAGCAAACTACAAAATTAAAATTAAAAAAATAAATAAAAAAAAAACAACTAAATGCCTTATTGCGGTTTCTACGATTTTCATTATTGTTGTTATTGTTGTTGTTGTTGTTGTTGTTCACGTTTCAAGGGAAAACTGTGCCGGCTAAATTGCTTTCGCGCAATGTTGTTGCTATTCCCACTCATGCTGCCCTTTGATTGTACCAATTAACTGATAACAATAATAATATCCGAAAGCAAAGCAGGCCAGGCTGAATTATAGAAAGCAAAATGCATTATTGAACGAAAGAAAGAAAACTTGATTGCAGAATTATTGATTCTAGCATACAAATAAGAAGTCTGTTAACGAACTTGAATTTCAAATTCATTGTGAATTAGAATAAACAAACTCAAGCTACTTTCGATACGTGTTATACTTGAATCGAGAATATTTTCTTTGGTTTATTGTAAATAAACTGAATCTACGAATTCACTCTCCAAGCGTTTTGTATACGAATCGAGAATATATTCCCGGTATTTTGTTCATTTTTCTCTGTGCATGAATACAAATTGTATTCAACACACAATTGCTAGCATAATTGTCCCTATTGTAATTATAATATATATATATATATATATAGTAGTAGTACTTGTATAATTAGCTACAGCATTATAAACATTGCGTTATTACCCTTACAGCTACATTATTATTCGAATATTCTATATTCCTGGCTATCTACATATATAAGTAATTCAGCTCGAATAATTTCTATTATCTATCTACATCTTATTGATTGATTTACCAAATTAATATACTTTTAATGATACATTTATTGATTTAGCCACTTAAAAAAAAGAATCGAATTATTAGATAAGTGAGTATTTCTATACCTATTCTGCTGCTCAATAAGATATTGGTTAGGATCAGACTATCATATCTAACCTGATGACATACTAAGCAATATTGATCTAACATTTAGTAGATAAGAGAGAATTTATATGGAGAGGGTATTTGCTAGTCGTTAGACTGAAGTTGACGGTTTATGCTACTTTTTGATATTCAATTTTATTTTGTTGTTTAGTGTTTGGTTTGTTTTTGTTTGCTGGCCATTAAGCTTCAAATATTTCAATGAATTCTGCGCTGCTTTAGTTGTTTGTTGTTTGTGGCTCTTGTTATTGTTATTGTTGTTGTTATTGTTGTTGTTGTTGTTGCTCCTGCTTTTATTATTACCGTTTTATGTTATAATAGGGCACTTCGAGCAAACTTTCTTTAAGTGTGTGTGTGTGTGTGTGTGTGTGTGTGTGAGTACCTCTTCCTCTCTCTCCCTCTCTCTCTCTCTCTCTCTGTGCCTTTCTCTCTTTGGATTTGCGCTCATTTGTTTAATTCGATTCTAACTCCAGCGATGATCTAAGTGAGACGTCGTCGTCTTTACTCTCGCTGTTGCTGTTGCTGCGGCTGCTGTTGCTGTTGCTGTTGCTGTTGTTATTGTTGTTGGTTGTTGTTGCTACATCTGGCGTAAACTTTAAATAAGCAAGTAAAGCAACAAGCGCAACAACAACAACAACAACAATAACAACAGCGGCAACAGCAACAGCAAAATGACCCGCAATTGCTAGCCGAAAAATTAATGTGCGTTTAATTTGAGCAAATTAAATTTGGAGAACGCTATATATACATATATATCTATATACATATATATACATATATATATATATGTGTGTGTGTGTGTGTGTAAACACTAAACACAAACATATGTATGTGTACATACAGCAGCAATAGCAGTGGCCTCAACGCCACTGTGAAAAGTGCAGCGTGTAAATTGGTCAAATTTACGACCTGCTGCCATTTTTCATTTTTATGAGCAACGATTTTCATTAAATGCGCCCGTTTTGCCACTTACCATTTATAATTTACCGTTTGCCTTGCGGCTTTCGTTGCGGTGACGCGTTCTTTTGTTTGCGCCAAGTCGTTATCAGCGTGACAATCAGTTAACGCCTGCAGCGACACCTCTCTCAGTTTTGGTTGGGAACGGAGCTTTCCACATTGCCACATTGCCACATTGCCATTGCCACATGCCCATCCACGTCGCATCGTGGGTGGCCTGAATAGTTGACCGGGTGACGATTATGGTTTGGCATGGACACCTGACAAAATGTGGAAGAAGTACGTGTCGCGCCTAGCGTCCAATTGTAATTTATAATGTATTTGATTTGACAAGCTATTTATCTTAATGCCAAATCCAACAATTATGTAATAATTCATGCAAAACATGTGCCATGTTCACTTTGCAGCAAAGTGTACTACAAATATCGTTAGACAGACACTTAGACAATATATTATAATAAATTAGAGCTAAGTAGTCTTTGCTATTAGATCTTCAAGCAATAATAATAAGGTAAAAAATTCATATTTAATTTAAAGTATTTTTCATTTACACTTAAATTCTTCTTCATTTTATTATCTATTTATACAACTCCAATTTGCATTCGCTCCACTTTTTGAACCTGACTTCTCGAAAATCATTATTTTAATCAATTTAATTGCTAAAAACTGAAATTTATAATATACATATATGTTTGTGTGTATTAAATTAAATTTTTAAATTACTGAATTGAAGGCAGTCTTGAAGGCATTAGGATCGTCAACAGTTATTTTTGTTACCCATATTTCTTAGTTGAATTTTCCACCAAAACTCCACTGAAATATGCATAGCATACTTTTTGGAGCAGTGTAGAATTTCGAAAGAAAATAGAGCAGATCGCCCAGTGCCCTATATTAATTTGAAGAAAATCATATATTATTCATTTAATGAAAATCATGCGATGTATATTTCTTGAATTGTATTTGATGACATAACTGCTTGAGTCAATCACTTGAACAACCGCATTACTGTGTACTATGTAATGAAAATGAATCGGCAATTTAGTTATTTGTTGCGATAAGTGCATAATATATTATTGTTCTTCTTTGTTCTGTGGTCAGAAATTTTTGCATCAAATTACGCAAATTTGTTGTTATTATTTTGTTGTTGCTTTTGTTGTTGCTGCAGTGGTTTATGAACTCAAGGCACAACATCTCTGCCCCTTTTGGACATTACGAATATGTATTCGTCCATTCCAAGCATTTAGCTGTGAAATTATATTATGAAATATTTGAATGCTTTGACGACGTGATTCGCATATTAAATAATAAATTGTAATTCTATTCTTATCTCCATTCATATTCATTCAGTCGGAGACGCCATCAGTCTGTCACAAGTGCAATGAGGTCATAGAAAATCGCATCATTACGGCCCTGGGCAAGAACTGGCATCCGGAGCACTTCGCATGCAAGGACTGCCAGCGCCCCATCAAGGAGGCCACCTTCAACATACAGAGCGGGGAGCCGGTCTGCTCCGAGTGCTTTGTCAGCAACTATTCGGGCACCTGCTTTGGCTGCAAGCTGCCCATCTTGGAGGTAAGTACACAGAGCGAAAATCAAGCGTTTTCAACTCAAAATTAATTTAAATCAAAATGTTCGAGCCAACGATACGTATACGTAATAAATGTTGCGCGATTGTTTCTAGTAATTAGATTAGAATTTGTTGTGCTTGGTGCTAGAATCGTTTCTTACAATAATATAATTTTCTATTTTATTGATTTTATTATTATTGTTAATAGTATTATTTAATAAGTCTTAAACTTATACATTGTTTAGCTATTCCCTTGAATGACGAACCCTTGATTCGAGGTATTTCCAACTTAAATTGAGTCCGTATTTGTTCCCGCTTCTATTTTTGATGTGCCCGCAGCGCATCGCATCGCATCGCTTAATTTGTCACTAGCAGTCCCAATGGCAGTCGCAGTGCCAGAATATCATCGACATAAGATCAACATTGATGACATCGTCATCGAGGCGTAGTCTGTTTGCCATAAACTTTGGCGCTTTACGAGCGTCGGCGAGCGGCGATTGTAATTAATATTGTCAACATTTGTTTTTATAATCTATGGCGCTTGTAATGCATAGGGAACTGATTATATTTGACTCGTACATACCATATAATAGATGCACGTTGTATAAATACTATAGTATCGTCGGTGTCAGCAAATGTGAAGTGCATATATAGTATGATATCTATTTATACGAGTGGAACAGCTAGCTTATCCAGCTCTTGAGGTAGTGCACAGTAAATGTTATTAATTAATGGATGAGTCAAATAAATGTCGGAACGTTTTAGTTTATTCTTTATATAATATATCCACAAAGTGGGTGGAAAATCTTGATTGCTGACAGATGATGAAATCTTGAATATATGTATATATACTATGCATACATAAATACAAAAATTTAAAACATATCAAAAGTCAATTCGCAGAAGCAGTTACATCCAGCAGATAGTGAACTGGAGTATTACATCAGACGTCTAAATTTCAGACATCGAAATGTCACTGGTAATTTCCGATAAAATCTGACTGATATTCTCTATGGGAGCTATATGATAGACAGAGACAGGGACGGACATGGCTATGTCGACTCGTCCAGTGTGCTGATCATCAATATATATATATATATATATGTATATACCTGGAGAGGTCATAGATCGGTCTCATCCAATCTGTTATCGCAGGTATTTTTTCGTTATGAGAAATTTTCCAGTGCTGCCATTTAATCGAATGCATTTCGAGAATGTAAAACGCAGTTAAAGTTGATAGTTATCCATGGCTGGAGACGTTTTTTGAGTGCAACCGCGCGTTTAATTTGACAGTGACTCAAATGGTAAGAGCTTATTGGAAAGAATATGTTAAATTCGACACTTCGTGCTGAAAATGATCGCTCTGCCCACGAAGCATCGTTTGTGTTTAGATATGAGACAAGGTCATCAAACTGGGACTGGGTGTGTGCGATTGATTGGCTTCGATTGAGATTATGATTATGCACATTAGTCATACGAATATATGCATTTGATGTGATTGTTTTTATTATTATTTAATTTGCACAAATCATAAGTTTATTACGATAAAATAGAATGATAAGTTAAGAGCTCAGCTTGCTGATAATAGTTAGTTCAATATGATAATGCGTCTTAGTTAGCTGTAATGACCATCAAATACTAGCTTTTATTGTTATCCGAAATCGATTTATATCGAAAGTTATCGGTAAAATTGTTGAAGTTTGTAGCTGTCACTCACTCACTTTTACCCACATTTGCAGCGCACCATCAAGGCCATGGACCAGTCGTGGCATGAGGAATGCTTCGTTTGTGCCGGTCCATGCAAGAAGCCATTGGTGGGCACCTCCTTCTACGAGCGCGACGGTAAACCCTATTGTCGCATCGACTTCGAACAAATGTTTGCGGCCCGCTGCTTTGGCTGCACCAAGGTCATCACGGAGAATGCAATTGTTGCGCTCAATGGCAAGTGGCATCGGGAATGCTTCAAGTGCAAGGTGAGTGATGATGCACACACACACATATATATATATACATATATATATATATATCTACACATTATTTACTTTCCTATTTTCGATTGCAGAAGTGCCAGACGCCCATAACGGAGAGCACGTTCGCCGTCGAGGATCAGAAGCCACTGTGCGCTGCCTGTTCCGGTTAGGCGGCTATATCCTTACTCGGCATACCCTTATTCCCTTCCCTTACACCAACCCTTTGCACAAGCACACACATACACACACACACACAGACACACACACACACACACACAGATAGACACATACAAGCACACATCGATGTATATTAAAGATGTTTATGGTATTTGTAGTATTCGCAATTGTTGAACAAACTTAAAGCATATAACAAACTTTTAGAGTTTACACACATGAAATTCGATTGTCAACTCAACGTTCAAGTTCAAGCTAACCAACGGGCAAAGAGTCCCACTACACTCTGTCTCTCTCCATCTCTCTCTCACTCGTTCTCTCTCTCTCTCTGTCTCTCTCTGACCCCTGTTTACATGCTCCAGCAAACCTCCTTCGTCTGCTCCTCCACAATTTGCTGAATTCGAATGCAAAATGAAAATATTTATTTATAAGATGCATTTTACATGAAAAATGCATTTGAAAAAACACCTGCCAGAAGGAGGAGTGCGACCAAATATGTGGGTGTAGTTGATGTATAGTTGGGTGTGGGTGTAGTGAGTGTCGCTTTGTCCGCGTGATTAACCGTATATAAGATTAAACTATATAATTGTTTTAAGTATTTAAACTACACAAGAAAAAAAAAACACTCGCCTGTCTCACACTCTCGCTCTCCCTCCACCTCTCTCTCTCTCTCTCTCTCTCTCTACAGCTCTGTCTCTCTCAGCCTTACAATGTATACCAACCATGTTATCTCTTTCTAAATTGTATTGTGATTCTCAAGCTCTACAATATATTTTATGTCAAATATATATGAAAATTAATCTTGAAGTCCAGCATTTTACTCAATAAATAAATAATAAAAAAATTAAATCACAAAGTCTTTTTTAAGCACATTTATCTAGAATGCAGTTTCTCTCCTAATTATCCTCATAGATCGAAATTACAAATGTGATCAAGATATATATCTGTCGATTAAGGGCATGTTTATCTAATTTTAAGAATTAATTGATGAAATTTAGAAATTATTTCTACACGGGAAATTCACATTTTTTTTTCGCTGATGAAGGAGAATATATATATATATGTGTTCATATGTTCTGGGGTATCTTCTTATATTCTGTCATGCTTTGCGCGATCGCTGTATGCAAATAAACTGAATATTTGAACAGGTAGCTAAACGAATTAATTATAATTAATTATCAATTCAAGAACACAGTTGTACTGCGATCCAAATCATACATTTTATTGATCCTCCAAAATGAATCAAACACACACCATACATTCATATTCATACATATATACGTGATGTGCATGTGGATTATTTTAGTTAGTTGATTTTACATAATAATTTGGTTTGTCGAAAATGTTGTTGTCCGATTTTGTTTTCGTTTTTGCTTGTTGCTTGTTGCTTGTTGCTAATATTGGTTGCGCTGCATCTGAAAGCAAAATGAAGATGTAAAAATGAAATCACAAATGCCGTTGGCCATATAAATTACCTTTTTATCCAGCATGGCACCCAAGGAGCGGACAAGGGGATCGAGAACCTCGCGCACCTGTGACTTGGTCACATGCTCCATGGCCTCGAGGAGCTGTTTATGCAGCTCACGTTTCCCGTGTCCCGACTGCTTCAGCAATTCCATTATGTTTGTCAGCTGATGCTGCTGAGCATTCTCGCTGGGCTCCGGTTCCGGTTCCGGCTCCGGCTCCTCGCTGCAATAATCGCCGCACTGAACGCACTCGATGTGCGTGTTCACCTTGTCGATGTTGCGCTGCTCCAGCTGCATTTCAGACTGTGATATTTCGATTGGCCCCGGCTGGGATTGGTCGCAGTTCGGCACCGCAAGCACTTTCGACTTGCGGACTTGCAACGATGCACGACGACGACGCTTCTCTGTCGTCCGCTCCTTGGGCACCAGGCGCGGCTCGTACAGCTTCAGATCGTTGAGGCACATCTTGAGATCGTAGCGATGATGCTGGCCAGCAGCATGATTCGGGCCTTGGATGCGCCGCTGCAGGTGCCTGTAGGTCTCGCGGGCCATCAGGAATCGCTCCTCCTGCATGTCCTCGATGAGGGTGAGGAAACTGGTGCAGCGCTGCTGCAGACACTCCACAACCGGATCCTGTCGATCGAGCACACCCTTCTGCAAGCACACAGTCGTCACCGTATACATCATCTCGATGAGGGCGCTCAGCTTCTGCGGCACCTTGTCCAGCAGAAAGTACCGAATATGCCGCTGGTATTTGCCAATCGAGTGCAGCATCAGCGCGTAGACGCAGACCACCCGCTGGCTGGCATCGTTGCAGGTGGCACTGTTGAAGCTAGCCACCGGTGTGCTGCGCACATCCTCGATCATGCCACGCAACGGATACAAAAAGTTGCGAGTGAAGCGAACGCAGAAATTGAATGCGTTCCGTTCGCGTCGCTGCTTCTCCTGGCCACTGTGGTGGCTGCGATGCGTTGGCAACGACGATGGCAACTGGATGAGGCTGCCCTGCAGCCGATCCAGTGCCGTAATTAGGCGCTCCTGGGTCATTGAGATCTTACTGTAAATGGCAATCTTCTGATACTTGAGATTCTCCAGCGAACGCGTGCAGATCACGTTGTGTGTCTTGCGACGCCTCGGCAACGGAATCATTGCCAGCGTCGTCGAGATCTCTCCCAGCGGCCGAACCTTGTCGCGTCCACCAGTTTGGCATTGCTTTGCTAGCGCCGGCTTTGCTCTCCTTCCACTCCTGCCGACGGCCGACGACTGTTGCCGGGCAACAACTGCCTTGGAAGTTCGCATCTCCTGCTCCTGTTCCGGGGATTCGCGGAGCGTACAGTTGTCTGTTTCCGATCGTTGCGATGTATAATTCATTGGTCGTAGACTACGCATTAAGCTGAACCACTGCGGATGCTGATGCGGATGCAGTTGGATAGAGCAGGAATTGTCAACAGTGCCGCCAGCACTTGGCTCACTGGGATTATGGAGCATTGATTCAGTGTAGCGCATGTAGCCAGGATGAATGGCATATTCCTGCTGCTGCTGCTGCTGATCGTTGGCAATGGTCGCCGGTTCACCAGAACAGCCTGGCTGTTCCGAGATCATCAACAACATCGGGGGCATCTGGTGCATCATGGACGAGGGTACGATGTCCACCCACTGCGCCTGTGGCTTTCGATAATCCTCATGGGATACGGCAAGCGCTTGTTTTATGCGCTGCATCACCAAATCGGGACTCGATTGATTGGTGGTGCTTCTTGACGGCTGCTTCTTCTGTTTATCCGGACTGGGAATGGACTGGTGTTTCTGGTTGCCAGTTTGCTGCTTCGATTTGCGCTTGATTTTCGCGGGATCCTGTGGCTGGGATTGTTGCATTTGTTTCAGCTCAGCGCACACCTCGCGATGCAGTCCCTCAATGCACGCCTCATAGGTAACCGTATCCGTTTGTTTGGGTTTGATTGGACTACGCTTCGGCCTTTGACCTTTGACCTTCTTCTTGGCTATCTGCTGCGTATTTGCTCCGCCGGCCAAGCGTTTCTGGTGGTGCTGCTGCTGGTCATAATAGCTCTGCTCGATCTGGCTGTCACTGTTGTCATCCGAGAGCTGCTTGGACATTTGGGTCTCGACATCCTGGTCACGTGACCGGACCATGCCGAGCACATCGGAGCCAGTGTTGCGAATCTTATGGAATCGGGGCTTGCACGGCCTATGCGCATCTCGTTGCTTCCTGATCTCATCCCGCTCCGCGGCCCGTTCCATATTATAACGCCTGACGGCGTGTTTGATTGAGTCCGGGTTCATAAACTGCCGTAAATGATGATAAGGACGGTTCACTCACGTTTAAGTCCATTATTAAACACTTACCTGAAACTCATGGACATACGATTGCCCGTAGAGATTGTGATGTTTCAGCATCTTAATGGTTGTCAAATATGGAAACTGAAGGATTCTTTGAATCGACCTCGAAGTCTGTGTAGATTTTGCGATAAGATACAACGTTTGGGATGGGGTGGGGGATGGGTTAATGAGAGACGGAAAAAAGTTAAACCAGATTAAATTTTGTAGTAAGTACGCTTCCAAAAAAATTTCAAATAATGTTTACTTGTTTTGCTTGACTTTTCTTGTCTTTCTCTCTGCCAACTATATACACTACTATGTATGTATATATAAATCTATTCATATTGAAATGTACTTCAAAAATTACACCACAGCAGTCTGTGCTTGATGATAATACAAGCAGACTTCATTAGTTCTTAGAACAATATGTGTCATATTGGCAGTCTAGTTTGAATTAAAGAAAGTGCTTGTAAAATAATTACACTAAACACTTAAAAAACAGTATTGAAAATTACTTTTAGTAAGCGTATACATGAGTAACTTTTAAAATATTTATTTCAATGGATTGGGGGAGAAGGAAAGTTTGTAAAAGTCGCCAAGAATCAGAAACTCCAATATATTTCAAAAACATGAAATGCATATTAAAACATAAATGATCATAATAATTTCAAATATGCAGCTCATTTGTATTTTATTAGGTTGGTAAAGAGATTAGATACTTCTGGAACCACTGTAATGTTCAAAGTGAGCTGGCAAATGAAGTTTTGAATCGTTCCAAAGACCATTTTTCAAGCATATAATTTAAGCATGCATTTCGAGTTCGAATAGCGTTTCCAACTTTGTCATATAGAAGTCAAATCATGATCAAAAAGCCCTGATTTTTGAGAATAGGTTCACTGTATAATTCAGGACCTGCCGTATAGTTATAATAATACAATAATTATAATGATGATCCCGAGAGCAATTATTATAACACGCCGACGTTGTTAGAGCATCGGGCATAGACTGCTGCCGAAATGCTTCGCCAGGCTTATTGAAACTTATTAATTAGCTGAAAGCACTAAGCAGACAATACTAGTATTAAGGCTATCTACAAGTATTCTTATCCTACTTAGGACATATTTACTGCTGCAAATGCGTCTAGCATCATATACTATCAGTTCAGAGAACTCTTATCACGGAATGTTTTGTTACGGTCTCGATGACCGCCGCGTCCGTGTCTGTTCACGTCTTTACATATCTCCTTGTGTACCTTACCATTGTAAGATTAAACGTCTTGGCCCCTGTTAAAAGGCTAGCCTTTTAAGGATGGTTATATATAAATATTTATGTATATATATATTCATATTTTATTTATTTAATAGTTGAAATTAATTATGCTTATGGAAGATTATATATCCTGACCCCCTGATAGCCACAATAGCCTTTCAAAAATCATTTTGTTCTACATAAAGAATATCCAATCTTTAGTTTTTATAGTTATATATATTAATTTGAATAAAATTGGAAGATTTGGGCACACTCACTAGGCCTCGTTAGGCATTTACATGAAAATAAATTAAATGCATTCATTGTTATTATTGTTACTTCTGCTATCCACATTGCTATTGTTATTGTTGTTGATGTTGCTGTGCATTGATAACTGGGGTCGAGCAGCGTCTACCAATTTCTGTTTGGGGTAGGGCTGTATTTATTGCTAGCTACTCTTTATGTTAATAATACTAGCCGCTGCACGAGAGTTATTTGTTTTCATTGCGGTGGTGGGTGCCAAAATTATCGAATATGACGACCAGATGGCAACGCCGCCTAGCTGACAACAGCCCGTTGTTCATCACATTTCGATAACAATATCGATCACAAATTGCGATATCAAACAAAACATGTTGCCCGACCTTGTGTAGTGTTTTTAGTGCTGCACGTGTCTTATTCTAACATTTTTTGAACATAACAAGTGTGCACACAACGTCTGCAAATGGGTAAATTTCGCTCGAAGTTGAAACGCCATGGCAAGGGCAAGAACTGGAGCAAGGGCCAGTCAGCCGTATCGAATCCGGACCAAATGAAACATCGCTTAAAAGCAAAGTCGCGTTTCTTTCAGCCAAATTTGAATCTGGGTAAGTTGATGCACAAAAAAATTATATATATTTATATATATAAATGAGTATTTTATTGCTATTTTTGCAGCTGCATCGGGCTCTGCCAATGGACTCACCATGGAGGCCGTGCACAAACACGAACAGCGTCAGGCGTACAATGCGGAGACGACAACTGTCAACGATGTGGCCGGCAGTTTGATGTCCTTTACGCTGGACGATGATGATGGCATGTCGGGCACTGGCATCGGCAACGGCACACAGCCCGCCGGCACATTCAAGACCTTTCAGACATTTGCCTCGAACTACACCAGCTGCAGCAACATGAGTTTCAAGAAACTGCTCACCGGCTTTCGGGCATCCTCCGATTTGCACAAGGAGATGCTGGCCATTTTGAGCGCATTGACGGAAATAATACGTGAACGTGGCGGCAACGAATCATCCACCGAATACTTTCTGCTCCTCGTCAGTCAAATCGAAGCAGCCACAGAAGAGCGCGACATCATTGCCGGCGTTGCGCTCCTCTCGATGGGCATCAAGTCTGTGCCAGCACCAGTGCTGCGCAAACGATTCGATAAGACAGCGGCCACAATTCAGCAGCTGCTGCAGCGTTTCATTGATTCCAGCAGTCAATCTGTTATACGCTATGTAAGTGAATGGAATGCCATGAATTCGCTGCGTGTTTTATTCCCATTCCCATTCATAATTTAAATTTCGTTTGGTAAATTATTCTAACTTTATTTATGTTGACCACTTTTAGCTGATTGGCTGCTTGTCGGTGCTGTTGCGCGCCCAGGACTATGTGACCTGGTCCTACAGTTCCACATTTCAGTACTTTGATGCGCTGCTCGCTTTCAGCATTCACTCTAGACCCAAAATACGTAGGGCAGCACAACATGCGGTCGTCTCTATCATTCATGGCAGCTGCTTCATGATGCCACCACAACCAGTTGCTAACGACGAGGATGATGATGATGATAATGATAAAGATAGTGATAAGAATAAAGAGCAGCAGACGCAGCAGCATCAACAGCCAAAGAGCCATCCGGCCAGCAGTCGTGTGACGAAATTCTGTTTGGCCCAATTCAAGCCGGAGGTGCTGGCTAATCAACAGACGACCGTATTGCATACGTTGGCCTTGCTCAAGGATACGCTGGCCGGCTTTCGCACTGAGGACATACGCAACGTTTGTGAGCATTTGCTGTCCATAATGACAGCGGCGAATGTGCTTGTCCGGACCAATTGCTTTCAAGCGCTGCATGCTCTCTTTCTCACGCGCAGCTCGAATTTGAATGCAACGTTGTGCGCCAAACTACTGGCAGCCATACACGAGTATCGTCCTGATCGCAGCGATGTCCGTCAAACGCTTGCCTGGATCACGGTGCTCAAGGAGGGCCATCTACATTTGGCCACGCTACAGCTCGATTTGTGTATGCAGGCGCTGCCACGACTCTTTGATGTGTGCACCACCGATCTGTGGATGTCGGAGCGCGGCGAACTTGTTGTCGGTGTGTCCAATTGCATTAAGGAGCTGCTGCAGGATTGTGTGGCGCGTGCCTGTGCCACCGAGCAACTGGCCGATCAGCATCGTCAATCGGTTACACGCATTATTGGCTCACTGCACAAGGTGCTCAATGCACCGTTCGGCGAGATCTCCAAATATGTTATACTCATATTCTCCATTGTCTTCGAGGCATGCGGCAGACACTTTGGGTAAGTCCAACAATATATACAAATATATATATAATTATATTTTTAGTGGCCTACTTGTTACTACAAACATATACAAAATGATTAACATTGACTAATTATATCTTAGAGATGGTTTTACAAACGAAACAGTTTTCTTACGAAATTTATTTTCTACTATTCACACAGAGCGGAGCTGAATCCATCGCTGGCGACAATTGGTAAACGCTATGAGAGCCAGGGCGCGTTACGTCTGCAGATTGAGCACACACTGATTAGTGCCATTAAGGCGCTGGGGCCGGAGCTGGTGCTGAGAGCGATACCTTTGAACGAGTCTGGCGGCGGTGTGTGCTTGGAGCGCTCCTGGCTCTTGCCGCTGATGCGTGAGGGCGCCAATGGGGCGAGCCTGCAGTTTTTCAAGGAGTATGTAGTCCCACTGGTACTGAATAGTTTGGCCAATTGGCGCAAGTATGGCACCGAGGAGAAGGACAGCAACAAGGCACATATCTACGAGCTATTGTGCTGCCAACTGTGGGGTCTGTTTCCGGGCTTCTGTCGCCAGCCCCGCGATCCGGAATATTTGCGCAATTTGGCGCCAACATTGGGCGATGCCCTGCAAAACAATCCCGAGTTTCGTGCACCCATCTACGATGGCCTGCTCGAGCTGCTCGACGAGAGTCAGAGTGATGAATGCCATGCGGCAATTGGCCAATATGCACGTAATTTTCTGCCGCGTCTCTTCAACATCTACATACAGAAACCAACCGGCAGCTATGAGGCCGATCAGCGTAAACGTGCTCTCGACGTCATACGTCTATATATAGCGCGTGCGCCGGCCGATGTTCAGGCGCAGCTCTTCGAGAGCGCCCAGAGTATGTTGGCGGGCAGCGCTTTGGCCAGTTTCGAGTACGATGCCTACTTTGACATCAATGCGGCAATTGTGCGCGTTCAAAAATGTCGCGGCATCGAGGCATATTTCGAGAAATATATGGCGCCTGTGTTACGCAACGATAAGTCCAAGCTGGTCGCCCGCGATGAGCAAAAGATGAAGAAACAACAGCGCAAGACCTACGAGTGAGTACAACAATAAAACAGACTTTCTCTCTCGCTCTACATATATATATAAATGTTTAATTGCACATCTTTCAGGTTGCTGCGAGAGCTGATGACTTCCGATCAGCCCTCATGCCAGAAGTTTACGCGCAAAAATTGCCTGGCATTACAGCAGATACTATTGGAGGCCTTCAACACTACGTGCAGCGTCTGTCAGGCATCACGTCTGCAGTAAGTCGAATCATAAGCGACTCTCAAGTTTCGATAATTAACAAGATTCTTAACATTCGCGTACAGTTGTCTCAAATCGCTGCTGGACTGCCGCAGCAATTTGGCGTACAACGATCAGCTGGTAATGAAGGCCATACCGGAGGCAGTGCTCAATTATAAGGAGTTCTCGACGCGCAAGGAGCAGGTGGCCGAACATCTAATCAAACTGATTGCCAATCTGTATCAGGAGGCGGGCAAAATCAATGAATTTGTTGACATCCTGACCGCCGGCTTCACCGGCGATGAATCGCTGATAACCAACACAATTCTCGCCTTTCGTGCGGTGCTGCAGCAACAGGGCCAATATCTAACAGTGAGCACATTGGAGTTTGTGCTGCAACAGGTATCTGTGTTTCTGGTGCAGAAGTCACGACACCAGGCCGAAGCAGCCGTCGCCTTTCTCATCACATTCATCAAGGTGATGCCCATACCTCTGGTGGCCAATCACCTGGAGACGATTGTAAGTGCCGTAATTTGAGATAGCTACATCTGACTAATCAAGCGATTCTCTTGCAGATGCGTTCGCTATCGGCGATGACAAAGGACACGAAACGCTATTGTCGCATACAAATTGGCTACTTCCTAAAGAAGCTGTGCAAACGCTTCACCACAGAGGAACTGGCACGCTTTGTGCCTGGCGACGATGAGGTCACGCATCGCCGGCTCAAAAAGATACGCAAGCAGATGCGACGCGACACTCGCAAAAAACAAAGCGAGGAGGCACAGGCAGAGAGCTCCGACGAGGAGCTGGTCGGTGATCTCGAGCAGAAGACCTACACGTAAGTGTCAACGTCAACTTTCAATATGAACAGAGCACCCAGAACCAAAGCTTAATTATCGCATCATATTTGCAGCATCGATGACATTTTGGCCGATTCGGATTCCGATTTGCCAGAGGATATGGAGGAAATGGACGAGGATGGCTCGGCGACCAAGAAACGTGCAGCCAAATCAAAATCAAAGTCCAAGCAAGCGCGCAGCACGTACATACGTGAGGATGCCGATGAGATTGTCGACTTGGCCGATCTCAAGTCCATTGGCAATGTGCTCAGTAAGCCGCAAAGTTATTCAAATTCCATAGTTTCAGTGTCTTAACTTTCAAACTATTTACTTGCAGCAAGTGGCTCGGCTACTGCAACTGCCACGGCAAGCGGTAAACCGCAGTCCAAAGCCAAGCCACAGCTGGTCAATGGTGGCTTCAAGACGGCCGACGATGGTCGTCTTATCATTAGCGATAAGGCGCTACGAGGTCAGGGAAAAAATAATGATGATGATGATGGCTCCGATAGCGAAGACGCATCGGTGGATAGCGGTCATGAGCCAGGTAATAATGGCAATGCCAAGCGTGGCATGGAGGATGACTCCAGCGATGAGGAGGAACTGCATCAGGCAACTAGCGCCAAGCGCAAGCGTCAGTCTAGCGATGCATTAAGC
Organism: Drosophila grimshawi; assembly: GCF_018153295.1. Lineage (NCBI taxonomy): Eukaryota > Metazoa > Arthropoda > Insecta > Diptera > Drosophilidae > Drosophila > Drosophila grimshawi. The sequence goes on along the minus strand of NW_025063692.1, from coordinate 16,912,758 downwards.
ATGCGCTCGGGCAAAACGAATGCCAGCACACGCAAGGGAATACATCGTCCTCTTGGTGGCGCCGCAACACCAGCCACAGCCACTGATGCCATGTCTATGAAATCCGGCGGCGGCGGAGGTGGACACTCAAAGCAAGCGGGCAGCGAGTACAGCAGCAAAAAGGCCAAGGGCGACATGAAGCAGCGCGGCAAACTGGATCCCTACGCCTACATACCGCTCACAAGGAATACCCTAAACAAGCGGTAAGTTTGTGTCCAAGTCAAGATCATGGCCTGATCTGCATCCAATTAATTGTTGTTATTTGCTTACCTGCAGCAAACGTGCCATGAACTCACGCAAATTCAAGAGCGTTGTCCGCGGCGCTGGATCTGGAGCTGGCGACACATCAACAGGCGGTGGAACATCACGTGGTCGTGGCCGTGTTGGCAAGAGCTACAAGTAGTGCGACGGCAATTAAGCGGCATCATAAAGATAATTTGGATAACTACTTTGTATAATTTGCTGTTATTTTGCTTAACTATATATATATATTAACTATATATATAAATATGTTTATATGCTGTATAAACTTAAATGAATGTTTGCGCATGCACAATTGTAACTGGGGATTGTAACTCGATGAACCTGAATATATAAACATAATATATGCAAGATGTATTCTATGAACTCGCTTAAGGGAAGTAATTTAAAATACTTTCTTCTTTTATTCAGCATATTTAATTTTTGAAGACTCGCTTTTCAGAGAAGTAAAATTTGTTTGCAACTCAAGTTAGATTTTAGCATAAATATACAAAATAGGTGTGTGGAAGAGGGCTAACTATATATATATATAACCGATATGAGTTCCACTTAGTTCGAATTTTCAGCTGACACTAAATTTATGCCAATTTGGTGAACATAATCTGTAAAACACAAAGACTTTAAAAAAAAAAAAAATTTTATATTACTTAGCGCAAAGATTCTTGAATTTTTGTTGACTGCATATCGAGCGCAAGAGATCTTTAGCATATATCCAAAGTAATTTACCTTTATTAATCAGAATAAATGCATATATTTGTAGTGGGCTTATGTGTTTATTTGACCTGGTTCGTCATTCTATTTACATACGTATTTTATTTAGATGAAGCTAATATATTTATATCAGGTATTTAGTATTCTTAAGTCTTGGCACAGTCAATGCCCTATAGTTGCATTAGGAAAATTCGCTATATAAGCCCATATATATATATATATGTGTGTGTGTGTCGAGCTAAACGGTAGCTTGAGGTTTGAGGGATAACAGAATTGTAGTCTTCCAATTTTGTGATTACAATTTTGAATTTTGCATTAAAATTTCGTTGGAATCTCTTTGTTCTGAAGCTAATTATCTTTAAAAGTCATTATTGATTAAGGTTAATCAACTTAAATGTGTATTATAACACTTAGTTAGATATAAGTTTTGGTTGAGTTCTGCCAATTGTTTAAGTGCTCTCGCATTGTTTTTCAATATGCGTGCGCTCCCATTCACCGTTGGGATCCAATCCCAACATGGTCTCCTCAATGAAGTGCAGTTTGTTATTGGCATCGACCAGAATGAGGGAATGGGTACGGCTGCCATATCCGTGCTCCTCGATGTGCACGTTTAAGGCGCTAAGGCCCTGGCCCCAGCTTGGGGCACGTCGCTTCAGCTCCCCATCTGGCCAGAACTTGTGCTTGTTCTTGAGCAGCTGCAGCAGCTCAGCACTCAGTGTGGCCACATCCGAATGGCCATGTTGGCTCACAATCTGTTCGAATTGCGTCTGGCCATGGCGCACCTTCTCGAAGGGACTGTCGGGCAGGCTGTTGCCAAATCCATAGCATTGTCCCTGCTGAAAGGACGCCAACGTCGGTGGCACATTGCTCAACAGTTTGATTTGCGCCGGCTTCGTGGAGTCGCTACAATTAAATAAAGACAAATGAGTATTGACGTAATAGCATTGATCAGAATCAGAATCAGAGTCGGAACTTTGGCTTACCCAATCTCAATGGAAACAAAATTGAAGGCACTGTATTTGTTGCAGTCGGCCAACAGATGCTGATTATAATTGTTAATATCGTATTGCCCAGCCGATTGACGCACATAGTCCGCCACGATCATGCCGCGTCCTAATAAGAAATGTTTGTTATTTGATTGGCGCTCTTTGTTCGGATTGCTTTGGCAGCAGTTGTTCTTGGTTATATTATGCGGTTGCAAAATGTTCTTGTGCGCTTCGAAACAAACAAAAAATGGGTGCGTTATCAGTTATGAGTGGGAAGGGAAAGAAGAGGAATATCACTTTATGCAGGCTATCCTAAGCGATATTTGGCAATCAATCTTCTAATCGATAGCGATGGAATGGATCGGTTGCTTGAAATTAATAAGTTTTGGCAAATTATTAAATATTGATTTATTTTAAAGCGATTGCCAAACAATATTGCAAAGCGCAGATTGTGATAAGTGATTTTGCAATGTTTTTTTTTTAATGTCGTCGCTGATCAATTTCCAAGCGTGTCCAACTCTACGGTGAATAAAATGAGTATAATGCCAACTAGTTTGAGGACGGTTAGTGAGTGAACATGAATGTTGTGTTTACCGACTGCATCGCGTGGCTTTGGCTCCCCCGTCAGATTGAGCAATGCGCCTACTTTGAAGATGCCCCCTTCGCTGCCAATGGCCAGCCATGTGCCACCTTCGCGTCCCGGCTCCAAATCAATGCCTGCAAATTTGTAATTTAGCTTTAATTAATTAACACGTTTTAATTAGCTTACCTCCGTAGCAGTGCTGGGCATTTGACCATTTGGCGGCTGTTTGTGTGTCGCGGGCAAAGAACTCATCCCGATTGGACGCCAGGATCAGTTTGTAGCCCGTTGGCTTTGGCTCTGAGTTTACATAGAAGAATATGACGCACATCGTTTGAGGGTTTGAATTTGACTAGATTGGGTTCACGTTTACGTTTAATGCGAATGCATATTAAGTGGAGCGACGGCAATGGCTAAAGTCCCAGTTTCAGTCTCTTTTTTGCTTTGTTCCAGAATTACAAATGATTTATCAGTCAAGTTATCGCCGCTTTGAATAATCTTATCCGTTTTTTGTGTGTTTTGTGGTTGCTGTGTGCCACTCGCCCTCTCAATTTACGATTTGCAATCAAATGGACAAATATGGCGATGTGACCAGACAAAAATCGGATGAAATTATGCTATGTAATTGTGTCAACACAAATATACGTATTTAACGAAATAATTTATTTGTTTTTAATTTGCATTGATCAGCTGTTTATGTTTGCCAACTGGTCAACAACGTATGTATATCGAAGTCGATAAGACGCTTATCGATAATTGTAAATTGTGCTTGCTCAGCCCTGGCCACATTGGCCATCTTTCACCAGTCCGGCAGCACCACGCAACCAGTTGAATGCAACAAAAGGGCAAGCGTCGTACTGATATTCCATCAATTATTTTCCTTTTTTCTTTTTTTTTCGTGTGTAAAACGTGTTAACACTGTCGCAGCATATGCGCAACGGTCGTGAATGCAGCTGGGCACTGTTTGAGCATGAAATGCATGCACGCCAAGCCAGGTTGAACAGATATCGAAACAATTTCAAGGCAGACACAATTAAACCACACACGCACGCACACATACACGCGCAAAGCGTGTATAAACATATGAGGAAAGCATTGAAGAGAAATCAAAACACGACAATAACAACAAACACAACGTGAATAGTGAACAATAATAATAATAATAATATAATTGTTATATCAAAAAACACAAGACGTCTGAAAAAAGCGACAGGAGGCTGGTGAACGAAACACCAAGAACGAACTGTCTTCGTTCCTGCGTCAATCGTGAATAAAAAGAAAGAAAGAAAAAACTATTGTCACTAAAAATAGCAATAAATACACAGCGAACCCGCTGCCGCTGACGTTGACGTCGTTCGGACTTTGGGTTAGTCAAGTTTGTTGGTTAGTTACCGCTAGCCTGTTGGCCCAGCAAGCAGCGCAGCCGCTATAAACAAACAAAACAGACACACCAAATAAACAATACATAATATATAAAAGTGCAATTATAATATAGGGTTAAGTATTTGTTTTTTTTTTTTCGTTTGTTTGTCAACACACAAAATACAAAATAGAGAGAGATAACAAAGTAACAAAAACAAAACCCAACCACAACAACAACAAGACACGATGCTTTTAAAATGTACAAAAACCAGTGGAGCCGGCGTCGCGGGTTCCGGTTCCAGTTCATCAATGCAGGCGACCACAACGTTTGCGGCGCGCGGAGGAGGAACAGGTTTGTTTTTTGGACTTTTTTTTTGTATATTTTTGTTTTCTTACATATTTTCTTATTTCTACATCTTTTTTAACTTTACTTGGCACTTATGTACCTTTACCTTAACAGATACACAGACACAGATACATATTTATGTTATGTCTATATGAGAAACTCGCAGATAAATGATTTTCATTTTGATAACGACACATTGCAACAACAGCAACAAGAACAACAGCAACAACAACAATAATAAACAAGAGCAACATCAATAATAGCACTAATAGACTCTTGTTCGCCTCTGATTGACGCAACACAGAGAGAGGCACGTGTGGCCACCATTGAGAGCGTCAACAGCATTGCACAGTGGCACAGTCGATCACTTTGCCAATCACTTTACTTTTGTGCATTTGGCCAGTGGTGTTGTCCCACTGTACGACATCGTCTGCAATGTTGGCAGCACTTTCGGCTCGTATATACATAAATACATATGTATATGGATATTATTCTTGGATTGTTGGTGGCAGAGTGGGGGTAGACGGTGGGCGCAATGTTGTTTGCTTATCCCACTCGACACACGTGGCAACAACAACGAAACTGAAGTACAATACTTTCAGTTCAATTGAATCTATGCGTGTATGCAAGAGCATGACCGTAACATACCCTTTAAAACTTGACATTTGGAGGCAAACAAACAGTGAAAACAATATTGTGAGCCACAGCTTATAAGGTTACTTTCCTACTCATGACTCGATTAAAGTTTTCTTCTTGATTTCCGTTGGGGGGAGTGCTTGTGGGTGGTGGGTGGTGCGAGGTGGCTTCGCTCAACCTCCTTGCTGTTGTTGATTGCTAATGTTAATTGAATACAATTTAATAGTTTGTACAAGGTCGTGCCAGGAAGTGGCCCCCTGGTGCGCAGAACCAAACTAAGTCCTTGACTATCTGATACCAATGCCAACAAAAACAACAACAGCAGCAACAATGATTGCCTTCGCAACTGAAAAAGAACATCCATGTGGCTAAGCTAGCAAACTCTGGGGAGTGTCTAATTCACTTGAATCCTTGCCATGTATCCATGTACATTCATATACATGGGCAAGCCAAGGGAATTGCAGTTTGGCGGCCATCCTAAATTGCTCTTCGCTTTAATAAATATCTGGCGAATGCGAAGCGAATGAATTAATAGAATTCTTGTTGCGACGCATTTGTATTTAACTTGTGACTTCGATTTCGATTTTGATTTTGAACTTGAATTTTTTTTTAGTGCATATTTAATAAACTGCATCGTCATGATTTTTGTTTTCCAAAAGTTATCGAAAGCTTAAGAAATTCACTGCTTCAGTGTTTTATCCGGTTATCGATACCGGTTCCGGTTTTACAAGATATTTTTAAAGATAAGATCGCACGAGAATTTTTCTAATGTTCGGAAGCGTACAATCTAAACAAAATATGCATCAATCAAATAATTATTTGAACCGAAAAAAAATTAAGATCTATTTAACTTTGTAATACGTATTAGTCACTACAGTGCATATTCGTGATACTGAATTCGACAGTAATACAAAGTAATAACAAATTGTGAAATCGTGAGTCACTTTCTGTGCGGGGGACTTTTCTATGTAGCCTGTTTTGTTGTCTCTGATTGATAGATCTGCATTCTGCATAATTCACATAAAATTCTCACATACTTTAACTTTGTTTGTTTGTGTGTGTGTGTGTGTGTGTGTGTGTGTGTGTGTGTACTTGACTCTCTATCGGTAATTACCCGCCAAGTCTCGTGACTAGACTGAGTCAACAGATCAGGCCAACAGACGACGCTATTAGCCTCCACAGCTCTACGGTTTGTCATCTGCGTAATAAATGCAATTTTCTGCTCTCTAGATTAGTTAATGATCAAAGGGGCGTTGGCGCGGACTTTGCCGTTGAGCGTATCACCTGCATAGATACCCTGTTTTTAATGTGGTAATCAAAATAATAAACTAATAGCTGCGACTGAACATCAACTGGAACAGTTCTTTGAGTGTTGATTTTATAGAACCAGAAACCAGAAACTAAAATCATCAATCAATCATCGTAATCAACATTTTGTTGCTGTTGTTGTTAAAATTACGACTCGATTGAAAACTTTTGCAAATTAAAAACAATTGTTTGGTCTTAAAAACTTTATTCCAAATTCGCATTATTTCCAACAGTTTTTTAGTCAGCAAATTTAAGAATTGCTTTACACATTTTTGTGTTGCACTGCGGACAGAGTATTAAGCAATCGGTTGCAGCTGCAGCTTTTCCACTTGTTTCCATTTGAGAAGAGAGTATAATAATTTCAAGTTGGCTAATCAATCTAATTGCGTATACAATTGTGCGCCACACAATTATATGGCTCTCATTCACTCTCACCGCCATTTTGTTCTCCAAGTAGTCTGCAGTATACATATACATATACATATACATATACATATACATATGCATATACAGCTGTGGTGAAAATGATAGTTGTGATTCTCCTTAAAATGCTCAATATTTTCATAGCGCCTCTCAGATTCCGTTTGATTTCTTGGACCATTTTAGTTTTCCACGTATCTTCTCACGCCCATTTTTTTTATGTTGCTAAAAGCGAGAACTCTTTAAAAAATCATCAAGCTTAATCAAAATTCTGTTCTATAAATGACAATGATTTAAAATAAAAATACAATCGATACTTCATACCGGAAAAATATTGTCAAAAATATGTGTTGACAAATTCTTAAATTGCACTATTATAAGAAAAAAGCCTTTGCAATGTGACATCGATTTTTGCATAATTTTTTTAAATTATATTTTTAATATTTGTTTTTTTTTTTCTAGTTTTGCAAAACATAAGTGTATAGTACTCTTATTTTGACCGCAGCTGTACATATACATACACCTCTATGTATGTATGTATTTGTTTTCGGCGAGCCCACCTCAATTAAATGGTTGTTGGGCTAAACTGGCACTGGGAGCTCTTATTGTTGTTGTTGTCGTATTCGTTGTTTTTGTTGTTGCCATCGTCACATGAAAGTCGGCAATGCATCATTAGATATTCGTCTATCTTCGTCTCCTCTTCTTCCTGCCTTGTTATTCTTGTTGTTGTTGTTGTATATATAATATATCTATTGTGTTTGCCCCCTCCCTCAAATTCAACGTCAGCAAAGAATCTCAGTAACTAAACAAAATGATTAGTGATTGTTGTTGTTGTTGTTGTTGTTCTTGTTTTTACTGTGGCTGTTGTTGTTTTCTATAAGGTTTTACCCAGTGTCTTTGCGACGAATAAATTTAATACTCTAATGTGCTGAAAGTTAATCCAGCTATCAGTTACCCTATCAACACAAATAGCGACTAGAGAAAATATATTTTCTCTCAATCTCAAATCTCAAAGTTTCTAAATCTATCAATCAATCCATCAATCTTTCGATTTGCATTTTTTTCACTTTTGATTTTAAATTAAAATCTTGCTTACAGTTAGATATTGGATTTTTATTTGAAATACTTAAGATCTTGTACCAACCCTGATATTATCTTGAAATTAAACAAAATCTGTCAAAGTCTGTAATTTAAACTAAAACGAATTTCCATCGTTTGTTTCCATTCTTGAAGACAATAAATATTTATACTTACATAATTGGTCGATTAAGTTATTGAATTGGATTTTTATACTCTGAACCCATTAAGAATGGCCTAAAAAGGTTAAATAATGTTGTAATATGCAGACGGAAGCATGAGCTACTCCATATAAGTATATATTTAATCTTGATCAACACCACTAGCCGAGTCGATCTAGCCATGTCCTTCTGTATGAGCGCATATCAGACACTATTAAAGTTAGAGTCTTCAAATTTGAAGTTTGTTTTTTTTTTATCGATAACAAATCAATATTAGATATTAATACAGATTAAGCATCAAGCTTCGATTTGTTCAAACAAAACATTGCTTGAAATTCACTCATCTTTTTGTCGCATAAACATGTGGTCTGCTTGACATTCTTACATTAAACTGTAGCTTGAATCGCTTACAAAAAATTGCATGCTTCTCTCTGATATAAAATGTGCTATTAATTGTTGTTGTTGTTTACATGAACATTAAATTTCATTGCTTTGCTCGATTATTATACGTTAACAACAACAACAATGACAAAAACAATTGTCTAAAATTAAAACGCAACACTGCAATATGTTTCTTGGAAATATTAAAGGCAGCCAGACAACAACGCAACGTGGAGAACACGAGGGTCACTTTTACTGAACTCACCCCGTCAACAGTCTGTCTATTACAAAGGCCAATTGGGATTGGATGCCCCGGAAATGCCTCTGAAATGCAAAGCTGAATCTGTAATCGATGTGTTGATCGATGCAGTTTTGTGAATCCCGTCGTAGCCGGTTTAATAAGCACATGCCAACTGCGTTGAGAAACACATTTGAATCAACTACGAGTATGTAGGATATTCAGATAGATGCCAAAGTGGAGAAAAACTCTCTTTTAAGCTCTTTCTCTTCTTTCGCCGAGTGACGCAAACGGAAGTTGTAAAATGTTGTGACGTCAATTGTTATTAATCCACACTTCGGTGCTAATTTGTTAAATTAATTAATAATATTAATGAAATGACAACGACTTCGAGTCGATTCAGATTCGAAAAAAAAAACAAGTTGTTACCGAAAGCAACTAACACATAGCTCAGTCGAATAAGTCACAATGCTCGGCTGCTTATACCCTGTACTCAAAATTTGAGATATTTTCTCTTTAAGTGTAATTTTTAATAAATGTTTATTTATGGGTACAAAGATGTTGTGCAACTGTGTGTAATAGTCAGCGAGATCGACTGTAAAACACGAACCTAATAACCAATTACACAGCAGCAAGTTCAAGCAGTATTTATTAGTCGAGCATTCTCGACTATGGCATTCTTATTAGTTATATTATATATTATATGCATAAAATTTGGGGAGCTTGTAACGTCGACAAATAAACAAAGTGGCAAACAATGCTTTAGGTGTATACTTATCTATATGCATATATATATCTATATATATATCTATGTATATATATATTTATCTAGTTGTTCTGTTGCTTGTTGTTGTTCTTGCTGTCTTTTAATTTGGCCAGCCTTGAACTCATGTCAGATTCGTTCATCAAAATAATAACTAATATAATCGAAAAGTATCGCCCCTTTTTTTTTTTTGAATATGTACATAAATTATTTTTAACATCATCTATCTAGTACTGAATATTTATGTGTGTGTATATTGTTCTTGATATGGTTGTTAACAGTTGTTATTGTTGTTGTTGCGGTCCCTTCACCTTCATCTTTTGTTGCAAAGGGTTGACACTTCGGGTGTTCCACACTCTAGCTGGAGGTCCTTGAACTTGTCCAACACACAAAAATTTATTCACAAATTTTTTGCATACGAATAGTATAGTATTTAAGCTCAGAGAAATACCGGGGTTAAAATTCACGTGAAAAGTGGCGAACCGATTTCGTTCGAATTATAATATATCCTTTAATTTAGTTTTACATTTCTATTTTGGAAAGAAAAAGTCCTTAATCAGAGATAATCAAATTGAGGGCTGAACCATTTTTTTTTCGCTTACTTTCGCCAAAAGCTATTCCACCACACGAGTACTCAACTAATTCGAGTAGATTACTTTATTTATTTGCCTCTTTGGGCAAAAGCCAATGCGACGAGCCCCAAAAAAATAAATAAATAAAGCTCGAGCAAAAGAAAAGAAAGTTAATGTCGAGACGCGTCGATTGGGCCCAGCCTTCAATAAATACCATATCATGCCCGCCCCTTCACGGCGCACAGGCACGGCCACAGCCGTGCATGGCACGGGACGGGGTGGTGGGGGCATTAGAATAGGGGTACAAACGCATGCGACGTCAATTTTAATAAGCACAGCAGACTAACTGCGAGTTGCGTTGTCAACTGGCTCTCATTCTCTATCTTTCCCTCTCCTCCTCCTCTCTCTCTCTCATTCTCCCCCTCCGCTCTCTCTCTCTCTCTGTGTCTGTTTATTGTCGTGATATCTGACAAAAGCTAACTGCCCATCATTTAGATACACATATGTAGAATGGATAATAGTTGCTGTATTGCCAATACCCTGTAAAAATGTTGCGTATATATATACCTATATATATGCGTATATATATATATATATATATGTTTATATATATGTATATATATATATATATATACATTAACACCTTGTCAGCATCAACATGTTAATTGCAATCACAATTAAAGCTATGTTCACTAAATATTGATATTGATTTAATTGATTTTCATTCTTTCGTAATTTATGTTTCAGTAACCTACAATTAACTAATAGAACTAATTGAATTGAATTAATTCAGCTGTTAACTAATCCTGAAATGATAGATTAGATCTACAAGTGATTTTTGGCGTTGCATTTCTAGAGATCACATCATGATCATAACAGCATTGAATGTGAGGATCGACTCAGTTCAGTTTTGTCAAACTGACGTCAATTGGCAACCTTGCACTGAACTTACCATCGTTTTGGCATCCTTGTTTAATGCAATAACTAATAAATAATAGGCACAGGATGTCATTTAGTCGAGCACTGCTGCATTACTTGTTGATCATATGTACTTTATAGAGATGAGTAACGAAAAATGTTCACGTGACTCTGACTAATGGGTGTGCAGATATGCATAGATCGCCTAATCACAGCTGATAAATGTGTATTTATTATGCATATCATATATATATATGGATAACATACAAAGGTACACAATTTTGTTTAATATTAAGGTGCACAAACCATCCCATGGGGATGTACACCCATTCAAACACAATCAATTGGATATGTGCCAAGTCGCATCAATATAGCTGAGAGACTGCGAAAATGAGTATACCGATGCTGATCACGAATGTATATACTTCATGGAGGTCAGAGAAATCGCTTTCGATATAATTTTAAAAGGCCTAAGAATTTGAGTTGATTAAAGAAAAATAAAACATGATTGTTGCTCTTGTTTCATAATGAACATGATTTACAGTAATTAACTTGTCTTATCGTTTTTTCTTTGGCATGTTGTGTGGTCAGTATTTGGTGAGTATTACGCATTTGGATGACTCACCACACAGAAATGTCGAAGAAAATAAGTGCTAAATAATATTTAATGGGCAAATAATTTATTGGCAAATACTAAAAAAAAAAAAACGTCAGACAAACAATACCAAGCAAATTGTAAACTTCTTTTTGAACTCTCTCGCTCTCTCTCTTTTTCTCTCTCTCGCTGTCTGTCTCTCTCGCTCTCTCTCTCTCTCGCTCTCTCTCGCTCTCTCTCTCTAGCGATCTCTCTCTCTCTCTCTCTGGCGATCTCTCTAGCGATCTCTCTCTCTCTCTAGCGATCTCTCTCTCTCTCTAGCGATCTCTCCTCTCTCTCTCTAGCGATCTCTCTCTCTCTCTAGCGATCTCTCTCTCTCTCACTCTAGCGATCTCTCTCTCTCTAGCGATCTCTCTCTCTCTCTATCTCTCTCTCTCTCTCTATCTCTATCTCTCTCTCTCTCTCTCTCTCTCTCTCTCTATCTCTCTCTCTATCTCTCACTCACTCTCTCTCGCTTCTTATCTATCTGTCGTCTTTTCTCAGTCTTCCTTATGCATTAGATTTGTGTTTTGTGCCCCTAACATTTTGCGTTCTATATAATTTCATCTATTTGTTTACAACTCAGCAAATACACACTCACACACACATACGCACAGTCGATTTTTTATGCGCAAGCGCCACAAAATAGTAACAATAACAAAAGCAAATGGCAATAATAAAAGAAAAAATAAATAAATAAAAAAATAAAAAAAACGCTTCGCAAACGCACACAAAACACGCTCAAGGTTGAAAAACTTTGTTAATTTTCATTCAGACTGGCAGTGGCTTTTATCTGATCATATGTATTTAAAAAATGTATATATATATATATATATATACAGACGGTGTACAGTATGTCAAAAAAGTGTTTTTACAAAGGATTAGCGACAATAGTAATGCGTTCGTGGAACTTCATGCCCAGACAAAGTTGCCCAAATGCAAAGTATATTTGTTCATTATGATAGTTCATGGGAAAAACTACTTTTATTATTATTGTGAGCTGTCATTTTTTGGAGACCTTCGTTATTTTATTGCTAAACTTGTTGAAATTGATTTAAATGCAAATTATATTAAATATATATAAATGTATTAAAAAGTTATCTACTTATTTTGATATACAATATAAATTGGGACTGGATTTAGATAAAAGCAACTGGGTATTTTTGAGTCGGGCAGTTTTTAAGGTGAATTTGTTGCAATTTACTTTGATTTGTTTGCATTCCAATTATTATTGCTTGATTGATTGCCTGATTGATATAAATTCGAGTCAAAAACTCAAAGTGTAGTGCTTTTTCTTTATTCTCTTTCGATTGAGGCGCCACCCTGCCAAAAAGCGCACAATAACCGATAAAAACAGCCTGTCGGCGGCGCATGAACGCCTCACGTGACAAGAAAACAAAAAACAAAAACAAAATAGAAACCAAAAGCAACAGCAATCAACAGCAGCAGCAGCAGCAGCAGCACCAACAACAACAGCAACAATAAGTCATCGCTAAACGGCTGTCTGCTCGCTGTTTGTATTTGTATCTTTTGTTGTCTTTGGCACATTTCTGTGAGTCGCGCGCAGCATTTGACAGTTGACAATTTCGATTTGCAATGTACGTCACAGTTATAGTTATCATACCCATCCCCGGTCCGCAGTCCCCAGTCCCCAGTCTACATCCCATCCCCATTCCACATCCCATGCGATCGCATCACACTTTTCTTTCCGCACAAACGTAGTAGTAGTTTACAAAAAAGAAAAAAAGAAGAAAAAAAAAAACTGCTCACTCGCTTCTGGCACTGCAAAAGTAAACAAAATCTTATCAGCAACAAATAATTTGCTGTCGCCGTCGTCGTTGTCGTCGTTATAGGCCAACTGGCTCACACTGCTCACGCCCAACTCATAAAGATACGGACACAGTAAATATATATTTAACATCTAAACACAGACTCATACATACACAATTGAGGTTTGTCTCATCTCAACCATTTGCCGTCTAGCGAATTTCACAACAAATCGCGAAATTTGAACATTGCTCGAAAATACACAAACATGCATAGTTTTTTAGGTTCTTGTACGTTCTAAATAGTTTTTTTTTCTTTTTATTACAGCATTTGTTGTTTTGAACAAATTTTGTTTACTTATGATACATTTTTTTGATCTGACTGTTAACTGAATAATCCACATTTGTATCTTTAGAACTCATCTTTCGACCCATTGTTTCAATAGCAGATGTATGATATAGTGATCCGATCATCTCTGATATATGTACTGCATTCAGCATAAAGGCGAATATATATAAAATAGCATGGCTATATCCATTCAGCTAGTGATGCTAATAAAGAATATATATATATATATAAAGAATACTCTATGCAAGGGTGTGAAACAATTTTTGGTATTACAAAAGCATCCACATTTTGATTGCAAAGCTTTCAGTTTAAAATAATTTTTAAAAAATGTAATTTTATGCTTAACATTTGCATTCTTGCAAAGTATTTTATACTAGTTAAAAGTTGTAAAAAAGAATTTGTATAATTTGGATTTCTCTTTTCGTTAATATTTTCGTTTCAATAGAATTTTGCTGTTTAAATGACCCCAATAAATCAATTGATAAAGTTATTTGTTGCTTACAAATGTACAAAAAAAAAGAAAAACATAAAAAGAAAGAATGCAAAACATTTTGTAAAATATTGCTTGCCAAAAACAAAATAAATATTCAACATATCAATAAAAAATTGTGCACATTTTTTTATTTGTTGAGCTCAGGAGTTTTTGCGGTTTGCGTAGAATATCTTATTTAATTAAAGGGGAAACTAATTAACAATAAGTTAAGAAATTTAAATATATAAAAAATGTTAGGAATGTCATTAATTTGTTTACGTTTGTTTTGCATATTTGGGTATAACCCATAGTTCTCTTAATTGGTAGCCGTATTATTATGAACCACACTAGATAGCTTATGTTATTGGGGTTGGTTTGGGGAACGGGGAATTACACCTCGTTGAATGTTTTATATTACATGATGTATTGATAAGTTTCTTGGCCCTCACACAAGCATATACGATTTATTTTCATTAAATCTTGCACTTGTTGTTATGGATTTGTTGTCGTCATAGTTATTACAAGTGCGGCATACGACAAAAAAAAAAAAAGAAAAGAAAAATAACACTAGACAACATTTCATTTCACCGCCATAAAAAAAATACACAACAGCTATTTACACAGAAAAACAGACACACACACACACAGACACACACACGTATGGACACACTTACACAAAGCCTCAAGGCAGACAGCATAAAAATAAAATATAATCTCTCTCGCTCATACTACTTGAATTGACAAACAAAAAACAAAATAGACAAAACACCAAAGTAGTTAAAACCGGTCAAATTTCGTTTGGTTGAAAGCTCTGTGTTTGCCATGCCAGCTAATGTCGCTCATTTGTTGTTTTTGTTGTTGTTGTTGTTGCCCACATTATTAATACCCTATCTGAAAGCACCGTAAAGCATATCAGCATATTATTTTTATATGTTTGTAATTAATATATATTTCTCCATATTTTGTTAGAGTATTCGCTAGTCGAGTGCGCTTTTGTTGCTGCTGCGCAGGTTGTTTAGTTCAATTTGTTTGTTGAAACTGAATTATTTAGCTATGAATTGTGTCAAATATTTGATATACATAAGTAATTAAATTAAAGTAATTAACACACACACAAATCAGCAATCAAGGTTAAATATTGAAAACAGTGCAATATTTCGATTTAACTTTTATTGCTAATCAATCATCAACTTTGGTTGGGAACACACCTCATAAACAAATATGCGTACAACATTATTGTGATCCGTTTAGAATGTTTTTGTTTGGAAACATGACATCCACATTCTTATCCTTATCAGGTTGTAGATATTGAAGAGCAGCTAACACTTATACCGAGCAACAAAAGAAGCATTGGTTATCTGTTAGATATTTTCTTTATCTATGAGATCATATGATTATACCAGTACCAGTTGCCTACTTATATTTCTCAGAATGTTGCTCATACATAATACATAAATGTGTATACATGCTCCGGTATCAGCATTGAACTAGTTGTTCAAGTCAATTGATTTAGTTGTGTGCTTAGGAATGTCCATATCTATATATATATATATATATAGCTGTAACTGTTAATCGCTTGAAACTCGACAAGAACCACTAACCGAGACTGATTATATTATTATTATTAACCAAAACATCGTAGCGTTACAGCATAACGGCTTTTTAGGAGTGTATCAAACCGGAATTAAAACTTAAAATCGGAATCGAAATCTAGGCCCAAAAAATTGAAAATATTTTTAAAACCCCAATAACGGTAACTGATATTATTTGTCCCGAAAAGAGCGTAATGAAATATTATTAGAGCCGATCCGTTATGTATATGTATGTATTCGTGTTCAACCTCAATTTTCACACTACATAAACGGATAACGTATACAAATTTAAGGAAACATCAGAAACTTAACCGAAATCTTTATACCTTAAATTAATTGATATTAATTTCGGTTTGGCACCATTATTTTCAAAGTTGTATACGTACCGGTACCGTAAGGAAAGATTACGAAATCAAATACCAAAAATTAATTATATCGACTTTGGCTGTACTAAGATCTTCTTGGCACGATTAACTTAAGAATCGATAAACCAAAACTGCAAATCGAACACTTTTCAGATATGATTTCGTTGAAAATTCATATATGTATGTGATACTTATGCATACAAGTCCATCATACATAACATACATACATACATACATATATATATATATATATATATATATATATATATATATATATATATATACATACAGTTGGTGTTTACTTTTGCGAGTTGAACAGAATTGTTAGCATAACATGTAATTTTAGTCTAAAGTCCACGATTATGTTTTATTTGCTAATATAGATTATGCAAGGAACCAAATCTATTTGAATCAAGTTCGTGCGCTTATCAGCATTAGCATGCGTGCTTTATTCTAATTTCAGGCAACTACAGCCACAGTAGTGTATGTTGGGGAGGGTGGGGGGGCGAAGGGGGATGTGCTAATGGTATCTTGTTAGGGCATCATTTTTGCTATTCCCCTCTGTTGCCACGTGATGCAAGTGACGACAAAGGGTGCGCATGTGAGATAGCCCGGAAATAATCAGAGACATTATCTCTCCATAATCATAGCCGCAGCATAGTCAAAATACATATGCACATACATGTGTGTGTGTGTGTGTTATGTACAATTTGGATGAAATGATAACAAGCGCGCGACAAAACTAGTTTATTTTCAACTTGATACCCTTGCAGAAAGTATTTCAATATATCTGTCCGTTCTGCAATGCGAGCGACATGAATTCTATATACATATACATACATTATAGATATATTTTACATAACTTCAGTGCTGAACGGATATTGATTTATTCTCTAAACAATAGGTTCATATTGAATTAAATAAACCGGTCGTATCAAATCACCGTTTAAACTGCATTCATTCAAATATTGAATTGTAATTCAAAAGATGAGTCGTAGGCCTTTAAAGCTAGAAGAAGGTTGAGTGCTGAGTTTGTTATTCCGTAATATTCCATATATTTTTAATTAACATTAACAAATTGATATATTTTATGATAGATACAAGACTTTTGACTCATGTAATACGCGAATATTAAAGTATCTCAAACTGTGCTCTCTGTGAGACAATCAATCAAGTTGCGGTTCTGATTTGACACACCACAAAATACATCTCTGCCTTTGCATCGACATTAATTAGATATGTATGTTTGGAAGAGTATTTAATTTTCGGCGCTGCCATTGTTTTTATTCTTTTTTTTTGGTTTTTGCATACCTATCACAGTTGACAATCAGTTTTACCAATTCCCCAAACTCGTCAGTGCATCATCATCAGTGTTTCAATTGGATCATTGAGCAGTGCTTGACTGCTTGCCTCTGGGGGATAAAACACAATATTTGAATTGAATAAAGGCAAGGGGCTTATCAAAAACGAAATCAGAATCACAAACGAAAAACAACTAAGCACGTTCAAAATTCACACACTCGACGTGCTATCTGCACGCAGCTAAAGGGTATATCTAAGCTCTATATAAAAAAAAAAAAGAATCAAATACATATAGAATAACATTTAACTAGATTTATGTGCACATTTACTTGCGTAAGCGATTTGCTTTTATTGGCCAACATGCAAGCCACGTGACCTAAAGCCAAATTCATTCAGTTGAATGCGTTATGCGATAGCCGTCAAATGATTTCTCCCCATTCTGTCTCTATCTGCATGTGGCATGTCAAGTGCATGGTACTGTTAGCCACATCTGAATGCATGTGAATTGTCTAAGAATATATGCAGGATCGATTTCTTGACGTAAGCTGTTGAAGGGCTGCAATGAAAATGGAAATAATAGTAACAGTGAGACAACGATGAAAATTCCGATATAAGTTAAATAAGTTGTAGAACAGTTAACAGTTCCAAATAATGTTAAGCAAACGGTTAACAGAGTAGAGCGCGTGCGCGGCTCTTATAAAAGTGCTTGCACGCTTCACGTACAGACTGTTAACATTACGGTTATAGCGGCTGCTGCTGCTGCTGCGGTCTGTTATGGCTGCTGCGGTCTGTTGCCTGTTGTCTGTTGTCTCTTGCCCGTACATGCGTTTGACAGCTGACCCGCTCGCATCAATCGCTGTTGTGTGTGTTTGTGTGTGTGTGTCGTATGCGTAATTTGTGTTATTGTGTGCGGCCACTGTTACTGTTGTTACTGCTGTTGAGTGGCTGTCACTTTGTTGTTGTTGCTGTTGTTGTTTGCGCTTGCCACAATAGATATAATTCAAAAACATACAGTCATAGAACTAAAGTACTATGGCAAGAATTATCGCTCAATTTAGTACTTTAGTTATCTCTGTATCGCATAGCAGCCATAGGCAGCAGCAATTACAACAAATTTAAGCAAATTAATGAACAAATTCTTGTTTTGATTTGTTTTTTGTTTTTTTTTTTTTATTGTTTCGCTTGTACATAGTTGCCATTAAACGTGCGCTTTGAAGTTATCGTCCGCGATTTATTTGCTTTGCCATTTTATGACCAACTATTGCGCTCGTAAATGATAAAAAAAAAAAAAAAACTAAATAAAAAGCCAAACTATCTGTAAAACGTTTTCAATAACAACAAATTAAATACATACATATTTTTATGTATCATTCATTTTCCTATGTTTGTGTTCAATTTGTTGTCATTGTTCAATCAAAACTATTCACATCGAATGCATCCCAAATTTTGGCGTATTTTCTTTCGACTATATAGTTTTTGTGGAATCTTCATTTTGACACTAGATATACCCTAGTCACACAAACTGTACAGCACAAACACAATAGGAGCCTTAGTTAACCATATAACTATATTTTTTATGTTTTTTATATTAACAGTTTGAGCACAGGACATTCTTTATATTTTGTATACTATGATAGTGAAGGCCCTTTCTTTCTTTCAGAGTATTAAGTAGTCGTAGTTACTTACGACTACAACTTTCACATTTTTCTTGAAAAAAAAAGAATGTTGAAAATTCTTCTTGGCCTGCGGCTCGAATCTGTTTTGAACACATTCGAATTTGTTCACTTAATGTTTGTATTTGGTGTTAGCGTGTCGTCATTTCTTTTGGGAACCTGACGCTGTACATTTATGTATATATATATATATACATATACATATATACATATATATATACATACAGACATATCTACATACAGATGTCCTATAAAGTCCACGATATGCGTTAATCGAAATAAATTGTACGAAATCGTGATTGGGCATTTAACATTATTTAAATTTTAAACTTGTTGTCTGCACATATATATGTCTGTATTTGTAGGTACATAAAAAATATATCGGCATTAAGACTGAATGAAGAAAGGGCCGTCATATAGCTATATATACATTCCGTTATGGGTTGTGCCAATTAAGTGCTTTGTTCGCAGAGAAAAAGAGACGCCTCGGCCAGTAGATACCCTGATATAATACTGGAGCTTGGAATTAATTTTAAGTTGAATTGTAGTCTTGAACATTCTGTACCCATCCAGAGGAATAGTGAAATTTAGATGTGGGCAGGTGGACTCCGGTCTCCGAGAGCGTTTAATCTTCGGCATGCCAAGATAGCTGTTATTTCTCGTCGGGAAATCAAAAATTGTGGTTTCAACCTTTACTTATTTATATATATATAAATTATGATTGCGTTCCGTGGCAGACGGCATGATTTTGGGTCAAGGAAGGGGTCTCTGAGAAAGGTGTTGTGTGCTAATTGGATTGAAATCTTCTTCAAGTTTCGTTGCAGCGACGACAAGTCATCAACGCATATTGTAAAATTTAAAATCCCAAACTCGACTCTTCCTCCTCCTCTACCTCCACCACCACCTCCCACCTCAACCAACCCCACCGCCCAACGCACCCCTTTGCCAATCTCGTATGTATAATTTATAACATTTTTTGTGACAGATGATCATCCATGATGATTACAGTTGTTCTCATATTTGCGTGATCTTTTGGCTGTACTTATTGTTGCTGTCGTTGTACTTAGCCATGAATGTATTATATTATACCCTACAATGCAAATGCGTGTCGACCAACTAACAAGAAAACAGCAGTAACAACTACAAAATACAGAAGCTCAAATCCGAGTTGGGTTCAAGGTTAAAACCTGTACTTATTAACGCGGTTTATTGTACTTTTGTAAACTGCAACCGACAAAACAGCCATTACAATAACTGAGTTGAACCCCAAGAACATTGGCGTCTATAATTATTTATACGATGTTTCATTTGTTTTGGAATTTTTCCATATTATAAGGCCAGGCCTGAAATCAACAGGAAATAACAAAAAAGGAACTCAAAAAAAAAAAGAAAAAACAAATACAATAAAGTTAATGTATTATTAGAAAATCGAAATTATCGTTTATCAATTTTACTATGTTGTGGTATTATAGTTAGACACTTTCGTTGATTCTTCAATGAACAGAACCACTTCTACTGCACAAACAAACTACAAATGTAAACTGTATTAGTAGCGTAAGTTGGTAAACTGGTTAAAGAACGATTATCGTGTTTCGCTCAAGCTTCAAAGAGAGCGCCATAACACATTTTCGTAGAAAAACAATTCTGTATGGGGGGAAGTCCATTTAAGCCAGTTTTAACATAAAGTTGTCGTTGTAAAAATGTATTTAAAAAATGTACTTAAAAATGTAAATTGTTTCCGAATCGAAATATAGCATTATTCTAGGAGTCATTACATTTTCAAAAAGACTAGATCTGTGAAAATCGGTTTAGTTTTGTTTGATCTGGTTGATGCCATCCCTTTTTGATCCCATTTCTCCTGAAATATCAAAATTAAACTGTTTTTCAATTGAGAATTTGCTTCAAACTACCACGTATTATTTCCGATATGCTTCTAATAAACTAACTCGGTCACTTTTATAGGCTACATTTGAGTATTTCTGTCCAAATTACATGATATCTTCTAGTCGGGCAATCTTTCGAGTGCTACTGTGGCTGCGAAATGCTTAACACTAAATATGTCTATTAGTTTTTGCTTTGATTTAATATAAAGTTCATTCCATTTCCATGGCTTTCAGTTAAGTTAAGTGCATGATGAGCTACAGTGTTAACGTGGATCGCTTGGTATGTGATAAATGACGCTTTCTCTAGTCTGGAACTACGCACTTATTTAAGCCAAATAAGAGAGAAACGTTGCAGTCGGGCGTAACCGACTGTGAAATACTTTGATACCACAAGTAATACCAGCTGATAACAGGTAGCAAATAAGAGAATGGGTGTAGCCAAATCCCAAGTCCAATTTGGCCTTTCAAATTACGGTAGATATAGGCTTTTGTGAATTTTCGGGGGCGGGACTGGGTGTGGCTAAAAAAAGGTTGATGGAAGAGTTTCCTAGTAACCTTCCCTGCAAGTTTGGTAACTGTAGCAAAAATGGAGGACGATCTTACTAATCTACCTTCCAAGCTTCCTAACTATAGCTCCTAAAGCGAGAGTGGGCGTTTTGAGGAGTGTTACTAGCAATATACCTTTCAAATTTGGAGACTCTAGCTTCCAGATGGTGTAAGATATATGATTTTATCGATTTACACTAATCGAAATCTTTATGGATCTCTTCGGGAGTTACTAACAGCAACATTTATTTCAAAATTTGGTGACTCTAGCTTACAAATGGTGGAATATATGCTCATTTCAGATTTCTCGGGTCCGAAGTTCGTGGGGGTGGCGAGTGTGGGCGTGGTCTGGAAATGCATATGCAGCTCATTGAATGAAGTTACTAACACATTACCATCCAAGTTTGGTGACTATCTTTCAAATTGTGGGAGATATGTGGCCTTATCGATTTGTAAATATCGATCTTATCGATTTCCTAGCCGCTAATGGAAGTAGCACTCAAATTTGTATACTTTGTACGACGCGGGCACAGACCAGTATGTGATACCTTCGGTATCAAAGTACAAAAACCGGTGAAGACGTGAAAGAAAACTCATACTTTAAGAACAATTAATTAATGCTAATAATAAAGTGATCAAAGTCAACGATGCGTATGAGTTACATTGGCAGTGTTAATTTCTGGACACAGTGAGAGGGAGAAAGACAGAGAGAGAGAGAGAGAGAGAGAGAGAGAGAGATAAATAGAGAGACACATAGCGCCCTCTAGCGCCAGCGCGCGTCATTTGATATGTTTTTTGGCGCTGATCGGGCATTCTCAACTGAATAGTACCCGAAAAGCGATCAACACGATGATAATGATGACGACGACAACAACGACAACAAAGACGACGACGACGACGTCGACGACGACGACGACGTCGACGACGACGACGACGTCGACGACGACGACGAAGACGGCGGCGTTCGTTGATTGTGATAATTATTTCGAGGTGCGCTGTTTTTTTTTCCTTTTTTCTTTCTGATAGTTGGCTGAACTACAATTTACATATGGGCTATGTATGCCTGCTGTATTTATTTAGCTACGCGCAATTTTTCTGTTCTTGTTTGCTTTTATCATTTGTGTCCAACCAAATGATACGTACATATATGTATACATACACATATACATATATATACATACATATATACATATGTAATTCTTTGGCCTGCATCGTGGAGCCCAAGCTCCATTTGAATTGTGCCCAGCGAAAGTTCTCTTAATGGCTTTTATTTTGATACCCTTGTGCAGAGAGCATTATAGTTTTCTCATTAACAAAGCCATTTTCAAGCACACAAAACGTGTTTAATTTAATTTGAAAAATATGCAGGTGAAACGATCACATTTATGCTTCAAATCAGCATTATGTAAAAAAAAAAATCGTTCAACTATGTGATGCATGTAAACAGTTGTCCAACTGGTCTGACAGGGTATGCAATATTCGATGTACGGCCAAGGGCTGCACGTGCTTTCTTGTTTATCAACATTTTGGGCATTTGTTGTTGTTGTTGTTGTTTTTTTTCTTCTTTTTTTTGTGGCACGGTGGGAGCAATGAAACAGCCTATAAGAATTTAACACCATAACTGTTGTTGTTATGTTACTGTTAACAGATCTCACTGTTGTTGTCGTGCTGCTCTGGGGCGTGAAGCGTGCATAGCAAGTTCAAATATTAATGTGTATATGCGTGTGTATGTGTATGTGTATTTGAAAAGCCCAAAATTTTGAAAGTGCTCCAAGCACACTGCACTTTGCATAGACACATCATAAATATGTGAGCTGATTTGGAAGTATGTATGAAATTTTGAACACGGATCACTTTGCACATTTTTGCTTTCTGCTTTCTGTCTGAAATTTACTGAAAATTGCGTAAAAAAAAAAAAAGATGGAGAGGGACAGAGAGGGAGAGAGTGATAGGAAGGAGGGAGAAAGAGGCTTATGCTAAAGATGTTAATTAACAGCAAAAGCAGTTATTTGCTCTCCGTGTGCATATCGATATCGATATTGGTTTCAATTGACTCGGCCGCCCACTCGTCGGTGGCCGTGCACGTCACTTATTTTTTTCTTTTTTTTTTTATCAATTTGCGCTTGCAAACCGAATGCGAATACGAATCGAAAAACGACAACACGAACAGAAATCAGTGTGACCGAAGGGTCGCGCGCGCTTCGCTCACAAACACATTGAAGTCAATTAAACCCGTTGTCGTCACTCGCCATGAGCACGACGAGCGACCACGCGTACACTTGTTGTTGTTGCTCGTGCTGCTGCTGCTGTCGTTGCTGTTGCTGCTGGTGCTGGTGCTGCCGCCGCTGCCGCTGCTACTGCTCTCTCGCTCTCTTTTAGCGATGCTCTACAGCGCCGGCGGAATTCGAAACCAAGCAAGCACCGGGGCCCAGGCATCATTACGGATTGTCGTTCTTTAGGATTTTAGTTCATCGATCTCAGCGTAAGTGCTCGCAACACGACGCTCAAGTTGTGACTAAACGGTGATTTTTTTTTTACGCGCGCTTTGAATTTATTTTCACTTATTGTTATTATTCTGTTTCCAATAATATATATATATATATATTTATATATATATAAATGTACATATTTATTTAATTTTTTTTTTACTGTGCATTTTGTCGCGCGTGCTTAAAGTATGTGTGCGTGTTTGTTGTTGTTGTTGTTATTATTATTATTATTATTATTATTATTGTTGTTGCTGCTGCTGCTGCTGCTGTCGCGCTGAATCAGCACCAACAACAATGAAAGAGCGACAACATCGAAAGTTGCAGCTTTGTTATCGTTGACCGTCGTCGCCGTCGGCTGATCGCCTTTCGATCGGGAGTATCTTTAATCGGCATGTCGCCGAAAATACAATCTATTTGTAAATGCCAATTTCGACAAAGCGCTCAAAAACAAAAAAAAATACATATTTAAAACGGGCTTGCATCCGGAAAACTGCTTTCAGGGAAAGCCGAAAACAGAAACGGAATTACAACATAACAAAACCGAAACCGAAACAAAATCGAGCCGAAAACGTTAACGAAACGAACGATCGGCGGTGCTGTGGTTAAGCGGCTTTATCTTATCAGCGCCACCGCCAGCCACAGTGAGAGCAGAGCTGCGCCGCGCAGCGCAGAGCAGAGCGCCTAGAGAAGCAGCGCCCCAGTCCAAAGCAATCGCAATCGCAATCGGAGCCGCAACCGCAACCGAACCCCTGAACAAAACCCAAATAGAGGCAGACCTAGTCACAGAAACAGCTATAGCCACAAGCATTAAAATTATTCGCGTTCAAGATTTGATTCGGTTTGAGATTTGATTGAATTCAATTCGATACGATACGATTCGATTCAATTCTACAATTACGTATATTTGTCTTTGGAGTGCCATTCAATATTTTCATTTTGTTTTTGTTTTGTTTTTGTCATTATTAGTTCAGGTTAGATCAATAATTCGCAATATTTATTGAAAAATGTGTGCAAATAAATTAAAATTAGTGATTATAAGTTATTTATGTATGTATGCATGTATGTATGTGTGTATTTATACATATATATATATATATATATATATATATATATATATGAAGGCGTCAAGTGCCATTTAATAATCACTTCATAGAATTTGGCATTGGTTTTCATGCATTTATTTAGTAATGACAGTGATATGAGCCTCTACGCACTTCATATGTTGATTGGTGCCATGACACAATCAAGATTAACACTTAATGTTCCTTTGGATTGCACTGACTTGCTTGATCAATCAAACATACATATACATTAATAATTATTGTGTAATTACATATTTTGTTTATTTTTTCAATTTTGTGTTTTTGAAATATATCAATAAATATATTTCATATCTTGTTACCCACACTGTCGATAATAATTTGTTGTGTAATGAGATAACTCCTTTGTTGGTAAACAAATCGGCAATTGTCCTTAATCGGACAAACAAAACAAGGTTAGGTTGAGCCAATTGTCACTTGTTTTGTGAATCGAATAATTGAAATCTGTCAATTAAAAGCGTTTTTTTTTTTTTTAACAGACCCTGGGAGATATTAATATCATATCAATCGGCAGGCTATTTTGTTTCCTGGTCTCTAAATGCTTTTAAATGAAAACAATTAGCATCGTTGTGGAAATAATTGTGATGGAAAAGTAAAAGGGCTGAGTGAACCAGTTATGCAGCAATAAATACTCCACATGCATAACTGTAAAGTAAGGAAGAAATCAAAACTCTCAAGGTAGCCTCCAAAACTTGTTTCACAAACCTAAAAACGATAAATGCATTTAGCACACATCAGATCATTATTAGCATTCATTGTCATAATCATCGTGTTTGCCAACTTCTGGCAGCAGATTCTGATGGCATTCTTAATTCGTATATACTCTGTAATGGATGTGTGCAAGTTGATGGACTATAAAAACATTTTGTAGTCTTTAGTTTTAGTTAGTTTTTCTTTTTAACTTTTATGGTCTGAAAGTATTTTGAGCAATTGGACAGTAAATAGTTGGCATCTTCAAGATCCGCGTGTAGGGTGTCTGTCTGTCGATCAGTCGGTAGTAGAGAAAGCTTTCATATTATATATATACGTATATTCTTACCTTCTTCGTCGTTTCGCTTTATCGGCTGTGCTCGGTTTCGCGCTACGTAAAAGCAAAAAAAAAAAAAAAAAACTAAGAATATAAATCAAATGCGAATTGAAAAAACAAAACAAACCAACGAGCGATCATATAAAAATGTTAATTTCCAGCATCGCACGACTTGTGTGCGTTTTTGACTGTTAAACCAAAAAAAAAAAAATAATAATAATAAATAAATAAAAAACGTTGCTTTCTGTTTTAATTTTACAGTAAATAAAGAAAAAACAACAACAACAACAACAGCAACAAAGAAACACAAACGTAAACATGTATTTATTATGAACATTAACTAATCAACCAACCAACCAACAACAACAACAACAACAACATGTACAAATAAAATGTACAAATAATTGTAATGCCAAATAATCACAAACAACAAAAAAAAATCTAATAACATCAATTAAACAATCAAAGTGACAATAATAATCAAATTAAATACAAAAGAAACGTGCCAACCACAAAGCAACCAAATATAATTTTATGAATTCATAAATAGAAGTTAAATTGTTTAAGAGTAACTCAACAACAAACAACAACTATTTTATTCAATGCTGCAAATGATTTATATGAATTTAAGATAAAATCAATTAAAGCAAGAACATATATGTATATATATATATAAAGAGTATATTGAGACAAATACAAAAACGGCAACAAAATGCGCTTCACCTACAATCAGTATAAATATTACGAGTCCGGCTATCGTATTCCATCCAAAATGCACAATCTGGGCCATCATCATGGCAATGGTACTGCCGGTAAAATCAACAACAACAACAATAACAACAACAGCAACACCAACCATAGTAACAGCAGCAACAACAACAATGGCAGTGGCCATCATCACTACAATCACCACCACAACAACAGCAACAACCACAATAATTCCAATACAAATGCATACCAACATCATTACAAAAGCAATTTTGGTAAGCTGCGCTGCAACACAAACGAATCAACGAATGTTGCATATCGAATACAATATTTCTCAGTTCGAAAATAAATTAAATAAAATAATAATAATAAAAAAAAAGAACAAAGTGACAAGTAAGAACGGCTATCCTAGAAGATAATATTGCCTGGTGGACCCAGTTCGGGGTTTTAGATCGAGTGCCCCCCGCAAAAAGGCACAGAATTAATTGAACGCCACAGATAATATTGGGATAATCAATTGGAATGTTATGTTAATAATTTTAAAATATACTCGTTTTTCTTCTTACTATTTAGATTTATTAGCGAAGTGAGTGCTCTATAAAGAAATATTGGGTTTGATTAAGAACTATAGTTCATTTACAAAGGAGTGGGCAATAATAATAATAGTAATAGAATAACACCTAAGCATTAAATGAATTCCATCATTCGTTAAATGTAAATCAATGAAAAATGATTATGGCAAACAAATATGATATGTCTGCTTATCCAATCGGATCTTATTATGTTTCTTAGTTTGGTTACTGTGCGAAATTGGAAACGGATTTCCAGAAATTATTTGTATTTACAAAGGCTTCCGAGCGACTGGCGCCTTCACATGAGTGTTGATGAGTGTTGTTTGCGTTTTGTAATTAAGTCACATAAAATATACATGATTTGATTAGTAGCTGCCTCCACTGCAGTTCAGATTTCATTCTTCTCTATATATATATATAGATATTATGTATATATTGTCGTTTGTCAAGATTATCAACGATAAGATTAAGGCCTGATGAAAGACCACAGGTAACGTTGACCCGTTGGCCAAGAAGTCTGCAGCATCATTTATAATAGTATATAGAATATCGTTGCACTACAGATCCATTTCTAAATCTACCCCATGTCCTCTAACCATAAGGAATTGTTTCACTTGCGCATATTGATCTCCGATTTTGTATATCCTAGAAAGAAAAATTCAGAATCAAAAATTATTTTGCGTTTGAAAATCGGTAGAGTTTTGACAACGTTATAAATGCTTTCAATTCTGAAAAGTATTCTAACCGAATTGTGACAAAAATTTGTCTTCTTGATTTGAGTTCAAAATTCTCCAAATTTATATTTATGGTTTATGTAAATCAATTTTTCTGGCTTCTTGCTTTTAACTGTATTGACTGTTGGCCCGGTGTCGTCGACTTTATTTAAGTTTGAATGTTTTTTTTTTTACGTTCCAATTGCCGCAAAGCTTAATACAAAGCGCAAAGTGCAACAAATTGAATTGAATTAAACCGGTTTTTTGTATGCCAATTGAAGCCGTGGAAATTACATAAAGGCGACCCGAGAAGAAACACAAAAATCTTATCGCCGTGGAGATCACAGATAAACCGCGACTCGTCGTCGCCTGCCAGTGTGAAAAGGCGCGCTCTTTGTGCGTATACGTATAGGTATGTGTGTGTGTGTGTGTGTGCGTGTGTGTGTGTGTGTGTGTGTGTGTGTGCGTATAGGTATAGGTGGGTGGTTTAGGTTCCGATTGTTTTTGTCTTATCGCAGGCGCTTAGATAAAGGTGCCGCGTCAGTGGCAGGTACATATGTAGGTAAGATCAGCTAACGCTTTTTGTGGCTGAGGTAGGTGCGTTTCTCCAGCCAATATATTTGTATATATATATATATATTTTTATTGTTTATTGATTATGTTTTCGGAACTGGGCATAATGATCACACACACACACACTCAAACACGATTGTTGTGCGGCTTTGCACCTTTGGCGATGTTTTACATGAGGCATTGCAGGCAGCGACAAAATAAAACATTTGTATTACCACATAACCAAGGAATCCTGACACACACACACACTCATACACATACATATATACATTTTGATATTAGATTGTTTTGTTTTTGTGTTAATGTTGTTATTATTTGTCGTTGGCAAATATTTGCCAAAACGCTTATCTCTTGTGGCCTAGATAAATAAAACATAATAATTACGATTTTAATTAATGTATGCTGACAAAATATTATTATTATTATTAATTTTCTTTTTTTTTTCTTTTTTTTATTCGATTCGAATGACAAGTACACTGATTTATATCTTATCTTGAAAACATTCAATGCTTAATTTATGCCATATCGAAATGTCGAAAATGTAGCCATGTCATGTTCTACAGTGAAACCAAATTTTATGAATACCCCGCTTATCTATAAGAAATATCTTTATGGGCTTGAGCAGCACCACGACTTGACAACAATCGGAACAACAATTTCCAAAACACACTTAATAACTGTTTGTGTATCTTAATTTGGTTTCTAAGGTTCTCAGAAGTGTAAACTTTTTATTGCTAAGAACGTTCGAAAGTATTAATTACAATATTTACACATCTCAAATGCGACATGAACATTTTGTTTTATGTGTCGTGAATTGCAAGATATCCGGTCGAATATTTAATATTTGGCAAACCAAAAATGATTTTCTCTTGAATATCATTTTTGTCAATAAATAAATAGTTTTGAATTTTGAATATGCTCTGAGACTATAAATTATTTAAGAGTTTGTTTTGTCTTTGATTTGACCATATTGACGGGAATCAGAGTTGATTGCGAATAATAATTATTATATTCCGATCGAAAACAAATGAAATCTCAAAAGACCATAATTATTAACTATTATTATTATTATTATTTCCATTTACAATCAATATATAAATACCAAAATTCAAGAAACGATTCAAGTTTATCAAATACCCAATACGCAGATGTGCTTGCATATCGGGGAATACTTCTATATAGCATCCGATTAACAATCTGTAATTTTTCACAGTTTTTTATTTTAAGTTATCCAATTCACATTGGTTTTCTGAGTACATCAATTGAACCAGGTTAGGTTAAGTCGGCTGTCAATTGAACCATAAACATTTTTTTCTTTTGCATGTCAACAAATAATTAGATTTAAAATGGCCTTTCATTAAGGAAAGCTCTGATACCAGATAGCTGAGACAGAAGTTCTGCAATGATAATAATAGTGCCACTTTTTTCTCCCACAACTGTATGTGCATTAATGCAGATTTGAGTGGGTCTCTTGATTAGCGCCGCCTTGGCCTTATCAGTAGAGCCATCTGCTCGATGTTGTTGTTGTCACTTTTGCTGTTGCTGTTGCTATTGCTATTGCTGCTGCTGCTGCTGCTGCTGTTGCTGCTGCTGCTGCTGCTACTATTAGAACAACTACAGCTGCTATCTGCAACAGCGACGGCAACTGCAACTGGGCATTGATAATGCGAGAGAGACAACAACTGGCCAGCAGTTCTGTGGATGGGTGGATGGGTGGGATGCATGGGATGCGTTTGTTCATCCACCAACTCAAATTGAGCATCAATTGAGCCTCCTAAACTGACTGACTGCCGGCCTGCCTGCAACAATGGGGCGCAACTTGATGTGCAATTTACATGCACAATGACAGCTGCAAAATAATCGAGCTACTGCGACTAGGCAGCTAGTATATTTATGACAATGTATTTATACGCATATATATCTCTACATATACAGACATGCACTCGAAGAAAAACTCACTTACAAACGAGCATGCAGTTTTTTGATATATTGTTATTAAAAGTACAACTCACTGAGGGATTATATCCTAAATAAATCAATTGCGAAATATTCATTGCAAACATTAATAGGGTGACTCCTAACATGTATATATATTCCTGATCAACATCAACAGACGAGTCTATATAGCCATGTCCATCAGAGGCAGAGTTAGAGACTTACAATTTGTACAATAATAATAATTCTCGTCTACCACAGGCAGATCAGGTCATTTGTCATTTTATCGATAAGCCCCTTTCTCAAATATCGATATATATTCGTAGAGCTGCTGTAGCCATCCAATTTGTATATATTAATAGCGTTAACCCAAGTAATTCAAAATACAATCGTTCTCAATTTTGAGAACATTCTGCACACACAAATCTGTTGCCATTGGCAATGTGTGTAGTTGTAAAATATTCTCTGAGCTTTGTTTTTGCCAGTGTAGACGTATGTGGGACTTGTGTGTCCCTGTGTGTCACAGAGCGGACATTGAGTTCAATGCACCCCGTATGCCTATATGACTAGTGGCTGCTGGTACGGCTCCATCTCAGCATCGTTCCCGTTTACGGGGCATTATCAGCAGCTGGCAGCAGCAGCAACAGCAGCAGCAGCAACAGCAGCAGCAGCAGAGGCAGCAGCAGCTGAGGCAGCAAGCAGCAAGCTGCGTTGCAAGCATCAAACCATTTTTGCATTGTATGTTTAAATGAAGCACTTGATTCGGTCTCGCCACATACACATACACATACACACATATATATATATATATATATATATATATATATATATGTATACATATAAATCTTTAATATTGTATCGCATTCAAACAAAAACATATTTATTGTCTTGATCTAATTGGACGGACAGCATGTTGCACAAAACTGCTGGACGCAATTGTGATTTCTATTCTTCTATCGTTATCATTGTGGAATTCTGGTTTGAACGGGTTTTATCTTGAGGTTATGACATACTTTGCTTGCTCAGCATCTCATCTCGTCTATCAACAACAACAACCACAAAATATTTGCATACAAACTGCTGGGAAATTGTATCAATCTTTCTTAAATATATATACCTGTACTGCAAAAGATTGGACTTGTCAATAATATCAATAAAAGTTAAGCAACGAATCTCGAGCTCGTTAGATCGAAAATCGTAGTTAATCAGAATATATCAAACAATAAACTTAATATTTATCTAATTTTTGATCAAAATAAACTAAGATATTCATGATCATATTTGTTATCTTATTTATATTCGCAGGGATGCGCATGACGATATCCACAAACTCGACAATGAGTCCTCGCATCCATCGCAAAGGCTTTCGGATACCATCGAAGAGACAGACGGGCAAGGGATTGCCCGGTAAATTGCACACCATTGCCAGGGTAAGCACACAACAGTTGAGCAACCGTTTGCCACTTGTACTTATTTCTCATTCTTCTGCGATTGCTGCTTCGATTGCTGCTTTTGGTTGGTTGGTTGGGTTGGTCAGACGGGGCCCGGAAAGCTGGTGCCGGGGAAGCGAATACCACAGCGACCGCATCCGCCGCCCTGTGACAATTCCAATGACAGTGGCCTGGGTTTCGATCAGCATACGGAGCTGCGAAATGGTTCAGCAGCAGCAACAACAGCAACAACAACTGCTGCTGGTACTGCTGTCGATGTCAGTAACAATGGTCCAAGCAGTAGCAGCAGGAGCAGCACCAGCAGCAACAGCAATCAGATCACAAATCTGGTGATAAATAGCGACTTGACTAACACAGTTGCCGCAGCAGCAGCAGCTGCAGCTGCAGCGGCCGCCAGCAACACATTGCAGCAGCATCACCAACAGCAACAGCAGCAGCATGTACAGTTGCAGCAACAGCAACAGCAACATCAGCAGCAGCAACATTCACCGCAGCAGCATTTAATACGCGCGATACCCGTTTCAAGGTGAGTCCATCTACCCTTTCAGCCGGTCAGCTGTTTAGCTACGCACACACACACACACACACACGCAGACACACACACACACACACACCACACACTCACACTCTCATTGCACTTGCTCTCATTTACACACACACACACACAAAACACACACAGGTGTTAAATTGAGACGCTTCAGCAATCCGACGCCTTTCACCATTATTGTTTATATTATAAATAAATATAAAAAAAATGAAATAGAAAATTCAATTTGTGAATTTACGAGTATAGTTCCCAGTTGTCCAGTTGTCTGCTGGACTCCGCTTCGAAAGGAAGTGTTCTTAATTTGTATGGTTTTTGTGTCACCGTTGCAATAATACTTGTGATCCGCAATCCGATACATATTATATATATATTTTATACATTGAACTCTTCATCGCACCACGTGTTGAAAAACTCAAAAACGTATTTAATAAAGGGTTAAATATTATTCCTGAAATCGCATACAGAAATTGTACAAATATTTGAAATTGGAATTCTCATTGCTGCATCAATTCAACATGTACATTATTAAATACATTATTCACATGCTCACATCATTTAACACATCTATATATATATGTATATATTTATATATATATATAATTGCCCAGATCTTTAATAGTGAAGAAAAAAAAAACACCAAAAATGTAATATTCAACACGCAAATATAATTTGTTTGACAGGTTTTTTTTTGCGATGCATTTGGTTCATTGTAGGTCATGGTGAATGACTGCTTAGAGACTAGATTGTGTTTGTTGTAGTTGGTCTGTCTCTGTGTGTGGGTGTGTGTGTGTATGTGTGAGTGTTGTTGCCATAATGTGATTGCCACATATATAATTACATGCCCGTAATCGCAGCGTAATCGCATTTCTTTGTATCTTATCAGTGCCATCAGCTGCAGCAGTTTTAAGTTGCCGGCCACACTTTTGAAAAGTGCGCTTATCACTGTCTATATATTTTTTGTTACTGACACAATGCGAAATTGGTGAATAAGTATCGCTGTGATTTATATGATCAAAATGTCGAGTGTGTAAGTTAATTGCTTTATGGGCTTCAAGTGGGCGCTGCCAACTTGCTTATTTTTCATTCGATTTTCGCATTTACATTTTTCATTTGCACCTACTTTTTTATGATGTTGTTGTTATTGTTGTGTGTGATTGTGTGTGATTGTGTGTGGTTGTGTGTGGTTGTGTGTGTGTGCAGCTAATTTGATTTGTATTCTGTCAGCCCTCTCCTCTTTCCCTCCCTCTCTCTCTCTCTCTCTCTCTCTCTCTCTGTCTCTCTGTCCTTCTCTTTCTCTCCGTGTCGTTCTTTGTGTCTTGGTGGCTGCAAACGGGCAATGACTTTGAGATGTAGACTGAATTAGTCAGCTCGGATATAGCCATGTTCGTCGCCTTGGTCTCAACTCTCGTTTGAACTAAAAGAACATAATAAAAATATAATAAAATATTATACATACATAGATACATACATACATACATACATACGTTATGTATGAAAGTTTAAGGGTATTTAATCTTCGTCAGTCGTCACTCGTCACTCGTCACTCGAATGATAACACAACACTATTTAGCTTTGGCCTATGCACATTTGGGTTAGTCCACAATTTGGTATTTGTTTAGTTTATGTTTTTCTTTATAAGCCGTAGATTAAAAACCAAAGCCACTGTAATAATTTGTACTTCGTTACGCATACGCCGTGTGGCAATGGTAATCTTCTCATTGTCTCATTTTCAACTGATAACATTTGCACTTGGATTTGGCTTGGATTCGGATTTCAAAGTTCAAAATTAGATTGTTATTGCAAAAGTGCACGTTCTGTAATATCATATTATTATTATTCTTAGGAGACGATTATTTCGAAATTCGAATTTCGAATAAATCCTTCTCTCCTTCTCCTCAGCACTGTTCAAATTCTATGCCAATCAGATATTTATTGTTGTTTTCAAAACTAGTTATGAGATTATCAACATCGGACGACTACCAATGCCTATAACTGCTCTACTATACTATATAACTACTACTATATACATATGGATGAATAATGAAATGTGCTTGAATTTGTTTAGATTTCGATTTTAGAGATACTTAATTGTTATTGAATGTATTGAACAAGTTGACAAAAAATTGGTTGCAGCTTAGTTTGAGTTCATAGCAAAAATGTAACTGTTTTCTGTGCTATGAACTCGTTCTCTTTGCAATTCTGTGGCAATGTGGCAATGTGGCAATGGCATTTTTGTGGGCAACAACAAGATTTGAACGGAAATTCGATTTGCATTCGAATGAACTACTTCAAGTTCTATTATTATTCAAATGAAGTTCGCCTTCTTTCTCAATTCTCGATTGACTATGTAATTCTGTCTGTGTGTGTGTGTGTGTGTGTGTGTGTGTGTGTATGTGTGTGTGTGTGTGTGGCTTTTTTATTCGTAATCGTATTCAATCGCAGCTCTTCCAATTGAATTGTGCAAATCACTTGATTTTCACTTTTCATGTGTTTTATTAGATTATTAGATTATTGATTTGATTCGCGGTATTTATTGATTATGATCATTTAGTCGTTTAGTGTCTGTTTATATTCGCTTTGCTTCTGTATGTATGTATGCATGTCGAACAGAATTCTTTAATATTATATTGTTCATTGTTTTTTCTTTTTTCGCTTTGGAATCAAAATTAATTTAAATGATGTATACAAATCGAAACAACAAACAAATATTGTGATTAAATAGAAACTAAATGTATATATATATATATATATATATACATTTGTATATATATGTATATATAATTATATATATATTGTGTGTGTGAATATATGTATGTAAATAAATATGTATGTATGTAGATCGCATCATGCCAAGAAAATGCTCAACTATCTGGATGAAATCGAGTCGGACTCGTCGATATCAACATTTGTGGATGAAATAGCAACAGCTCACAGCAATGACGAGGACACTGGCTTTGGCACCGACAGCAACCAAACAATGACAACGCCAGCGGCAGCGACAACAGCCTCATCGTCGTCATCTCCGTCTTCGTCTTCGTGTTCGTCTTCGTGTTCGTCAACGCCAACGTTGAGCTCAGAACTGTTTGGGGGCATCTTCAATACAAGCATGGGTCACAAAACTACCGAGTTGGATGTTGCCAATGCCATTGCTGTACAACAGCAACAACAGCAGCAGCAACAGCAGCAGCAACAGCAGCAGCAACAGCAGCAGCAGCAACAGCAACATTACCAGCAGCAACAGCAGCAATTTCATTATCCTGGATTACATTTGCAGCTACAGCACCAACAACAGCAACACCAGCAGCATGAGAGCAGCAGCAGTTGCAGCAACAGTAGCAGCAGCAGCAGCAGCAATGGCTCTGTCGGTGGAGGAGATGGTCGTGGTGGTGGCAAGCATTTAAAGCGCAAAAAATATGAATGCAATCAGGTGGAGCTCGACAACGATGATGCGTGCAGCGAGGATGAGTTTATACGCAAAATTGCCACAGTTGCTGCAGACAGTACTGACGTCAGCAGAGTCGTCAATGCCGGCCCCAAAATCAACAACAAAATCCATTGCAGGATCAGCAGCAATCATCACAGCAATGAGCCAAAGTAAGCGGCCTTCTCTTTACAGAAAAATAGAACCAACTACAACATTCACAGGCAACAATTTAAACAAAATTACCAAAAATGGAAACAGCAATAATAATAACAAAAAAAAAGTCCTTTCGAAATTGCATAAATATACTTTTTGAATAAATGATTCATAAATATGCCAGAAATATAAATAGCCACAAAATGAAAAATTAGCAACATTTTCTTTGTTAAATATATATATATATATATATATATTTTTTATTATTATTTTCATTGTTTTTATTGAGAAACTATTAATATCACAAAAACAAATGGACAGCATAAAATTGCCACAAAAGTAGCCACAAAAAAAAAAACAAAAACAAAATTGCTTAGTAATTATCCGAAATGTGTTGAGCACTTTTGCCCAGATTCAATTCTGGTTCGAATTCTGAAATGCCTCAAAATCGAAAAATATGTTATTTGACTTTTGTTGTATATTTTTGTATTTATATTTATATTTACACTTGCTTGTGTGTGTGTGTGTTATTTAGCTCTCTATCTCTTTCCCTCTCTCTCTCTCTCTCTCTCTCTCTCTCTCTCTCTCTGTCTCTCTATCTATCGCTCTTTTTGTCTTGGTCTCTGTTTGTGTGTGTGTGTGTGTGTGGTAAACAAAATCAATCGTTAACAATAAGCAAAAAATAAAGCCAATCAAATAGCATAAAAAATTCAAACAGAACAAAAACAATAACAATAACTGCAAAGTGCAGCTTTGATTTATCCACAATTTTATATTCTTTTGTTTTCACATTCTTTCTTTTTGCTGCTTATTTTCATAGCTTTTATGTTAATATACAAATACCAAAAAAAAAAAAAAAAAAATTAATAAAATTAAAGAATGATTTTGTATTTTTGTTTGTTTTTCCGGTGTCTATGTTTGTGTTTGTGTGTATTATACAGTGCATAAATCATTTCGATTGATGTGTGAGTGTGTCTGTGTGTGTGTGTGTGTGTGTGTGTGTGTCTGTGTGTGTGTGTGAATGTGTCTGTCTGTGTCTGTGTGTGTGTGTGTTGTGCCTTACCAAGTTGTTTCATCCTGGCCAGCACATGTTGCACTAAATTCTTTGTCATAAATCATTTATACGCATACGCTAAACACACACATACTCGTGCATAGCATACTTTATATACATATATATATATATATATATATATACCTATCAAAACAAACAGCAAACAGTAGTGAAAAATGTTTAAAAAATTCCTAAAGAATCCAAGCAAAAAAGTTCCCTAAGACAAACTACACTCAGGATACACTAAACAAATATACCCGAGAGAATCAACAAAACCAGCTGGGGCCGCTTTTCATCCACATTTTTTAATCAGAATTCGAAATACTAAATTTCAAAAAATATTTGTTTTTTTTTTAAGAAGAAGAATTGGAACCGAAATTTAACATTTTTCTTAGAGAAACCAATATTATTCGTATAAATATATATATATATATATATATATATATAGCAACTGTAACGTACATTTAGCAATTATTACTAAGATAATGACTGGTTTTCCGGCCAAATTGTTTTCTCTGAGTGTAGTATTTGTGTTTGGGAATGATTTGAACTATATTAATATATTCGATTCGATTCATGTTGAGTCGCAGAGACGGAGGCGGAGGAGGAGGAGTAGTAGTAGTAGTATCATCATCTCTATCAGGTGCTATCGTTTCTGTTTCTGATTGTGTGCTTGTTCAATTTGCCGCTTCACAGATTCATTGGAACGCGCACCGTGACGCGTGTGGCGAACAAGAGGCAACCGACGACGCCACTGAACAGCATCGCCAGCTCCAATGATGGCCATGTCCAACTGGAGATTGTGTCGCAGCCAGAGCAACAGCATCGCGCTCGCTACCAGACCGAGGGTAGCCGCGGCGCCGTCAAAGATCGCAGCGGCAATGGCTTCCCCATTGTCCGGCTAACCGGCTACGTTAAGTCCGCCGTGCTTCAGGTGTTCATTGGCACGGACATTGGACGCGTTGTCCCCCACATGTTCTATCAGGCGTGCAAGGTGGCCGGCAAGAATTCAACGCAGTGCAACGAGAAGAAAGTCGATGGCACCATGGTCATTGAGATTGACTTCAAGCCCGAAACGGATATGACCGTCACCTGCGATTGCGTTGGCATACTCAAGGTACGTTCATCCACATAATGCCAAAAGCTAAACTAAATGAAACTAAATCATATTTGCCCTGTTGTCCTGTTGCAATGTTGCAGGAACGCAACGTCGATGTGGAGCATCGTTTCCCCGAGCATCTGGCGCAAAAGAACAAGAAGAAGTCAACACGTTGCCGCATGGTATTCCGCACTCAGCTAACAAAAGATGATGGCAGCACCGAAACGCTGCAGGTCTGCTCCAATCCCATCATATGCAGTAAGTATTCCAATTAATCTGAATATGTCCATATATATATATATTTGTATATATTTATCATTTTTAAATTATTTCAATATTTTACAGCTCAGCCACCCGGTGTTCCAGAGATTTGCAAGAAATCACTGAACTCTTGTCCCGTTGATGGCGGCTTGGAGTTGTTCATCATTGGCAAGAACTTTTTGAAGGACACACATGTTGTGTTCCAGGAGACGTACGACAGTGTCAATGGCGATGATCCCGCAACGGAAATAGCCGTACGCCAGCAGCTCATCGGTGGCACCGCTGCTCTATGGGAGCAGAGCGTACTGCCCGATAAGGAGTATTTGCATCAGGTGAGTGCACACATCCATCTAGAATTCAATATTGAATAATTATGATATTTGCCTGTGTGTGCATTTGTAGACGCATTTGATCTGCACAGTGCCGCCGTATTTGCATCAGAACCTGCTCAAGCCGGTCAGCGTACAGGTGTCCATTATATCGAGCGGCAAGAAGAGCGAACCGCACACCTTCATCTATACACCCAAGGGCAGCTATACGACACTAGCGGCGGCCAGCACGTTAAGTAGCACAATGCATAGCCAAGGTATTTATTTGTTAACTATTTCTATATATACATAAAAAAAAAAAGAAAAAAGAAAAACCGAAAGAAAAAAAAAAACATGAAGGAAAAACAAAAAATATTTAGCCGAAGCCCTTGCAGGCATCATCAACCATCATAACCGTATCAATAGCGATTCAAAACAAAATCACACGCACAAAAAAAAAAAATGATTAAAAACAAAAAAAAAAAAACACAAGAACATTTAAAAAAAAAAATATATAAAAAAAAAATAAAGAAACAACAATTTAAACCACAATCCGTCAGGCAGTCGTCGCAGGCAGGCCAGTTGAACGCACTTTAACGTTAACGTTAGTCTATTCAATAACTATGAAATACATATACATACGTATGTATACTCCTCGTACATGCATACATACATACATATGTACATACATGCATACTTACATAATTACATATATGTATATCCATCGTATATATGTAATACGTACTTAAACGCGTTAACTCGTTTTACCACAGTTAGTTCAAAAAAAAAAAAAAAAAAAAAAAAACAGACCAACAAAAACGAATACCAAAATACTTTTCACTGTTTTATATATATATATATATAAATATATTTTTTTTTTATATAACCGCGCCTCTTGCCAAAGTTGCGAAAACACACTGATTAGTTAGCTTATTAGATATTTAGTAGAGCCATTTATAAAGCCATAAATGATAATATATATAATTTTAAATTACAACAATATAAAAAATCTGCTACAACAATTTTTATGCCTTCATGCGTTATTCTGTGGGCCAACGAATAGTATTTCATATTTTATCTGGCCACCCTCGACTATTAAGCTAAGATGCGAGTAGATGCAGATGCATAGATACAAATAGGCGGTTCAATAAAGTCAATAAATAGTTTCAATCAAGAATGAATTACTTGAGTGCAGTAATTGTATTTAAAAGCATAAGAACAACTCATAAAAATAGAGTATTTTTTACTTAAAATTCACTAGCCACATTTTCTTGTGCACCAGATTTTTGGCAAAAAAAATACAATACGAAATATTCAAAACTAATACTAAATAGAAATCACATTTTACACACTTACAATTTCTAACTTTCAAAAATGCATCTAACAATACAAAATTCCAATGGGCCTCACTCAATCGATATTACACATTCATTAATATATATATATACATATATATACAATTATTTGTGAATTCCAAATCATGAGTTAATCTATTTTAAGCATAATTCAACTGGGTTTGTCGAGCAATTGAAGAAAGTTGTTTTCAGATTTCATGAATGACCCATCAAAGCAATTGCATCCCGAACACCACTAAAATGTTGCTTGCCTCGCCCTCCAATCGAATATATTGCCATTGACACAGAATAACGCATGGAAGCTATAACAAAATATGATCACATAATTATAATATTTAAGTAGCTACAAAATCAAAACAAAACAAAACAAAACTACAACAACAACAAACACAATTAATATAATTAAGGTAAATAATATGCAATGCAAGTTAGGACACTGTGTTTTCACTGGGAAACACACACAAAATAAGAAAACAAAAAAAAAACTTAATATTTATGATAAAAAAAAAGAAGAAAACTGCAATCTGTAAAACGAGATGGCACAAAACTCTGCGACGCTTCAGAAAACTTTCTCGAAAGCTTTCAAATATGGAGAGTTTATACACTGCGCGAATATCTGGCTTTCCTCTTCCTCAATTTCTCACTGAATCAACTGATGAACGAGGCCACTCGGAAACTGATCGAAACAACTCTGCGGTGTGAATGTGCGAAATAATGTGGGTTTAGTTCATTTTGCCATTGCCATTGCCATTGCCTTTGCTTTTTTATTTTTGCTGTGGATCGTGAGACACCGATTCCCTGATCGATGATGCCGAAGAAATCCTTAATAGTATTCACATAACGAAACTTAATAGTACTTTTCTCTATGAATTGAGGGCAACGCGTTGCTTGAGATTTCTTCGTTTGAATATAGTTTTCTGCGTAAAAACACATTAGTTTGGGAGCCGTTAACCTACAGTTATCGGGGTTACTTTTTTCCTTTAGCAGAGTCTTGATGTGTGTGTGTGTGTGTGTGTGTGTGAGTGTGTGTGTGTGTGTGCGTGTGTGCGTGTGTGCGTGAGTGTGTGTGTGTGTGCGTGAATGGGAATGGGTGAATGCAAAGTGGGTGCTTATTGTATGAGGCATGCAGAGTTTTCTTGATCACGTTTCCAACGCACGAAGCCAGCGCCTGCAGCTAACGAAGACTCAACCGATAGCCGATAACCGATAATTGATAATCGATACAACCGATAACCGATAACACGACACATCCGATAATCGATAGCCGATAACAAAAATGCAACAAATCAGCAGCAAGAGGAGATGCAGAAGAAGATGAAAAAAAAGAAGAAGATGAAGAATATGATGATGAATATTAAAATAATGAGAGAAAAAAGAAGGCAGCCGTTCTAATTCTTGTTCAGGGCACCTGGCAGGAACTTTTTCGCAACACTAATTACAACAATTCAACAAAACAAAAAAAAATTAAAAATATACATATATATATTTTTACTTTATTCTTCCTCCTCCCCTTCTCTTAGCAATTTAGGTGCTCAATATACTATATAGTCAAATATGTAACCATTTTGAGTGCTATAAAATGCAAAACCAAAACAAAAACAAAAAAGAACACAAACAAAGAAACAATCTAGTCAAGAATATTCCCCAAAAGTACAAAATCATGATCCAAGTCAAATTAATCAAATAAGGCAGCAATAAGATAAAAGCGCCACAGCTTAAATGGAAATCGACAAATATTATATCCAAAGATATATCAATATATACATAGATATATATATATATATATATATATATATATATGTTTATATCACACACGAATAAATATGATCACGGATCGACCCCCCTAAAATCATAGAAAACACACACCCAGACATTTTAAGTACGATTCTACAACAAAAAAAAGAAAGAAAAAAAACAGATGGTCAGATGGAATAACTGCAGGGAGCAGATGAAGAATCTACAGCGTTGCGTCTACGAAAACTCAACTCAACACGGAACACAGCCCAGCCAGCCAGCAAACAGCAACAGCGCGAGCGAGTCACAGCAACAACATGGAGCCCTCTGCACCACTCGATTAGGGTACTGGTGATACAAAACAAAACAAAAAAAAAAAAAAAAAACCACAAATACCAACAAAATACTGAAATACTGAAAAAAAAAATATATATATATATTGAACCATTGACCTCGTTTGACATTTCGTACATATTTATATGTCTACCATTATTATTAACTTTATACCTAGCTATACATACTACACACATACACCTTTCAATACACCATAAATAACAGCGTCGTACCTCGTATTTATACATACATATATAGTATAGTATATAACATACCATATACCATATACCATATACCATATTCCAAATGCCCCATTAACTAATTGTCAAAAATCTTGTTTTCGATTCAGCATAAGACGTGGACTAGATTCATAAACAGATGCATGTCTATGATCGATACGAAATCGTTCATTGAACTTGATCTGTTATCGATTCATCATATATATTTATACAACTTTGAATTCGTACTCATTTCAAAATATTATGTCATAGTAGTAAAGTTGTGAAGATCATTATTTTAGTTGGAATTTAGTTTTCCAAATCATCAAAGAGACAGTTTTATGTACCTTTAAATTGGCCAACCATTTGAAATGACGGGAAAGATGATGATGATTAGTGATTAGTGGAATCATGAAGAGTTTAAGAACAAAGAGTTTCGATTAGAATGGGGAAAAGTATATGCGTTGTATTTGTAAACAGCCAAAACCTGGGTTTATTATTATTATTATTATTATTATAGTTTGTTTTTTTTTTTTTTGGTCTAATCAGCTGCACAGTTTAGGGCATTTATAAGAAAGTTCTTTAAGAAGTAGTGATGGGACTCAACTAGAACGAGTGGAATTTTAAAAGCATTGCTCGCACTTCAGAGCCTCAGCATTACGCCTAGAGATATACCTCGACTACAAAACAAAATGTGCCCATGATATACAAGGTGGTGGTGCAGTTGAACTTAGTCCTTAATCCCACTTTGGTGAACTGATCGATCTGCAATGTGGGTGTGGGTGTGGGTGTGGGTGTGTGGTTAGTGTTAATGTTAATGTTAATGTTATTGTTGTTCTATCTTCTATGATAATAAGATGTTTTTTTCTTCGCACTCCGACTATCATCTAGCATTCTCCTACTAACCAGACCAATTTATCCGACCTCACATAAAACTCATACATATACTTACATACATATATGATATATACACAAAAATAATATATATATATATATATATATATATATATATACATATATTTATATATATATATATATATAATATTGATAATAAACATAATGATAAAAACAAATCTAACTAGATTTTAATGATGCGCATACAAACGTATTAAAATATTTAAATTATAAGTGTAGTTCTTAAAAATCTTATTATTAAGCTGCTGCCCTGGAAATTGCTTTGCGAGAACTGTCTGAAATCGAGCCTGACTGAACTTAAGAATCTCTGTGTGTGTGTGTGTGAGAGAGAGAGAGAGAGAGAGAGAGAGCGTAACGATAGATGAATGCGAGAGAAATTGTGTTGTATGAGAGAGAGAGAGAGAGAGAGTTGGTTTGTTCGTTTTAATATTCTTGTTGTTTTGCTCACGATTACTACAATTATTAGTAGTGTTTTTCGATGGAACACCTCGTGCATTTTGTGCCGTACTCGCCTCATGTGTGTAGCTTCTTCTTCTTCTACTATTTTGTAAGTGTGAATCTTGACATCGCTAAACATTTGCTTTTGGATTTGGATCGCAAGATGGCGTTTTATTTGGTCTAGCTTCATCGGTTGTTGGCTTCAGATCGTTTGTTGTGCGTGTGTGTGTGTGTGTGTGTGCGAGAGTGTGTGTGTGTATTTGATTTCTGAATTGAATAATAGATAGCCGTTGTGAGTTTGTGAATGCTGTCGATGATCAAAGCAATTTCCCCAAGCCATACATACATACATACATACATATACCTATACATATATTTATAGCCTAATAAAGTCGTTTAATAACTAGCCTTTAATTTTGTAGGCCCTGCTGGGCCATAAGACTTAACCCACCAAGCCCCCAAACAAGCAATAGATACCCCTGCCATAGACACACCAAAGCCAAGCCAACCTTCCCCATAGACACACACCCATCCACGACCCCCTTACTCCATCTATGACCGACAAAAAAAAAAAAAAAAACCAATTGATATATATATATATATATATATATATACATATATGTATATAGTACATCCAAACATTGACTGAGTGCAGCGAATTGGTTTCTTCACAAATAGAGAGCAATGTATTTTATTTAATTTTAGTATTAGCTTTAAGGTTTCCTCTAGCTATGTAAGTTATAAGCAATTGCTCTCTATTTCAAAGCCACCAATTCAGCTGACTGCCTCTTTTCTCTCGCCCTCTCCCTCTCACTTTCTCTGTCTCCATCTCTTTCTCTTTATCTCCATTTATCTCTCTCTCTCTCTCTCTCTCTCTCTCTCTCTCTGTCTCTCTCTGTCTCTGTCTCTGTCTCTGTCTCTCGCCCCCTGTGTTTACACCCACTGCTAGAAGTAAGCGCTTTACTCAGTTATAATAATTCCCCAAAATTTTTTTTTTTTTATTATATTATACTTTTATATATATTTTCTTTATCATTTTTGCTTAATATTTTTTTTTAGTTGATTCTCGACTCCCCGCCCCCGACCGAACCCCCTCAAC
The DNA here is from genome assembly GCF_018153295.1 of Drosophila grimshawi. Taxonomy (NCBI): domain Eukaryota; kingdom Metazoa; phylum Arthropoda; class Insecta; order Diptera; family Drosophilidae; genus Drosophila; species Drosophila grimshawi. The sequence goes on along the minus strand of NW_025063692.1, from coordinate 16,867,911 downwards.
CAACCCACAAAAAAAAAAAAAAGAAAAAAAGAGAAAAAAAAGAACACGAAAAGCCCATGAAAAACGACGCAAATGCCACAGCCTGTGTACTAAATAACTGTCTCTTGTTTTTGTAGATGGTGGCAGTTTCATGGACACCAGCAGTGCACCATCCACTGGCAACTCAGTCTGGACGAATAGTGGCAGCAATGCCGCCACTGGAGCGAACGTTGTCGAGACGAAGCATGAGCTTGATTTGGGCATGATGCCGCCACCGATAACCACACAAATACCGATGGGATTACGTCGATCCTCGTTGTCTGGGTCCACACCGATGATCACCGATCAGCAGCAACAACAGCAGCAACAGCAACAGCAGCAGCAGCAGCAGCAGCAACTGGTGCATCTTACCGCTGAGGCGGCACTGAAAAGTGAACTGCTCGATGAGAATAGTTCGCATAGTCCGCGCACCGCACAGGACAACAATAGCAGCCTCCACTCACCGGAGGCACTCATCAATCCATGCAGTCCCAATGCTCTACAATATCATGCACACTACGCACGCAAGAACAGCCTGGATGCGATCATGTACGATCAGTCGAATAGTATGCCCGGTTTTCCGGTTGCTGCCACAACGACCGTTGATCTGGATCCCGCCGCTGTTGCCGTCGCCGTTGAGCTGGCCGTTAAGCATGAGATTGTCAAGCATGTGGTGCAGCAGCATCAACAGCATCAGGCACCGGCACAGCAACAGCAGCAACAGCACAAGTTCATTGATGATCTAACCAAATCGACAACCGTTGTCAATAGTAATGGGACAAGTGAGCCGGCGCTCTTTACCACAGCAGCGGTGATTGATCATGCCCTAACCGATATTCTCCAACAGAAGGTGGGCGTTTTATCGCACACATCTGCCACATCCGCGCCCAGTGTGCTGAAGCGCAGCCTTTCGATCAGTAGCAACAATTCAAATAGCTCCCATTCGAGCAGCGATACACAATCGCCAAATAGTTCGCCACTCACGCAGGACATCATATTGAACTCGGAGCCGGCAGCAGCACTTGGCGCTGGCCTCCAACAATTGGCAACTGGGCCCGCGGTTGCTGGCGGAGGCGTCAACAGTACCAGCGGCTCATTATCCACCGATATCATTATGAATCCAGCTGTCTCACCATCGACCATACTCTGTTCGGCAAATGGGGCAGCGACTGCCGTTGTGCCCAATATATTGGCGCCACATCAGGTGACGATGGCCAATTCGATATTGAATGACATTGCCATGCAGGCGGAGCCAACGCAACAGGATGCAGCGGTCGCTGCACTGGCATTGAGCAACATTATGATGAGTCCACCAAATGCGGATGTACACAATACACTGCCACCGACACCAGTTGTTATGCAACCGGAAGTGGCAGCCACAGCAACATCAACGGCAGTCAGCAACATGATTATTAAGGCAGCCGCCGATTTTATAACCACACAGGAGCAGGAGCAGGAGCAGCATCATTATCATCATCAACATCAACATCAGCAACAACACCAGCAGCAACACCAGCAGCAACATCAGCAGCAACATCAACACTTGCCACATCCACATCCACATGCGCCACAACAGCAACAGCAGCAGGCGGGCAATGCAGCTGCCACCACGAATGATCCACTTGTTAATCTACTGTTAAATCATACAACGACCACAGAAACGGTTGCTGTGGAAGCGGCAGCAGCGGCGGCAGCAGCAGCAGCCGCTGCAGCTGTCTTTCCCACGCTGTCCGCTGTTCATTTGCCCGTTGTGCCACCCACACCACAAGAATCTCTCATTGTCGCCCTCGCCACGGAGAATGCGCTGCAGAAATCGGTTGCCACCGCTGCCGTAACCACAAACGGTGCCGTAATGACCCAACAGGCATCGGCGCCCAGCAGCGCCGGCAGCATTCTACCGGCGGCCGTTGGAGCTGTTGCTGCTGCCGCTGCTGTTGCTGTGCAGCCACCGATACCTCAGGAGCTGACCACAATGTCCGATCAGGATCTAATCAGTTACATCAATCCGAGCACCTTCGATCAGCGTAAGTTTCTCTGGATAAGCCAAAGATATTCTAAATAATTTGTATAGTTATTTATTATAAAAAAAAATTGCTAAAGAATTGCCAACATTAACTGATTCATTTATTGTTGCTTTCGATTAATAAGCCAAGTCAGAATGCACTCAATTCGAGTATTGCAAATATCTCCTTAATTATACAAATATTCGAATAATATTCGAGTTTCGACAAAGATAAATAAAAATAAATTCATTTCTTGTTCTCTTTTTAGTTTAAACAGCAACTGATCAACAAATTAAACTATTGGGTTATTTTAATCAACTAAGGGGAAACCACACAGGCCTAATCCTAAGCGTATAAATATATATATACACACACACACACACACACACACAAACACACACATCAACATTTTAATGTGGACAAAATTCTATGGTACAATTTTAAATATTTGGTAAGCAAAACTGATTACCACCAAAGAGAAAATGGCAACCGAATGCGTTTCTCGCACACACAGACACACACACACACAGACACACACACACTTTTGTAGTTTTTTAAGCTCACTTGTTAATTTTTAATTGATTTTTTCAACAAAAGTCAAATTATCTCAAAAATGATAACGACTGCCATATAAATACATGAATAAACTACGAGCAAGCGAACCAGCTAAATAATAATAATAATAATAAATAATAAACAGACGAAGCACAACAAAATAATTTAACTCAATATAAAACATACATTATACATTAAAATGAAAACATTTAAATTATTGAAATCATTTTTTTTTTTTTTTTTTGCTTTATTATCCCGAAACTTTTTGAAAGTTGAAGTCTGATTTGATATATGTACATATGTGCATATTAAACACCTATTTTTTCCTGCAAAATATACAAGAATTTCTACACATTTTTTTATTCTTTTGCAAAATCAAATTTAAATTATCTATGTACATGTGTAAATATTTTTAGTAACGAATATGAATATGCGAAAATTCCAAAAGACTTTTTATTTAAAGAAAAAAAAAAAACAAAAACCCTTTTTTTTCATACTGTTAAAGTTTTACATGTTTAAATTATATCGAAATGAAGATGAAAACAAAATATTATTATTATTATTAACATTATATTTTATTATTATTATTATTAAGACTATTATTACTGTTAATAGTTTCTAAATGTAGTCATAGTTTCGCATTACCATATAAAAAATGATTGTATATGTATATGTATATGTATATGTATATGTATATGTATATGTATATGTATATGTATATGTATATGTATATGTATATGTATATGTATATGTATATGTATATGTATATGTATATGCATATGTATATGTATATGTATATGTATATGTATATGTATATGTATATGTATATGTATATGTATATGTATATGTATATGTATATGTATATGTATATGTATATGTATATGTATATGTATATGTATATGTTTATGTATATGTATATGCATATGTATATGTATATGTATATATTTATATATATGTATATGTCCATGTATATGTTCTAAATGTCTCCTTGTGTGTTTAAAGCGCATTAATTAGTATTACAATAAAATAATAAAAAAAAACAAGTGGCCCAGGAGAAAAAACTGTTCAGTTTGTTCAGACATTTAATTAAATAAAATAATTTCAACACTATTAATTCAATCAAAGGACAAAAGCCACAAATAAAACAGAATGAAATCAACCCTCTTAAATATGCATTTGTATAACTTTAACTAACGATTTGCTGTACGATATTTATACACAAGAAAATGAACACAAATATTTATTATACCTATAATAATATTAAAGCATAGAATTTGATTTTAAAGACGAATTTCGCCGAGAATTAATAATGAATAATAGAAATAATAATAATAAAGCAGGCTGCTGAATAATTTTGAATAAACACACAAATAAAAAAAATAAAAAAAAATACCTAAGATTACTTAGAGCAAACACAATTCTGAAAGCTGAAATGTAATTTTCATAAATTTGAACAATCCTCAAACAATTAGGCAGTGTTCCGCACTGGTTTGAAAACCGGTAGCCCAATTAAAAAGCTTTTAGGTGTTATGGATGTAAATGTGTTAAATAATCTCAGAGATTGCATATATTCCTGATAAATACAAATATACATATATTATATGATGGGCATACACCCGATTTGTTGAACTAAGTACTATATATAAGATATATATATATATATATATATATATATATATATATATATATATATATAAATATATATATATATATATACATTTTTTTTTTGTATTTTGTATTATTGTTCGCCTACAACTGATCAAAGAGTCAAGAAAAAGGCTAATGCTCTAAAGAATTGTTAAATTTAGAAAACTTACATAACTATATCAACATATACATATGTACATATGTATATGTATGTACATATGTATATACATATACAAATGAAAAAAGCAACAAAAAAAAGGTTAAATGTATTTTTGATGTCCTTATTGCTGCAAATGAAATTAAATATCGAATTTCAAGCGTATCAAATAAACATAATTGTTGTCAAATTGTTTGAATCAAATGCGAGCGAGAAAGAAACAGCAATAGCACTTTCCCTTTCGATAAAAACCCGACTTGTAATTGTATCTAAAATGTATGTTTCAAATTGGTTCAAGAACTCTTTTTGCTTTTGAACCTTCCACACTGTTGGAAGTTGTTGTTCATTGTTAACAGTGTAACTAGTAAAAGAAAGGTGCTACAAGAACTGGCTTGTGCTGCTTTATTTGCAGTCTCTTTCCGTTTGCAACTTGAATACGAAACTCGTCGTCTTGATGTGAATGAATAAAATGAAAGTAAATAAAACAAAAAACAAAAACAAATCCTCAACATCTTTGTGACGTGTCAAACGTGTATTTATTGCGGAACGATTTACAATATAAATATATTTTATATATATAATAGTATTTAGAATACGTGAACAACAATATATATATACAAATTGTTTGCTATGAATGCAACTAGAATGCGAAATGAAACTCGGCTGTTGGCAGAGCGCAACGTGCACGATGCGATTGCCGTATCCAATCCGTGCTCACCGTTTGTATGGGATGTGTGGCGAAGTGCTGCTTATGCCACTGCTCAAAGTCCTGGCGATTCAGGCGACTGGGAGACACAAATACAATGGTCAGACTTTGACGCTCCGATTCGCTAACCAATTGACCGCCACGCTGCATAAAAAGCAGTCTCGCCAGCTCGTCTGCGTCCCGATTATAGAAGCAACCGTGGTGCTTGGCAAATATGTTGTATGCGGCAGTGTTGCCAATTAGTTGCTGCTCCAGTTGGTCCAGATTTTGCTGCTCCACATCTACAGTATCCAGCTGCGTATCGGTAATATCCTGCAGCACTTCCTGCAGCTCCTCAATGCTGCAAAATATGTCCGTATAGCTGTCACCCAATCGATCAAAGCTTTTGGCGAATTGTGATTGCAGCGCATTTGTGGCAGAGAGGACATCCCTGGGACGCAGTTCGATATTCTGCTTCTCGCACACTCGCAACAGCCAGTCGAGCCGTAGAATATTGTTGGTGCGCGGCTGCTGCTGCATTAGACGCTCAACCAAATAGATCAGATCACCGGCTATGCAAATGCACTTCGGATCGTTGGGCAACGGATTCTGAACGATTGTGCCGCCATTTTTGGCGGCCAGCGTCTGCAGCTGCTGCTTGCTATTGCCACGAGCGCCACTCAATATGCAAAAGCTGAAGCCATCAAACAGCTGCGAACTGTGCTCCAGGGGCTCTACATCGTAGCGCTTCTCATAGGCCGCCAAACCAAGACGATTGCGTTCAGCGGGCGTTATCTTTTGACGCTTCCGTTCCGTGGTAAAGTCGTTAAGGCTCGCCTGTCGCTTGTTCAGCTTTTTAATGCCACCGCGACCCTGGCAAAGAGTTTTTGCAAAAATATCTATATATTCATACATATGGAAAACCTATTATGTGTACACACAACTGGACAGCAAGACTAGGTATGCTGACAATAATTTGTACATTTTTTGGAATACCATTTCCAAAATACAATATATTCATCATGAAGTATGGCGATATTAAATTGTTTGGCACATTTCTTTGGTCATTAAGTTCTCCACTGATTTTGTTTGCAAAACGTAAGTTTTGAATATCTATCAAATAATCTTGAATGGGGCAAGGACATCAGTACAGGACTGAGGATAGAATATAGATCGCAAACTCTAGGATCAAGGAAAAATATTAACAATCAAGATTCAAGAAAACCTGATCAGCTAAAAATTATCAATTATAATTATAGCCCCGCCTTGCAACCAAGTTATTGTTATTATTTTAATGTCCAGTTGTGTCCATTATATTGACCGCCTTACCTGGCACAGTTCTGTGTACTCCTGCAGCGTCATGCATTCGTTCCACACTTTGTCATCGCGCATGAGCTGCGTGCGTGGAAAGTGCAGCGATTTGGGCGTGAAATATGCACCATTTGGCGTTAAGTCAGCCGCTTTCACCTGCAATACAATGGACTTGTCGGGCTGGATCCAAACGTCCGGTGAGCCATCCTTCTCGTTGGGCTTATAGTGATACCACAACGGTGGCGGGTCTGTGCTCGCATTGCGCCAATGCGGACTCAGCTCGTGATGCAGCACGCTACGCTGGCGCGTATTGTTGGCCACACAGCCAATGCTGTAGACCTCATCGCGTTCCGTGTCGCCGCCGGGCTTCAATACGCCCACCAGAAACGATTCAATGAATGTCCGTTTACGATTGTAAAATCCACCAATGATCAGCACATCGAACTCGGTTATCAGACCTTCTATATACTGAGTAAAAGAGAGAGAGAGAGAAAGATAGACAGAGAGAGAGAGATATATGTTACACATATCATATGAAAACAATCAAACAGCCAGACTCACATCTGCTTTGTCCTTGTACCAGCCACCGCCAACACGTACACCAGGCTTATAGACTGAGTTTTGCTTCTTGAGCACAATGCCCTCGGCATTGGAGTCGAGCATCTGTTGGAAGAGCGTATTGAAATGCTCAAGCGAGGCAATTTTCTCGGCCTTCATTAGCTGGAGTACGCCCTGCTGTTCGGTGATTAACTCATGCAGCTTATGGGCACGCTGCACATACGTCATATCGAGGAGACTCCCACCATTCAAATAGAGTAGATCATAGACAACGAAACAGGGACGCCAGCTGCGATCCGGTTTTAAATGTTTGACATCTGTGTTTTCGCCTTTCTCGCGATAGCGCAACTGTTGCGTATCCCAAATCATCATCTCGCCATCGAGTATTATCGATTCCATGCCCAGGGGCAGCAGTGTTCGCAGCTGGGGCGTTAGTGTTCCATGTTCGTAGCTATCGCCAAAGCTTTTTGTGTAATCGGCACCATTGCGGGATATATATTTAAATCGATTGCGTGCGTAATGCAATTGAAAACGTTCACCATCCATTTTCCGTTCCATATAGAGGACATCCGATTGCATTAGATCCTCGATCTTGCCCGGAAACCGTTCGCACAGCATTGGACGTATTTGCTGGAAGGGCTCAATGAATGTGTTTAAATTGATGACAGCGCTGATATTGGCACTGCTGCTGCTGCTGGTGGTGGCATTACCAGGCGTTGTCTCCAGCGTTAGCTTGTCGTCAGCGAGCAGATTACAGATACGCTCCAGATCCGAGCAGCGCTGATACATGTCCTTCGCCATGGGATGCAGCAGACCGAATAACCGCTGCTCGCCAATCCCCAATCCCATCGATTTGAGCAGGATGCGTATCAGCCACTTTTGCTCCTGGGCCGATGCCAGCTCTGTAAAACGGATCAGCTCACGTTCCTTCACTAAATCAGCCAAGAATTCCCATTTGAAAACATTTCGTTGCTTCTATATGATTCGAAATGGCTTACCAGTCGTATCCTCGCTGGCAATAAGATCGAGCATGTCGTGGACTTGCTTGAGTGTCAGGTTGCTGGGCTCGTTGTGGCATCGTGGCAATAGGACAGCATGCACCACATCCGCATAGTCACGAAACGAGGAGAAACTTCGATGCTGCAAGCGAATCGCATCATCAGCTGATGATAACAATCAAGAAATGGATAACATTATTTGGATGAAATGATCGCATCGATGTTAATTGGCTGCTGCCACTCACAGTCCTTGGGTAGCTGGAGGACGCGTGTGTAGAGGCGTCCCAAGGCCGTTATCTGCAGGCCGTAATTGTCGCGCGAATTATCCGCGCCGGGCAACAACAGACGCAGCACTGGATAGAAGCTGCTCTTGCCGTCTTCTGATTGCTTGGCAGTTAGGCCAGCATTCTGTCGGAATGCCTCGCGATGCTTGCTGAAGGAGTCGTAGTAGCGCTTCAGGACGATCTCTTTGCGCTGCGTATTCTTTGCCACCTTAACCCTCTCCATCATTGTGCAAATGTCGCGAAATTTAATCGTGTCGGAGATGTCCATTTTAAATTATTGAATATGTTTTGATGATTTCATCAACAAAGCGAAATAAACAAAAATACCACATCGATGATTTCGATAAGTTATTGCTTATCGATACAATGGCTTCTGTTTTTGGGGTGACCATTTTGCCAGGCAATGCCTCAAACGTTTTGCTGCCCTGACAACAACAGTACATGTTTTTCGCCTTTGGTAATAATTGTGTAGCTGTAAAGATTAACAAACATCAAGAAATAGAAAATGTTGTATTTGGAGGACTATCTGGAGAGTGAGTGCAATGGCGATAGCGAAGCCAACAATGTATGCTACTATTATTTTTATCCTAAATTGCAGTGATTGAGCATCTGCCGCAGGAGTTGCGCGACCGTTTCACAGAAATGCGAGAACTTGACTTGGCTGTGCAAAGTAAGTTAATTGTAGCTGGTGGTTTTATTATGTAAAGTAAAGTGTTACTTATAATTCATCACACGCACACACACGTCCGCAGACAACATGGACTCGCTGGACAAGAAGTCGCGCATTTTCTTTCAGCAGTGCAAGCGAGGTGAATTGCAACACGATTCGATGGACAGCCTGCGCGGCGATTACTTTAAGGTGATGGAGGATGCCGATGAGAAGGTGGCAATTGCCACACATATCCACGAGCTGGTCGAGCGCTTTCTGCGACGGCTGGACAGCGAGCTGTTCAAATTCAAATGCGAACTGGAGGCGGACAACAATGGTATCACCGAGATTCTAGAGAAACGCTCGCTGGAACTGGATGGCAACAATTCGACGGCTGCAACGGCTCTGCTGCTAAGCATGAATCAGAAGGAGAATCGATTCTATAATCAAGCGAGCAGTGCGGTGAATAGCAATCTAATCGCTGGTAGCATCAACAGCGCCGCCGGCATCATCAGCACCACAGGCACTGTGGGTGGCAGTGGCACTGGCGGTGGCAGTAGCAGTGGCAGTCTGGTCATCAGCAGCGCCATTATAAGCAGCATGAACTGCAACATTGGCAGCAGCAGTGCAGGCGTCAGCAGCAGCACAGCAGTCAGCAGCAGTGGCCATCATCGACATCGCAAGCTGGAGAAGCGTCGCGAAACGATTTGCACCGTGCCCATGCCAGAGAAGCGATCCAATCTGAATCAATCGTTGCCAGTGGCGAGTGGCGGTCACAGTGGACATCACACTGCTGGTGCTCATCACAGTGGTGGTGGTCATCACACTGGCAGCCACAGCGGCGCCAGCCTTGTCATTCCGGTCGTTGGCAATCATGTGAACACAATTACCACCCACGTCGCCCTGCCCATGGTGGCTGGCAGTGGTGCCACAGGGAATGTGGTTAATGCCGCTGTTGCCGGCAATCTTGTGCGTCAGCTGCCCACAAATCTTGGCGCGCACAGCGTAATCGGCGGCAACAACAGCAGCAGCAGCACCAGCAACAACAACTCTACAAATGTTGCCGCAGCCGTGGCAGCTGTTGCAGCAGCAGCTGCTGCTGGTGTCGCCGCCACCAATAACGTGGCAGTGGGTGGTGGTGCAGCTGTTGCCGGTGCAGGTGTGGGTGCCGGCGTTCAAGGTGTGCCCGGCGGCCATGTCGGCCATGGCAATGCGACGACGGTTAGCTACAATCTGCATCAGCTGGGCGGCGGTGCATCTGCATCGAGTGCCATTGCAGCAGCGGCGAGTCAAGCGATCGTTGCCACACAACAGATGCCGCAGGGACGACGCACGGCCAGCCTGAAGGCCAGCTTTGAGGCGATACATCATGTCGCTGGCGTCGCTGGCAGCAACGAGTTCTGGTCGGCAGCAGCAGCGGCCCAGCATAGCAGCTTGCAGCCAGCGACTGGAACGCTGGTCAGCGGCCAACATCAACATACCCATCACCATCAGCAGCAGCAACAGTCGCAACAGCAGCAGCAACAACAACAGCCACAACAACAGCAACATCAACATCATCAGCAGCAGCAGCAACAACAACAACAACATCAGCATCACCATCATCAGCAGCAGCAGCAACAACAGCAACAACAACAGCAGCAGCAACAGCAACAACAACATCATCATCATCATCATCATCAGCACCATCATCAGGAGAAGAAGCACAAGAAGTAAATGGAATTTTCAAACTAAGTTGAACCAATTCTAAACATATTTTTTTCTGTTTTCCTTGATTGATTGCAGAAAGTTAAATGCCAACATCTCGATGCCTGGTGGCATCGCTGTCAAATTCTGGGATGGGTCGTCGGGCAACTCGATTGCATCGTCCACATCATCGATGAGCGTGGACTCTGTGGACATGCTGTCGAGTGGCACATCTGCTGCAGCTGTCATACCACATGCCAGCCAACTGCATCATCCCGCCACCCATGGCGCCCTCTCCCTTAATCCCGTCGCTGTCAATCAACAACAGCAGCAGCAACAACAGCAGCAGCAGCAGCAACAACAGCAGCAGCAACAGCAACAACAACAACAAATGGCAACTGGCCATGGCACAGTGGCTGCTGCTGCTGCTGGTGTGGCAGCCACTGCATCGTCCGTTGCCCTGCCGGTTGTGAATAGCGTCACAGCGACAGCCATTGGATTGCCGAGCAGTACGCTGACACCGGGTGCCAATCTGACCATCAGCGATGCCGGGTTGGTTGTGGAGCAGACGCAGGAGGGTGAATGGTCGTACGATCCGAATGAGCCGCGCTATTGCACCTGCAACCAGGTGTCTTATGGCGATATGGTTGCCTGCGACAACGATGCCTGCCCCTACGAATGGTTCCACTATCCTTGCGTGGGCATCACCCAGCCGCCCAAGGGCAAATGGTATTGCCCCAAGTGCACCGCTTCCATGCGGCGACGAGGCAATCGCAAAAACTGACTTGCAGCTGCCACTGGATCGGGAGCTGCGACTGGGCCTGCGGCTGGTGCGGGGGCTACAGCTGCAGTGCCAGCTGGGGCAGCAACTGGTTCAGTTTTGATGAAATCCTAATTCGTTAAAATCCAAATCGCTAAAGCCTAACAAAAATAGGACATTATTCTTACAAGTATATGATTTTCTGCTCAGTATATATAAGCTTAAGATGTCTGTAATAAGATAATAAAATAACTCATTCGTTTGCGCTATCAGCTGTTTGATTGCTTTATTTTTGTTGAAAATGAGTAAAAGATCAATACAACATTCCGATTACTAATGTTAATAACAGAAAATATTGATACTGCGCTCGATACCCCCATCTTAAGAATACATTGAATAAAAGTTCTTAGTCTAACCGCCAAACCTAGTGCATCACTTTGCCGCTTTAAAACCCAACAAATATATTTATAAGCTGAATAAGCTGCAAACGCCGGCGGCTAAGCGAGCGCCCTTTTTCGAGGGCGAGGGAAAGAGATCGCTGCACAAGGAGAGCTAAACGCCGGCTGCTGCAGCTAAACTACACTTTAGAGATTGTGCATATGTAACAACAACTATTTATGTTAAGCCGCACAGGCGACAAATTAAATACATATAGATCAATATCATTAATGCATTCATCGATTTCATCAGTTATTAATCTACAGACATACATATACATATATATGTAGATATCCGTACGGAATTGGGGAAATATATCGCGGGCAGTTTCATTGCCTTGAATTTAAATCGCACCAACTGATTAAAATATCGATAGTTCGCTAGGGATATCGTATGGGGTAAACTATCGCTGTCTTCGATTTGCCAATCGAATATTTATCGGCCATCGCTAGCATTGAGGTGACGGCATTGGCTTTTGTGTGTCCAAAAACAAACTGCTTACAAAAGAAATAGAAATATATATTATTGTGTGTTGCGCAAAACGCAGAACTGAAATCCGTAATTGTGTGGTGGAAAAAAGCAAATAGTAAACACGCAGTCAACTAAGCACTTATTTAGCGCTCCCCACAGTTTGCAGATAACGGCCTCAAAATTGGCAAAATACGGAAAAACAAGAAAATGAGCTACAATGAGAAAAGTGAGCCCATCACAAAAGAGGAATGGCTGCAACGACTCGAGCAGTTTCCCTTCAAGCAGGCGGACATGAATCGTCTCATCATGAACTACTTGGTCACAGGTAACACAGCATCCACATAAATATTTTATATTTAGTATTTTTTATAATATAATATATATAATTATATATTTATACGTGTGTATTGTGCAGAGGGCTTCAAGGAGGCAGCAGAGAAGTTCCAGCACGAAGCGGAACTGGAGCCCAGCGTGGAGCTGAGCAGCCTGGATGATCGCATCCAGATACGCGAGGCAGTGCAGGAAGGCCGCATTGAGGAGGCCACACATCTGGTGAATCAGCTGCACCCGAATCTGTTGGGCAGCGAGATCTATTTGTTTTTCCACTTGCAGCAGCTGCAACTGATCGAGCTGATCCGCGCTGGCAAAGTGGAAGAGGCACTCGTCTTTGCCCAGTCCAAGCTGTCCGAGTCGGGCGAGGAGATACGCTTCGAACTGGAGCGCACACTAGCCCTGCTGGCATTTGAGAAGCCGCAGGAGAGCCCCTTTGCCGATCTGCTCGAGCAGTCGTATAGGCAAAAGATCGCCAGTGAGCTGAACGCGGCTATTTTGCGCAGCGAGCACAGCGAGGATTCGACGCCAAAGATGATGTTCCTGCTCAAGCTGATATTGTGGGCACAGTCCAAGCTCGACAGTCGCTCAATTTCCTATCCCAAGATGAAGGATCTGGAGACGGCCCAGGTGGAGCCCAAATAAATAAATGCTCGGGCCAGCGGGGGAAAACACAAATAATCATAAAATCTGTAAGCATGTGGGCGGGCGTGTGGGCGGATGGTCAATTTTAGGCGTGGCAACTGCAGCTTGATTGTAAACGGAGCAAAGTAATACCATTTCTATAGAACAACCATGTCTAACTATCCATCTATCTATATCGATATCTATATATAAATGTATATTTTATAAATGAATGCATTAGGAATCTTTTGTTGCACTTTCAAAACAATGTGTGTGTGCGAGTGTGTTCGTGTGTGTGTGTGTGCGTGTGTGTATGTGTGTGAGTATGTGAAGAGCAATAAAAATACAACAAAAATTGTGCTTGCATTCATTGGGAGACATTCACCAGCCAAAGAACAGATCCATCGCCTTGTTCATCAGGCCGGAACTCTTCTGGGGCACATTGTTCCTGTTGGGCGACACCTGACTGTCATACTGGGCATTGTTGTATGATTCCTGGGCAAGCGGACGCACCTTTGGCCTATACGGCGGTGCCGGTGTGCCCTCGGCACCCAGCAGTCGGGCGTTCCCTTTGTCGATGATAGTGTCGTCGGTGCAACGGGTTACGCCCACCATCACATTGCTGGCAATGATCTTTTGATTGTAGTTGAGGGCCTTGCCACATTCGATGCGCGACCCAAAGCGGACGTGCATCCAGTTGCCATTCTGTGGTGCATTCACCACATCCTCAATTGTGCCGCACATCGCAAAATGATGCAGTATCATTGAACTGGCGCCGGGCGAGAAACCAAATATGGTTACCCAAAATTCAGCGCCACGTGCCTGTGGCGACATCGTGGCACCAAGTGGCGAGCACAGGGCACGCATCGAGGCATTCACCGCATTTGGTGCACTCGACACATACGAATCATTTAGCTGTGTCGTTGGCGGATGTCCGCTCTGATTTAGACTGTAGTTGGTGCTGTTCAATTGCGAAGTTTGCAACATGGCCAAATGATTGCGTTGCTGCATGTTTGGTGTTGTTGTTGCTGTTGCAGCACCAGCAGCGGCAGTGGACACCTGCTCGGTGCGCAGCGTATCGAACAGTCCTTGCGTGGGCGGTCCAGCCTGATGACTATTGTTTGTCCTACCAGCAGGTGTCCCACCAGAGCAGCCGGCAAAGAGCGAACGATTCGCAATCAAACCGGATCGATTGAAAGCCTGCGGATTGCTGTAGCTGGTCTCCTGTGGCGTGTTGCTGCCGGGAGATGTAGCTGCCGGGTGGATTGGCATATACATTACCAATTGCAAATAGATTGGCAATTAGTTGGCTTACCAAAGCTGACGCTGTAGCGTCCCAGTTTGGGGGAGAGCGTGTTGTTGTGGGGCGTCATTGTTTGGCCATCGCACATGAGAAATGGCGGCAAATACTGGCCTTGATTGCTGCCCGGACTGCTGACGGGACTGCCCAGTGTCATCGGCTCCATTTACTAGCAATTTAATTTAATTTAAAAAATAAAAGGACAACAGCTACAACACTTAATCCAAGCTCCAGAAGTACTTTCCAACAATTAATGAAATTTAAAAAAGATGCAAGGCAGTTTTGGAAGTGCTTTCGAGTACACACAAGTGTTGCAAATGCACGTATCGATTATATATCGATAGTTGACATTTCAGGTGACCATTTGCATTTTGAGTGTTATTTAGCACATTGAGCAGAGCTCATATCGATAGTGCTGTAGTAGTACATCGATTGTTTTCAGTTTCATTTCAGACATCACATACAACGGAGCTGTCGGTCAAGCGCGTGTGGCCTGTGCGTCTTAATTTACTTTTTTTTTGTGTTACTTTTCGACAGAACATACAAGACATATTTCCAAAAATACAAAAAAATAAAGCGACGCGTCGAACAGTGTGTGCCTATTTTGTTGTTACTGTGTTACCTGCTGTGTCCTAATTGAAATATTAATGCGCTCAAGTGCATTCGATAAGAGACTGCGTCCCTGCCCTTTACATAGCTCCACCAGTAATTATCATCACATCAAATAACGAATTGTGGTGCGTTGTTGTTGTTGTTGATCTTCTCGTTGATCTGCAAAGGGTGCTGCTAGCTGCGCTATGTGGAGTCCAACACATTGCAGTGTAACTGGTAAGTGCAGGTGTTTATCTCTCGCTCCCTCACACTTACTCTCTGCCTGTCTGTTTGTCTTTAGTCAGCTGGTCACACTTGTAAATGCCGTTGCATAAATAACAACTCAGAGATGACGCTCCCAAAAAAAATATCGCATTAAAACTTAAAACTGGTTTAGAGTGCCAGTCTCTGTCTCTCTCTCTCTCTCTCTATCTGCGCGTGTGTGTAATATTATTTAAACGCAAAGCCAATTGAATTACGTTAAATACTATTAATTGGTCGAATTGCGCATTATGCTTCTTATTGTCAAACAACAAAACAACTCACATACACAAACACACACATACATGTTAATTTGTATATATATTTGGAAAATAGCATTACAAGTTATTGCTTCAAATTTGGTTGGCTGCTTTAAATTTCACTTTTCCTTAACAGCGTTGCTTGCTAGTTTTCCCGGTTTTCTCTTTTTTTTTTGTTTTTTTTTTTTTTAATATGGGCCAGTATCAGTGAACTACTCTGATAAGATTATGTGGCATGTATTTATTTGGCATTTGCCATTTTCATTACTCATGCGATAAGTTTTCATCGTCTCTTACCTCATCGCGCAAAAACTTTCAAAACGAAACTTCCCCCTCCCTTTCCCTATTTTACTCGCACTCTCCCTGTCTCACTCTCCCCGCCATATTCTCATGTTTTCTTTGATTGATTTCTACTCGACGCGCTTTGCGGCGCATGGCGCGCATATTTGATTTATTTTGATTCCGCCTTTTCTTCTTTGTCGCATTCTTTCGCGTATGCTTTTGTACATTGTATTTGTATTTGTATATTTTTTTGTTTTTTTTTTTTTCTCATTGAACTAAGCAGGTTTCTGTTGTTTTCTTTTGTGCTAGCACAAAATCAACATTCAAATTTCAGTTTCGTGATTCCTAGCAAAATCGCAAATGACAAAAAAAAAAAAAAACACAAAAGACCTGCGCAAATTACGCTTGCTGTTTCTCTATCTGCTCGCTCTCAGTCAAGTTTACAAAATGCATAATGCACATTGCATTTTATGTGCAAAGTATAATTAATTTTAATGACCATTAGTGCAATATTTTGCTAATGCACATGTATTTGTATCTCTAAACGCACACACACGCACACATGTAGCCTACTGCTGCTGATGAATAAATAAATGTGACTCACTGAAGAGCGCACATTGTATATAAAACACATACACTGATAACCAGATAGGTACCTATTGTACATAGGCACAATTGGTACATATTGTACAGAGGTACATTTGGTACACAGCTAGCTAGATTGATAATTTGTCTTGCCATTTGTTTGTATGTATTGTACAGAGGTACATATTGTACAGAGGTACAATTGGTAAATTGGTACATATTGTACAGAGGTGCAATTGGTACATATTGTACAGAGGTGCAATTGGTACATATTGTACAGAGGTACATTTGGTACACGGCTAGATTGATATTTTGCCATTGTTTGTCCCTTTTGCGTCTGCCTTTCCACCTTGAACTTGCTGTACGTATGTACATATGTGTGTGTGTGTATAATATGCACCTGTATTTGTAATATATTTGAATATTTGCACAGCTCCAGCTCTAATCAAGCAATCCAAAATATCTAGACAAACCGCAACTTGAATGCACTTTTGAGCGAATATTTATTATTCATTTTTCTTTGTTACACAAAATTTGAGACGTGTACGAAAATTGAAGTGACTCCAATCATTCAAATAGTTTCGTTCTGGCCATGTTATTGTGGCCATAACAGCAATTGTCATCATCAGAGCCGTTGACGTCAATTAATAAACAAATCCGTTGGATTGTTGTTGTTGTTGCTGTTGTTGTTGGAGCTGTTCTCTTGTATCTGTCTGCTGGCATTGTTTGCATTCTTGATAAGTGCGCCATCAACTATACCACCACTCTCCCCTCCCCCCACCACTCACTCCTTTCCACCATAAAGCCACCAACCGCACCGCACAGCCATCAGTTGTCAGAACATAAAATAATACAAGTATCTGTTTCTGTTTCTGTATTATTTGTCATAGTCATTGTATTAATATTTGCACTTGAGATGAGCACACACCTTAAACACCCACACACACACACACACACACACTCGCACACAGAGGCTCATAAAGAGATAGAACCACAAACACCTGTTTCTGATACAAATTGTATACTCTTAAAAAGAACGATTTGAATGATTTACGAATGGAATGGAATATTTCGATAAAATATTTTGCTTTCATTTCAATTTACAACTCAATGATTTTTGTTGAAAATAAAAATATTAATTTAAAAAGTTCCAGCAATGATTTTGAGCTGATCGCATAAATAAAAGTCATGCAACATTTATTCAGCTGAAATATTCAAGGAGCTCATTTAAAAACTAATAAAATAAAATACTCTGCAAACTGAATATTTTAGCAGTCAGCACAGACTAGTTTAACAAATGCAAATTTGTTTGTTTACACACGATATCTTGCCATATCCCCTCAAAAGTTGAGTACATTTTGGAATGGACTTGGGTTAATTAAATTGATTGTTTGCTGTTTATCCTCTTAATTTTTAATGGGCATCTGGGTGGACTACTTGCTACAAACAGAATGTAATGACGCCACTCCCAACTGGCAACTGGCACTCCCTTGGTATTTTCCCGTCCCACTCCACCTTCGCCATGAGTTTTCCCCTTCTTTGGCATTGTACTTTTGTAATGCGTCCGTTCGTCGTCTGTTTTCAAAGTTTGCGGCTGTTTTTGAAAACTTTGCTGCTGCTGCTGGTGGTCCAATTGCGTGCGTGTTTTTAGCCATAAATTCTTGGAGGCCAGTGCGAGGAGTTACGGCAACAGCAACAGTCTACCGTAAATATTGTGCAATTTTAAATAGACCACAAGCAACCATCAAACTAACCAATCAACCAAACAGACAAACAAACAAACAAACATTCCATTAAGCAACCACCAAGGAGAGAAAAACAAAGTTGCAACAACAACAACAATAACAGCAACAAGACACGCACATGGCCAATCCCAAAAAAAAAAAAAAACATTAAAAAATAGGAAAACCGAACATGAGATACCCTCACTGAATTTGTATTATATCGGCCATGTCTACATCGAGTCGGCTAGCAGGGATAGACAGGAATGAATAGGCATATATATACTAGATGGGATTGCGGATATCTCCTCAAATCCCTTACACACTCGACGATCAACGATCCACGATCTTTGCAAGCGTATAAAATGTACAATTTTCGAAGCGAAAATGAGAGCATTTCATATGTTTTTTTAAACTTTATTTTTGTTATTTTCTACTTCAACTGAATGAATCGAATAGTTTGATTTAATCTCTGATTAAATGAATAATGCTTCAGTCAAGGAAAAGTGCTTTGCAGTAAATGATCTTAACTTAACAACAACAATCGAACAACAATCAATGTGTTCAAGTTATTTATTTACTTGAATTTCTGTACCAAAAATTATACAATATATATTCCAAGCCGATCAGATGCGATGGTTAATTTTACAAATATTAGCTTGATTCAAGAAGATAATGTTCATTTATTGGCCGATAAGCATTAATGGACTCAGCTTGCATCGCAATTTGAGTACAACAGACTAGGTAAATATAATTATAGATATATATATATATATATATATATATGTATATATATATGTATATATATATATATATTGATATGCATATGCATATCTAGGCACACTTGTTGCAATTGTAGTTTGTTGCAAGTGGCAGTGTTGTCCGCTGAATGCACTTATGCGAAACAGTTACGTTTCATTGCCCCCGACCCAGTTGGCGACGATTCCCGGTGAAGCGAATGCATCGAATGCGAATGTGAATGCGAAACAGAATGAATGAATAAAACGGGTCTGAAATTGGATCTCAACTCAGCTCAACTCAATTCAGCTCAGCTCAGCTGTATTCAACTCAATTCCATTTCCATCAATTGATTTCCAGTTTGAAAAGAAAAAACAAAAAAAAAACAAACTAGCTGCAAATGAAATGAAGATTCTTTTGACCTTTTGCATGCATATCAACATATCATCAACAACCAGTGCTGAAATTATCTCTACGTGTTCCAAGCAACAATTCCAAATTCGACAACAACATGCATGAGGGAGAGAGAAAAAGAGAGAGGGAAAGAGATACGCAAGAAACCGAAAAAGAAGAGATACCCTGCAGAAATTGGCATTGGCAGGCATCTCGAATCCCACATGATTTTCATATATATATATATATATATATATCGATCCAATCAAGTAGCCAGCCTACCTGCAACCTAAACAAGCTGATCTTAATATAAGTTCTCGTATAGCATGCGTAGATCGGGTTCATTTCACTTTATTGATAACCCGTTTCGCTTATCGATTATCGATACAAATCGATTACCGATAGCAATAAGAGTCACATTATTAATATATATATGTCTTGTTTATCGGCTGACATACGATTGAGCAACTATTTGCATATGCACAACGTGTATGGCTTGGGTTCAGGGTATCTGCTAATCGAGTATCTGCTCTCGCGACCCGAGGGCATTCCATATTTGATGGGAGGTGCTGCTGCCAGCCGTGCATGCAATGCAACAAATCCATCACAATATAATAGTGCCATTCGAAAGAAAAGAAATTATACGAATACGAAATGATATGATATGAACGATGATATGAAGTTAAATGAAATGAAAGGCCGCACAGAATTGCATTCGGGTTATTTTTCTTCGTTATTCGTTCTGCGCTTTCTTCAACTTGGTTAAAAGAGGTTGTTTTGTTTTTTTGTTTGTTTGTTTTGTTTTTTTTTTTTCATGATGGAGCGCAATAAATCAGCATTTTCGCACGATCTCAGCTATTATTAATGTTGATGTTGTTGTGGTTGCTGTTTTTTGCTGTTTGCAGCTGTAGTTTATGATATTGCGGCTAATTGTTGTTGAATGTTTATTATGAAATGCTGTTCTCTTAACGGGTTTCCAACTCTCGTGTTAACGTGTTTACACACTTTGCTTGTGCGAGCGGGCGAAAGATGAAAGATGAAAGCCAAAGAATTATAGAAATTACATAAAGAGCAGTCATTAATGTTCGGCAAGAGTTCAAATTGTGGAATGCCCTCAAGTATATACACATTAATATATATATGCCCGGAAGTCTGAAATGTTTAACAAGCTGAAATATGTATGTAACGGTACTTTTCACTTTGCTCTGGGAAACACAAAAAAAAAAGAAAAATAAAATCAAATAACAAGCAAACATAACAAATGACAAAGAAACAAACAATGCTCATCATCATCTACATAATTCAAATGGGCGACTGTGAATATTCACTCATTCATTCACTCATTCACTCATTCATTCACTCATTCATTCATTTATTAATTATAGCCTCGGGTATCACAGCAAGTAAGGGAAGCTAAAGATCAGACATACATATACAAATATATTAGGCATCTACTCAGTCTGTCACTCCACCATGCCTAGGCAAGTTAACAAATAATTGAAGGGTAATATCCACTCAGTTGGCCAATTTTTAATAGCCACCAAAAAACGTAACAAAAAAAAAACAAAAAACAAAAGCACATTAAGACAAAGGCGCCGGCCGCTGACCATGCGCTGGTGACAATTAGGAAATACACATATACCATGTCTATGCATGTGCACAAATATACACACATACATATATATAAAAATATCATATAGATGTACATATGTATGTAAAGCGCGGCCCCAATGCCAACGGAAACTGAAGCAGCAAAATCAGCAACGAAAATAAAACGAAGCCAAGCACAGCGAATTTGAACACATTTGATTTCAATATATATATATATATATATATATATAGATGTGTATATATGTATATATTTGTGTGCGAGTATCTTGGACGTATGTCTGTCTCTGGTTATCTGTGTGTATCTCAAATGCAACTGTAGCTGTAATTGAGTTGACCGAGCTCATTGGCTCATTAGCATGCATGCGAGTGAGGAGAGCAAAGGAGGAGCATTGGCCTCGCAGCAGCAGCAGCAGTAGCAGTAGCAGTTGTACCGTTTTCATCTCAATTCTTCTCTTACACACACTTTCGCTCTCTTTCTTTCTCTCTCCTGCACACGTCGAGCCAAGTGTCGAAAAGTAGAACGGCGAACTCTCAAAGTGCGTGCTGGGAATTTTTACATTGGTTTGGTGTAATGTGACTTTTACTGCTGCGCGCACAGTTGGAATTTTGTTGAAACTGAATCGGCAGCCAGCAGAGCCAATTGGCTGGCCCCAGCAACGTGAAGGTGCTGCAGATGTAGCAGCAGCAACAATGGATCCTCAATGTCGCACACACCCGCCCATCATCGTCATCATCGTCGTCGTTTGCGCTGGCTTTGAATAAGGTCGCTTGGCGCTTAGCGCTTGACGCTTAACGGTTCGCTGCCACTGTTAACAGTCGCGCAGTAAAGCCGCACTTTAATTGTTAGTATTTTTGGATTTTTCCTCTTTTTATTTTTCCGAATTTCGCTTGAGCGTTTTTAAACGCCCACAAAACGCGTGCAAGATAATTGAATGAAATTGTACAGATAGATGATAATGATAATGATGATGATGATGATGATGATGATGATGGTGACAATGATGACGATGAAGATTGCCAAATAATTGCAATTGACATGCAATTTCAACCGATTACATGGCACATAATCAATCTTGTAGAAATGTAATGCAAACTATCAGAATCAGAAATTTGTGGCTATTCACAACGGAAAGCCAGCAACAACTGCAATAACAGCAATAACCACTTCACAATGATTTCATTGAAATTAATTAACCTCCAATTTTGACCTCCGTCAAGCGAAACACACAGAGGCCAGCAGAAAAGCCAAAAGTGCCAAACAAAAGTCAACAAATGCGACAATTGCCGGCAGCAGTTGCATTGTTGCTACTGCTTTGATACCCTGCAGCTAACTGAAAAGGTATTCAATTCAGTTACCCAATAAACTTGGCACTCTATAAGTGCATTGAGAAAAGAAAAGCAAGCAAATTGAAGTTTGAGAAAAACATTTATCTGAAATATATATCAGATAAAGTATAAGAAGATAATCTTTGTTTTTATGTATCATCAAATATGATAATCGACAACTAGTTGATAATTTGTGTGAGGGACTGGGTATACCCGAGTCGAGTCATTAATACTTGTTGCTATTGTTCTTTGTCATTAACTAAGGTACGTGTGTGTGTGTGTGTGCGGGTCATGCGAACCATTCAAATAATTGACAATAAACAATAACTTATACATTTATATACACCTATGCTCGTGACAAAAATCAAAATTCGAATAAATTATTATCGCCTTCGATATGCCAAGAATTTTATTGTGATAACAAATTTCTTTCAAATTCCAGGCATGCTTATGCATACACATCAATGTTGTTTCTTATAATAATGGGGGAAACAGTTAATTCTAATAACACGTAGCTATAGTTCAAGTTGTTGTTGTTGTTGTAACGGTGTACTTGTAATGTTTATTTTGAAATCTTGTATTTCAAACATTTATTATTGAAGCAGGCCAACAAAAAGTTATCAGCAAACCGCCAAAATATTTATATGCTGTGTAATATTCAAAGCAAATATTGCTCATAGCTGGCTTATAATAAGCCTGAATCACTCACTCCAACTACCAACCACAAATGTTGACTGAGTAATATGGAATTCATTTCTTTGCTCGTTTTATGTACGTGTTATGCACACTGATGATTGTTGATCTATTGCTGTTGCCTCTGTGGCAACATGCTAATGCTTTTTCCTTCTTTTTCTTACAACTAAAAGAAAATAAAAATATATTACTTTGTGCCATAAACATAAACCCAACCTTGTTTTTGTATTTGGTTTTTTGTCACTCGAAAAGTTGGCATTTGCAGCGATCTCACATTTCCATTTTCATAGATAATGGATAATGGCCATTACTCAATGCTTAAGAATGTCACAATTCACCATTTTTGTTTTGTTGTTTGTTGTTGTGTATAAAGTTCAATGGTTTTTTTTTTGCGACTTTCACTTGCCTGGCTTGCAAATGGCTTGAAATATTAACTTGGACTGTGCAGTGAAATATCGAAATCTATAATTACTTGCTACCATTTTAAAGGTCTTTGGAGCATAAAGAACTTTAAACTTATCTCTAAACACTGCACTTCATTTAAAACCATATGTGTTTTAATGTTTATAGAAAATCCGCCCACACTTTTACCTCAACAAAGCTGGCCAATAGCTGCTGCACTTATACACACACACACACACACACACACACACACACACACACACACACACACACACACACACACACACATACATACACATATACGTGCACAAGCTTGGTTTCTTGTTTTATTGTTAAGCTGGAATGTGAGCAGGGAGAAAAAGTTGTTGAGGCTAAAATGCTGTTAGCTTTTTGCATGCAAATATTTCGTTTATTTAATACATGCATACACATACCTACATAAATAGACACATGCATACATACACTCACATAAACATACACATACATATTTACATTTACATTTACATACATACAAGCATTGCTCGAAGATTGAGTCTTGACTTGTGCGGGTTTTTAGACAATGACTACCCACTATGCATTCACCTGCTCGCAATGTTTAATCTCACGCTCTCTCTTACACACACACACACACTCACACATACACAATATATCTCTTTCTCTGTCTGTCTCGCACACAGTTCATTGATGACGCCAGCGCGCTGCTCGCTTGGGCTTCTGTTTGCTCTCGACAATCACTCAATTACGTGTCGAAAGTTTTTGTTTGCTAACCCCTCCCGTACATCCGTACCCCCTCCGTCCTCCACCCACCGCTCGTCATTAACAGTTCGAAACGAGCAGAGTATAAGTTGCAAATAAAAAAATACGAAAAAAAAAGGGCAGACTACATTTGTCGATCGATCGACTCTCTATATAAAGTATCGATGATCGAATTGCGAACGATGAACAAATTCCAGCTCACGTTCAGCAACAAATCCAACGTCCGACGCAAAAGCGGACAACAACAGCAGAAGCAGCTTAACTGTTTCGCTGCTCACTCTCAGCCGCTCTTTGTATTTGTTTTTGTTTTTGTTTTTGTCGGCAGTTTGGCATATTTTAGCATTTTGCCATTTACCTTATGCCTTTTGCCATTTGCCATTTCTATTTTGGTGAGCAGCCATTTGCATGTTTCGCATCGCTCAGCCCTGGCTGCTTCGCATGTGATCAGTGATGGCATTTTAGCTTTTTTCTTTCTATTTCGTTTTTTTCGTTTTGCTAGACAGATACATTGAGTTCCAATACACAATTCTTATTTGCCATTATTTATTACAAATAGCAGATAATGAAATGAACTCGATCACAATCACAATCTCGTGCTGCGGCCGGCAGCTTGAATTGTTCGACTGATGAAACCGGTTTGTTGATAGACATAGACATTCGTTCTATTCTATGCCCATCTATCCATTCATCTAGTATTGCTATTAACTGTTTTTTCTTTTTCTTTCTTTTTTCGCCGGCTGTGTTTAGCCTCAATTAAATACAAAGTGTGTATATATATATATATAAATACACTTTGTAATTTATATATATACGCACAGGTGTATATGCACTTATAGCTTGGCTGACTGACTGGCGATGTTGTCGCAAAAACTTCCCAAATTGGCTTAAGCAATGTATGTATTTATGTATGTATGTCTCTCTGTTTACATACATGTACACAAAACGGGCAAGTGATGAATGCGGGTTCCAAAGCAGATCTGCAAAAGCTGGCAAAAAAAACAACAACAAAAAAAACAAACTGTTAATGTAATAATAATTATTATTGGGCGTTAAGACGCCCACAGTGGGCAGCAGGCACTTCTTTCACTCGTAATGAGCCAAACAGCTAAAAAGAAAGAGAAAAAGAAAAAGCCAAAGAAATGTGCATAAAAATGTTTTTGTTGTTGAACGCTTTTCACTTTACGCCAAGTAATTGTTGCTGTTGCTGTTGGTGTTGTTGTTGTTACGAGTCGGAAATTTGCGCAATTTGAGTTTCGCTAACAAAAAATGTGCAAAGCAAAGCAAAGCATATTGGAATTGTGTTATAATCAATGACCAATGTTCGTTGTGAATCGATTAATTCAAAAAGTATAAACAAAAACTGTTTCTGATTGAATTGATTGATTCAATGGAATTGCTCAACAATAATTGCCAAATACATAAATTCATTTTCATTTGGCAACTTTACTTCAAATCAATGGTTGCCTATTTTCAACATAATACTTTCATCAATTCAATTCAAATTCACTCTTCAAATAGATGAGAATAAAAAACATAAAAAACGGCGTACGAAATAATACAAATAATAAAAGTAATAATAATAATAATAGTATATATTGATCAGAACTTTAAAAAGATTTCAAAGATCGTAAATATTAATAATTACTTAGCGACAATTTAACTGGATTTCATTTCATATAAATATATCTTCTATTTCTACTTGAATTGATGATTTTCGTCCAAAAGTAATGTATTCCTGCTGAATTTATTATGGATATCTGAATATTTATGTGTGTGTGTGTGTGTGGCATAATTAGAGCTGAGAATTGCCTATGCATATATGTAAGTGGACTGGAACCAGCGACCCAGCGACCCAGAGACTCACTCTCAAGTCTCAAATCTCCCCCAAACACAATGCTGCGACTTTCTGCGCACCGCAAATAAATACAACAATGCCAAAAGCTAAATTTTCTGCGGTTTCCATATCAGCCGGATGCTTTGGCTATAGCAATATATATATATATACAATTATATACATATATGTTTTTAAGTTTTGGATTAGTCGAGGTCACCAGCCGCTCTCTCAAGCAGTGAAACTCGAAACTCGACTCTTTTGGCTGGCTTTTCGCCGGCTGAGATTGTGTGGCAAGGCAAACAAACTGAGTCACTCAGTTCCACCCGCCCCAAAAAAAACGAATTGCGAATTTTTGTATTGGATTATTGGGGACGCACTCGAAATCTTCTACTTCTTCTTCTTCGTCTTCTTGTTGTTGTTGATGTTGATGTTGATAATTTGGTGGCTGCTGCCGGAAATGAAGACGGACAAATCAAAATGAAGTCATTCCCTGCGGTGCCGGTTCGCTTCGCTTCGCTATTTTTGGCTTACAACAGCTGTTGACAGCAGAAAGCAGAAATGAACAACGCATCGTCGTTGAGTAAATAAATGAATTTTAAGTTGCGTGAGCCAAGAGATTATCTTGAAATGTATAACAGCAAATATGTTGACAAAGTTAACAAATCTATTTACACTTGTTCAGATGATCATCTTCTCTAACAAATTCCCGGGGATTTCTATTTCGCGAAGCTTAGTCAAAACAAAATCATTTTTAAGCTTATGATATTGATTCAAGTAATTACAACATTTCGTTTCCAACAAGGTTATTTTATACATTTTGCCATAAATCAAAAAAAAAAAAAAATCGTAAACAATTTTCACGTTCTCAAGTTAATGGCGATGATGATATAATGTTAACCAGATCATAAAAGTGTTTGCTTCTTCAATAAATAAATAAATAATCAACTATCTCGTCGCTCACTTACATCACTGGGAGCTGCCTCTCGTAATATATAAATAAATAATGATTTTTCATATTTAACTTTAGCTTAACTGGCAGTTTAAATTTTGAGAACTCTTTGTTATTGTTATTGTTCCCTTGTTCTTAATCGTTTTTCTCTCTCTCTCTCTCTCTCTCTCTCTCTCTCTCTCTCTCTCTCTCTCTTTCTCTTTGTCATATAGTTCAGCGTGCGCGAGGTCTTCTGACCAAGGGCAAGAATGGCACCAACAATTGCTTTGTCACAATTGCACTGGGCAAGGAGAAGTACCAGACATCGGTCAAGGACAAGGCCGAGAATAGCGTCAACTGGAACGAGGAGTGCGAACTGTGAGTATCTAGATATTATATATATATATATATATATATATATATATAAATATAGATATCGTAAGGATCACATCATAATTTCTGTTTTGTTTTTTGTTTAGTAAAATTCCGGATCAGGGCAATCGAGCGGAGCTGACGCTAACATGCCTGCATCGCAACAATCTGGGCATCGATGAGTTCCTTGGGCAGGCGACGCTGCCACTGAAGGACATGGACGTCTATGATCGTCCTCGGGCCAAGTGGTGCAAGCTGGAGAGCAAGCCGGGCAAGGAGAAGAAGAACAAGGAGCGCGGCGAATTGGAGGTGCGCATCGCATTCGTTGTCAAATCGGGTTCGCTGACCGATCTAAGCAAGAAGGACAAGCACAAGTCTTCCATTGGCCAGCTGGCCAGCTCTGTTGGCGGCAGTCTGCTCTCAATTGGCCAGGGCGAGAAGCGGAAGAGCATTAAGAAGCTGGCCGGTTCGCTTAGCTCCAAGTTGCACATACGCAGCAAGAAGAAGCACGACAAGGATGGCGATGACAGTGGCTCGTTTAGCGGCTCCTTTGCCAGCATCGGTACACCGAACAGCTCCACCGGTTTGGGCGTCATCGGTGGCGGTAGTGGTCGTAGGCGTGGCCAGCGCGCCGGCGAAGCCGATCCCGGCGTCATCAGCGAGGACGAGGATGAGTTTGTGTTCGACAATCTGTCGCACAAGAGCTCCGGCAGCTCACTGAACATACAGCGATCGGGTCTGCAGCCACCGGGAGCGCTCACATCCTCATCCTCGGGCCATTTTGCGCCGCGCGTTCCATCGCCGCTGCTGATCAATGGCAATGGTGGTGGCCCCAAGGGTAAACTGAACGGAGGTAAGCCCAAATTGCAAGAGACACTCGATGAGGATGCCAAATCGATCGTTGCCGAAATGGAACAGCTTGAGCTCGATTTCAGCGTTCGTGCACGCACTCTGCCGCCTCCCTCGAAGCCGCCGCGCACCCCGTCGTCGCCACAAGAGCTGCAAATGGAGCGTGAACGCGAGGGGGATGGTCAAGGTGATGGACGTGGCCAGGGACAAGGGCAAGAGCAGGGCCAGGGTCAGGGCCAGGGGCAAGGTCAGGGATTGGGACTGGGACTGGGACTGGGAGCGGGACTGGGGCAGGGGCAGGGGCAAGTGGAACCACCAGTGGCCGATGAATGGGAATCGAAATTGCATGGCGGCGGTAAATATTTAGAGATGGGCATCAGCAGCAGCGATTCCCTCAAGCGTCGCAGCTGGGAGACGCGCGTGCCGTTGCCAGCAACCAGCGAGGAGCCGCCACCGCTGCCAGCTGCCAGCGCCTCCTTCACCGCATCCATCTCCTCCTCCTCCTCCAGTTCGTCAGACAGTGAGGACGAGCAGGAGCTGGAGCGGGAGCGGGTGCAGACGCAGAAGCAGCAGCAGCAGCCAGTGCAGGTGGAGGTGCAAGTGTCACCGCCGCCCTTGCCTAAGGGGAGCAACACCAACAACAACAACAACCAGCAGCAGCAGAGGGAGAGCGTCAGCTCTTCTTCGTCGCTGTTCTCGCCGGACGTGAACACACGCAACTTTGACTCGTTCAATGCGAGCTTCGCCAAGTTCGAGCAACGCAATAGCACCGCCATCTTTGCGGACGAGCCGCTCTCCAGATCCATATCCAAATCGAATTCACAGCTAGAGCAGCATGTAGCACCAAAGCCGCAGCCGCGTTTGCTAAATGGCGAACAGCAACCGGGCGTGGCCAAAGCCGAGGCCGTAGCAGAGGCAGAGGCGGAGGCGGAGGCAGCACGTCAGCTGCGCGCCGAGGAGGATGCCCGGCTGGAGGCCGAGCTGCGTTTGAATGAGCAGCGGCTGCGCGAGGAGGAGGCGGCCATGCAGCAGGAGTTGCAGCTGCAGCGGGAGCTGGAGGAGCAGCGGCGTCGCGATGCCAAGCGCCGCGAGGAGGATCAAAGACTCTTGAGCTTTGCCAAGCGCTCCAGCTCGCTGGAGGAGCAACAGACACAGACACAGACACAGAAACAGTCGCAGCCAGCAGTGGAGGATCAGCAACTTATCGCACCCGTTGCAATTCCGCTGGCGGTTGTGGCTGCTGCTGCCACTGATGATGTAGATCCAAGCATTGAGCACAACTTCCTAACGCCCGAGCAATCGCCGAAGGAGTTTAGCAGCATTGGCGGCGGCAGCGGCAGCGGCGAGCGCTGGGAGAAGCGATTGG
The DNA here is from genome assembly GCF_018153295.1 of Drosophila grimshawi. Classification (NCBI taxonomy): domain Eukaryota; kingdom Metazoa; phylum Arthropoda; class Insecta; order Diptera; family Drosophilidae; genus Drosophila; species Drosophila grimshawi. Next base: position 16,838,469 of record NW_025063692.1, on the reverse strand, counting down.
GCAAATTTAAATACGGCAATAAGCGAGGTGAGCAGCTCTCCTGTTGTTGTATCCCCAACAAAACGAAATGAAACGAAACGAAACAAAACGAATACAGAAAATACAAGAATATACAAGCAGACAGCATACAAAATACAGATCAAATCCAGATACAAATAGGAAGAAACCCAGCAAAAAAATACCTAGCCAACACAGTCCAGCCACTAATCCACCTAAACTGAACTCAACTCAAGTCAACTTAATTCACCTCAGTCTCTCTCGTATCTCTAATGCGGCGGCACGTGCGGGGAGTGCGGCATGTGTGTGTGCGTGTGTGCGTGTGTGTGTGTGTGTGTGTGCACAGTGTTGTGAAACGCTGGCAGATCCAATCGAATCAAGCTATTTTCCAAATCCGAGCTGTCATCTAATGCGTCACTTTCCTAATTTGAAAGCGTTCTACTTTTGTTCTCGCATTAAAGCGCCCTCTCTTTCTCTCTCTCTCTCTCTCTCTCTGTCTCTCTCTCTGTCTTTCTTTCTCTTACACTACATCACTCTCACTCTCTCTCTGTCTCTGTCCTGTGCACCTTAATTGAAACTCTTTTATTTTTGCAATTGCAGTTTGAATTGCTTTGAACAGCAACAATTTATTTTGATTCAGTTTTGATTTTAATATTAAATAGCATTTCTATAAATAAATAAATCAATAATTAGGAAAGTTTGTTTCGTTGAATAACTTTCAATTGAAAGGAAATCAGTTCTCAGCTCATTGTATGCATCTGTCGCGTCCTCTTCTGTAGTAATCGTATTTTGTGTGTTGTTAATCGATCATCGATTGTAATCAACTTTTGATGTCCACAGATAAACAGAACGATACGGATAGCAATTCGCCCAGTCCCAAATCCACGGAGCGCATCATCATTGGCCACGAGAAGTCCGGTTCGCATGCGGAACGTCGCTCCGAGATCTCTGCACAGTTGTCCAAAAAATACGAGGGCAAATCCCGGGAGGTAAGCGCCCAAAGTTGCTGTTGCCATTTCATTTCCATCGACTTGCCTAACACACTCTCTGTCTGTTTTAGGAGCTGATGCTGATTGCCAATGGAATGGAGAATGAGGCGTTGCTGCAACGCCAGCGCGTCAAGGAGCTGGAGGACTATCTGGACAATTTGCTGTTGCGCGTGATGGAAACGCATCCGAAGATCTTGCAGAATCCCTATTCGCGCACCACATCGGCCAAAAGGTAGTCAACTCCCCAATCTACCCATCTATCCCTATCTATCTAATCCAATCCTCTCCAATCCTGTCACTCTCCGTCTACTGCTCCCTCTCCTTCTTCCTCTATCTCTATTTCTATCTCTGTCTGTTCTTGTTTGTGTTTGTCTTGCGCTGTTATTCGTAACGTCGCACTTTAGGTCCCATCCAAGTCGCATGTTTATCACCAATTGCATTGTGTCTAACATTCTAATTTTTATTTTGTTTTTGTTTTTTGTTTCTTATTTATGCAACAACAACAACAACAACATACAACAATATATACATTTATGTATTTCTCTTTATTTAGTTATAAAAATTACATCAATATGAATGACTTTTTAAAGTAAGTGCTGTGAATTTTGCGCATGTAATTGCACGCACACTTAACAACAACAACAACAACAACATACAACAACAACAAACAACAACAACAAACAACAACAACAAACAACAAGCAACAGCAATACAATATATGCACTCAAAAATACAACAGCTAAAAAAGACCAAGAACCAACACTATTGCGAGAGATATCATTCAGCAGCAGCATCAGCGGCAGCAACAACTACAACAACAACAACAGCAGCAATAATAATAATAAAAACCACACTACCAGCAACAACCACAACAACAACAACCACATCAACAACAGCAACTACAGCAGAGAAACAAAAGAGTAAGAAATGTGCATTTGTCTGTCGCTAAAAATGTGTGTGTCCCAACAAATCTGTTTCTCAACTGGTGCTCGGATGATTTTTACCACCTGACTGACTACCCCTACTCGAGTCTATCTCTCTCTCTCTCTCGCTCTCGCTCTCGCTCTCTCTGCCTAACGCTGATCATTTCTGATGGTTTCTCACTCTCATCATGCTTACTTGTTGATGTTGATAGTTTTTTTTCGTGCTCTTTGCAAATCACACACACACACACCCACTCACACACCCAACCACCCACCCACCCACTCACACGCCCACTTAACCCGCTGCTTTCTTTATATGATAGTATCTGTTTTGACAAACTCAAATTTGAGCTTAATGTTTACTTATCAAATTTTGTGTTCTTGCAGCGGTTAAGTCTGGATGGCATCCAAACTTTGTTGGATGTGAGGAGGAAGCAAGAAGCAGGAAGCAGGAAGGAGGAGCATAGATGAATGAATGAATATTAAGAAACTGATGGGCCGCTTTTATATGTGACATAGAAATCAAATGAACACCAAGTTGCCTTTTGTCATTAGAGAAATTCAAGTGCTTTCTTATTATACTGGTTTAGCATTACTTTTACACGAACTACTTTTACAACTCTTACCATTTAAGCAGTGTAATTTTTTTTTGTTGTTTTTCACCACAAATAACTCCTAACAACTGGTTGGCCCAAAGCAAATATGTGTAGCGAGAACTTATCCGGTGTGTTTTGTATTTTCGTAGAATTATACTCAGTCTTTCGTTTCCCCTATTGTTTTTTTTTGTTTTGTATTTTTTTTTTTTCGCTATTTCTGTATTCGAACGAAGAGCAGTGTGAAATTAAATTAAATTATTTGTAACATATAAAATGATTGTAAACAATTTGCTAGGCAATTGTAAAGCTTTGTTTCGATTCAACTAATCAATTGAAATTATCCAAAAGTATTTTTTATTTGCATTTCAAAATGTGTCCCGTTTTCTGTGAAAGAGTTCCGCAAGCCGGCTACGATTAAAACAATTTATAGTTAAGTAAGACCTAAATTATTTATGTACTAGATGTTAAGTAAGATGGAAAATGAGCAATAAGCGAGGAGAGAACTACATACAAGTTAAAAACGATAAATGATTTTACTTATTAAACAACAAATAAAAACACTTAATATTGATATTAAACCTTCGACTTTTATTATTTTACATCAAATTATTATGCTTAAATTTATGCGGCTCAAACATAGCAAGCAGTGCACTGCTTACCAGGACTGCTTTCATCTATGACTCCCAGAAGAAGGCAATACTTTTCAAGGTTTCCGATTCTACTTCTGATTTCTACTGCTCCTTGACACTAAATTTATCAGGTTCTGAACGGATGTGGCAGAGTTATAAGCAATTTTCTTATTTCTCTGGTTTGAAAAACAATTAGCCTTTATCGTACTCTTATTTGCTGGCCTAGGACAACCTGTGGTCCAAGAGATGTCCATAGATTCCTTAATATAGTCAAGCTATGTGCTCTTTTTCTCAGCCATGCCCTTGCAAATTTCCGAGAAATATGCCGCGTTAGAATTGCAATGATCAATTGCAAATGCCCAAATGGTATGCCTAAAAGTATGCCACACATTTTGGCATGAAACAACTTAGCCAATACAGCAACCAAATGTGTGTCACTGGTGATATGCGTGCTCATTTTGGCATGGTTGCATGCATGTATGCACTTTTAAAAAAATATACGTAATTTTTTGTTACGAATCACAAAACATACCATTATTATTGCAATTTTTTGAAATGTTGAGTTCTCATATATATTGGTGTATTCCCCATAATTCTTTTGAAAATATCTATTTTTAATTTGAAGGAAAAGTGGCATATATTTAAAAAATAAAATATCATCACCTTTTACGCATTGTTTCGCAGAATTGCGCTTATTGAAAATGTATGTTTACGAGAATTGATTTTCAGTTTCTTTTTATTATTGATATTATTTATTGTTTCTAACTAAATTACAAATGATTAATAAAATGGGTCGTAGAAACCACTGCAGTGGCTAATAGCACAATATCATAAGAATAAATTATATTCGATGAACATTTCGACAGAGAATCTTTAAGGAAAAGATTGAAAAAAATTGATGGAACCGAGCCCGAATGAAACTCAAAAAGATTTATCAGAAAAGACAATATGAAAGCTCTTATTTCTAAATTATTCGTTTAATTTCTTAAATATTGTCTGGATTAAGGACCGATTTATACAATTCTAGCCTCTCTCGTCGAGAGTCTATTTGAACGAAACTCTTTTTAAAGATAGAAGACAAGCAAAGTTCAGATTTGAGCAAGTAGCAGCTCTAAAACAAGTAAAGACACTCATTGTAAACGTGCTGAAACAGATAAACAAATAAAATATCTTCTTAAATAACAAAAGAAAGTTGCCAAAAAAGAATTACTAAACTAGACGAGAAGGCTTAGCAAGGAACACAAATTGAAAGTTGCTAAAATTGCTGCGAGAGCAGAGCAGTTAACCCGCTGAGCTGATGGCAACTCTTTCCAATAAAAACTTGAAAATATTGATGGGCCATTTGGGGTGTTCGATAATAATGCGCTGATGCCATTAATAATAAAAATTATGGGGCGTTTACAAGAGGTTGTCATGACAGTCGCCTGACATTTATGCAATTTTATGTGCGACGGCATACAAAGAGGCGGACAGCACAGGAGATGAGGACGAGAACGAGGACGAGACGAGACGAGACGATGGGACGATGTCGTCTAATCCACCCCACTGGGCTGGGCAATGACAAGTCTATCAATTTTTCACACACTTATGACACGACAGCAGCGAAAGGCTGCAAAAGGAGCAGCCTGCTGCAAGGACGAGCGATTAAAATGCAGCGCATTTCGCTACCTTTCGCCCCGAGGGGCCGGGGGGAGAAAGGGCCCGAATAGCCCAAAAACGATATCAAAGATTGAGCCATGCAAAATGTAATTTCTTTTTTTTTTGAAATTGTTTTTTAGCTTCATTGCACAATTTTCGCGCATATCGCGTAGAGTAATTTACGAATCTTAAACGTCCTCATGAATTGCAACTTCTTAAATTACAAATATCGACGGATTGGGCAAAGGTTGGACTTAACCCTTACCCGGTGTGCATATCGTCGAACTTCTTTTGTTGTCTTGGATATGTTCTTGTTCTTGTTGTTGTTGTACACAACTGATTTTAATACTTAAGATTCCAACAGTTGGTTGCAGAAAATAAGACTTGTAATCAGTTTTAAGTTGAACTAATAACAAATTTGAGACTTATGATTAATAACAATCAAGAGCTGAAACTTTGGGTTCAAAGCAGCATACGATTTTGGGGATTATAATGAACAGAATCAAATATTATATAAACTTTAAGTACTTGAGATCAGTTGATATCTTTAATGTCTCTAGTCAAAATGTATACATAATTAAGTTCTAAGATTACTTAGGACCATTCTTGTGATTAGTTTTTGTTGGTATTAAATTGATGTTTTAAGATTAGTTTAAGATCAATATTAACCGGTTCTTCTGCTGGGCAAACACTGAATCATCCTGCTCGGTTTGAAGTAATTTAAGCATTGAGCTAGACAAGCTCAGACAGTCGGGCCAATGTCTTATGACAGTTACATCCCGATCGGTGTCATCCCAACTTGTAACATGCCAAAGCCAAGCGGAAGACACACAAAACAAAAAAAAAAATGAGAAAAACACAATTTGACAGCGAGGAAACTGTCGCAATAACAAGCGTTCTGCTTGGCCAAATGGGACACAACTAGATCAGAACAGATCGCTTGGGACTGGCACTGGGACAGGGACTGGGACTGGGATAGGGATATCAGACAACAGACAACAGACAGCGGACAGCGGACAACATGTTGATGAGTTAAGATTTTTACATGACAGAATTGTCACATGGGACCCGTGCCAACAAAAATTGGGATTTCATTATGTACTTATTTTGATTTGGATTCTTTTTGTTTTCTTTCTCTTTTTTTGAGTTCATACTTTAAAAAATATATATATATGTATCTATATAGGAGCAGTCGCATGGACACATGTCAATCAAATGAAATTAACACGTCGTCATCGTCATGATCATCCTACATCCGACAGGGTCTAACTATGGGAAAAACTGGGATTAGCTTGGGGCGTTTATGTCTTTGGTGGTGGTTGAGGCTCAAACGCTCAAACGCATTAGCAGCTAATGCAATTTTTTTTCTTCCTTTTTTTTTGGTGGATTTTTGTTTTTTTAATTTGGGATTTTCAGTTTTGGCGATTATTGCGGTTGATTGCATTTAGCAGAGTTGATTTTTGCATGGAGCCAAAGTCCGCCAAATAGGATTACCTCGAATATCATTAATCAGTCAAGTGAATGTGCATTTATATATATATATATATATATATATGTATGCGGACAATGGGTGGATTGACATGCATCGCTGTGTTGTGTGTTGCATAAGCAAATGCTTGACAGGCATGTGGCATGTTGATGTTGCACCCACAACGATAGATCCCTTCGACACGCGTTGCATGGCCTCGATCGCCATGTAATTATGTAATTACAGCCAGACCTGTGCACTCGTCTCTATCTGTGTACTATCTGTATATATATACATATCTATATATGTATATGTGTATATATAAAGCTGATGTGTCGTCCGGCTGTCGGTCGGCATCGTCGCATATCGCACTAATTGCATTAAATTGCTCTACACGGATCGAGCGCTGTGTCCAGCTGACGCTGCTTCTCGCTTAATGCTGCTCTTCTTTTTCTCTTTTTCTCTTTTTTTTATTTCTTTTTTTATTTTTTATTTTTATTTATTTATTCCTCCCTCTAGCTGTTGGCTTGTGTGCCGTGTTATTGATATGGAGTGCGACAGTTTACGATAAGTTGCGTTTCTCGGCTGTTTCCACTATTTGGGACGATTGGTAAACATTCTAATTGTGTCCCCTACCCTGCCCTGTTCTGCCCACCCCTGCCCCTACCTCTGCCCCTACCCCCTGACTACGCTTACCCAAAACATTGTTGTAATTTCTTAATTTCACATTTTTGCTGCACGAATCGAACTGGTTGTTGTTGTTGCTGTTGTTGTAGGTGTAATCATACACATCTCCCCCTCCCCCTCCGCCTCCGCCTCTGCCACTGCCTCTGCCCTCGCCAGGACTCGTTCAATTGTTTTTTAAATGGTATCGCCTAATTAAGTGAATTACGTTGTGTTGCTGCTGTTGCACTGGGCACTTTATTGATCATCATTATCCTTATTTGTTTTCAACCTAAATAACCCCAAATACCCAAAATACAAATATCAATTCTTCCTTTATATGTATGATTTATGACATGTTTCTCTCATTATTTTCTTCTTTTCTCTCCTATTATTTCTATTTCTATTCAAGTTTCGTAAAATCAGGTTTTTTATTATCGGAATTTAATATTACTTTTCAGTTAAGCGCATATTTTATGCAAGTGAAAGGATATTTAATACAAGAAGATAGCATTTTTCATTAAAAAAATAAACTCTTTACAAAGTTTCCAGCTCTTTGTCGTATTTGATTATCAACGTTTGAATTGGCTTCGATCTACACAGAGTTCCTCTGTGCTGCCAATTGGTCATTAAAAGTATATTAAATTTAAATTATACAATGTGTTTGTGGGGATGCTACAATAGACAATATATACAATGTTGCATACGATGTCGATATGATGTCAGCCGTGACATTTACATGAGTACTGGAATGGAATGGGATGGGATGGGATGGGATTCGGATGCAACGAATAAAGTAATTAGCCATGCAATATTTTTGGGCTGCACCCTCTGTGGGGTCGATATGGAAATTTACATTTGCCTTGATTGACAACTGATCTTTTGCTTTTTTTTTTTTTTGCTGTTTCGATTCCTCTGCCTGATGATGATCCTATGATCCTTTTGTTTTCGCGCAAACACTCATAAATGATGTTCATGTGCAGGGACAAGGCTTACAAAAAAAAAAGAAAAAAATAAAAAATGTTTCCCACGTACCAAAAAAAAAAAAGATTGCTGTGCACCCTCAGCAGAGGAGGAAGAAGAAGAAGCTGAAAAGAAAGCGAAATGTTTGTTGCAACCATAGCTAACAAGCCTGTAATTACTCGTCAAAGACTGTTGTTGCCATGTAACACCTTAATGGACTTACAAGCCCAAAACGGGTAACAACTCCTACCCAGGCCCAGGCTGTGACTGACTGTGACTGACTGTGACTGTCACTGTTACCCCTAACGTCTGTCAAGAAATTTGCATAAAAAATGGAAAATCGAAAAGAAAACATAAACATAAATTTAACACGCAAGAATTATAGATCCAGGGGGTTACACACATATTTCTGTTGTGACATCGCACACGAAAATATTTGTGAGCGCAACTAAAAAGGATTAAGCGTTATGCGCATAATCATCAAATGGATGTGTGTCTCTTTCAAAATTAGCATAGCTTAAGGACAGACGCAGACACAGACACAGACAGACTGAGAGAGACAGAGACAGAGAGAGAGAGAGAGAGTGAGAGCCAGGGAATTGGGGAGAATCTCGTTAAAGGGGCTGACCAAAATATTTTGACGACAGCTCAATTATAGTTTAGGTAAGGCGCAAAGATTTGTAGCACTTAGGGTTGACCAAAAGCCGTCGACAAAAGTACAAAATAAAAAGGGGTTTACAAGCAAGCGCAGACAATGCAAATCTCAACTCAATTGTAAGTCGCTTAAGTCGCAACAGCAACAGCAACAGCAGCAGCAGCAACAACTGCTGCAGGATATTTTTAAGGACACAGCTGCTGGTGCGACCTTATCGCCGCTGCCTTATCTGCGCTCACGACACACAGCACAAAGCAACACAACTCTAAATGTGGCAATTAACTTAAAAGACGAGTGGACCCTGTCCCTGTCCCTGCCCCTGCCCCACAAGAAACTATTGAAGAAGCAAGCTCGAGGCAGCGATGCGCGTAGTCAGCGCCAGCCTTTAAGTAGTTGCACTTCCGACAATTAGCCACGGCACAGGACACTGCACATCCTTGGCCACTTGCCACTTGCCACTTGTGGGAGTTGCGTGTGTAATGATTGCGGTTAAGTTTTGCCTTCCTTCCCAACTTCGCTCAACTTTCTCAGGGTCACAGCTGGCTGATCACTCGTCGTCTTCACTGCGGCTATCTTCCTCTCCCTCTCTTTCTCTGTGTCTCTTGCTGTGTCTACTGTTTCTAGCCCGTGCAACAATTGCAAATCATAAGAAAAATATTCAAGTCAAATAACACCAAAAAACCAATCTCTGCGCAGAATGCAGAGTAAACCAATGCAACTGTGGCTGACAGCCGTTGAAAGCTGGCTGCAGGGTATTGGCCTAGTCGGGCACTCTCGGCTCGAGCGCTCTTTACTAGTCTCTCCTCTCCATTTTGGGCTATAATTGGTTTTTGGGCCGATTTGCGTTTTGTGTAGTGTAAAAGAATAAGCAACTGTCCAAGATCAGTGGCAACAACAGCAGTACTCTACCCTAACCTCCCCTCCCCTCCCCTGCCCTCCCCTCGCCATCATTCGCAGCACTCTTTCCCCTAGCTGCGATTTGGTTTTAGGTAAAAGGATAATAGCCGCAACGCTTGTGCTTCTTCTTCTGTCTGTCGTCCGGCTTGGCATTTAATCTTGGGTCGTCGGTCAGTTTTTGGCGCAGCTGCCAGCGCCACCACCACCACCAACAACAAGGATATTGCTCTAATTTAGTGACACGGAAGGACATGGTCCAGAGAGTGCAGATTTTTGGCACAATTTTGCAAGGAAATTGGCTCATCTTGGGTCAGGAGTGGCCGCTCCGATGGATCTTTTGTTGTTGACCGAACGGTTCGGTCCGAGCACTTTCACGCTTCCTAAAGCGAGACGCACAGGATAAACGGGACACACAGGACACACAGCGTGGAACGTGAGCCAGATTGAGAGCAGGCCAATAAATCTGGTCGAGCATCAGCTACGCATCAGCAACAATGACAGCGCCATTGTTCGGCTCAAGAGCTCGTCGTGAGCTGCGCTGCTTCGGCAACTAGTTCGGCATCGAAAGGACTCGAAGCACAGCGGGCCCATAAAACCAGAGGCGCCAATTTCTGTGTCACTATGCAAATTTGGTGGCATGTTATGAAAGTCGCGCTAAATAACCAAAGGCACCTGCCGAGCGAGAGAGAGAGAGAGAGAGAGAGAGAGCCAAATGAGCCCAGCGGGTCTATAAAGTTTGGGTGGCTAAGATCTAACAGGTTGATAACGAAGATATATAATCTTCAATACAGATCTCTACAGAGCAAAAAAAAAGAATGAATGATTTGAAGTCTAGTGGTCTGCTAGGATATCTATATATATATATCTATCTATGCGTATATTAAAGCAGTTCTTTCGATTTTAAATTCAAAGTGAGCTATAAAAAACAGAACATTTTTTTTGTTGGGTTTGGTTGGGTTTGGCGCAATGAAGAGATCAAAGATCTTAACGCTTCAAGTGGCTGGGCATTCAATGCCAATCGGCCACTCCCAGCAATTAGACGGGGCCTGCTTCTCTGCACACACACAGATATATATGTATGTATATATATATCTATGGATAGATAGCTCATTGTCGTTTTTTACACATGTTCGATGGGCTGGTCGCAATCCAAGTGCAAAAACTGTCGCACATAAATTTTAATTAACTTTATTTTTAATTGTTGCAAATTTATGGCAAAGGCAGGCAGCGCAAACAACGCCCGACCCAATGGCAAAATGGTCCGAAGTTGTGCAAATGGAAATGGAAATGGGAATGGAAATGGCAAGGAGCAAAATGCGAGCGCTTTTGTGGGCAGAACAGAATGACAAACGAACAACAAGCGAGCAACAACAACACAGACAGATAAAGAACGGGCGCATTGCAAAACGGTAAATGCTCGAGCAGCAGCAGCAGGATCATCAAGGATCCCTTTCAATTGTTTGCCAGGCCGACAATTTCTGCTCTAAATTATTTGCCATCATTTCTGCCTCGTCTTGTGCAATTTTCTTGCCTTGCGTTGCGTTGCACCCCACACTACCCTCTGGCGTTCACCCTCTGCCACTGCGGCACGTCAGTCAGTCAGCCGCAGTGCCGCATCCTTTGCTTCCTTCGGCTTGCTAGCTGTAATTTACTTCCTCTTGTTGTACGTCTCTGACACAGACTCAGACTCTGTCTCAGACTCAGACTCAGTCTCAGTCTATCTCTGTCTATCTGTCGCTGTCTGCTGCTGCTCTCCCGTTGTGCCTGAGTGTGCCTGAGTGTGTGTGTGTGTGTGTGTGTGTGTGTGTGTGTGTGTGTGTGTGTGTGTGTGTGTGTGTGTGTGTGTGTGCTCTTCATTACGCTGGCCATTGTTTTGTCTTGTCTGCCTGCTAGTGCCTCATCCTTCGCAGCCTTCGCATCCCCAATGCAATTTCTGCTATTTTTTTGCTTCTTCTTCTTTTTTCGGCACGTTGTGTTCCAGTTTGCAGCCTTGCTTTTTCAGGGTCACACTCAGTACTCAGTAGTCAGTCCCCCCCTCCTGCTCCGCTCTCTCGCTCTCTCTCTCTCTCTCTCTCTCTCTCTCTCTCTCTCTCGCAGCAGCAGCATTACGTTTTGTTTGAGATTGCCTCGTATTTGACAGTTGACAGTTGGTCGACTTTTGAGTATTAAAGTTATGAGCATAAACATGACATTTTCTTCAGGGCCCCGGGACTCGAGAGCAACTCTCATCCTTTTTGATTTTTATTCTATTTTCGTTTTTCTTCTTCCCCCACTCCCTTAATTTATATATATATATATATTTTTTTTGCCAACTCATGGGCACGTTGGCAATCTCGAGAATTGGCCTGCCTTGTAGGCGTTTGTTCTACCTCATCTACTTAGTGGGTTCCCAATTCATAGCTTAAGGCGTAAAAGGAGTTCGTTTTAAATGTAGTTTTTTTTTATATTTTTTTTCATTTTTAAATATATTTTTTTCCATTTTTTATATTCAAAATTAGATTATTTTTGGTTAGATATCAGTCTGGATATGTTTATGCAATCTGCTCTTCAGCAAATTAATCCTGAATGACAAACACTTTCTCGAGCAGGCATATCTGTTCCTATAAAGTACTTATCTATGGATAATAATGTATTATATTTATTTCTAATTTTATATATTTTAAATATTCGATCACTATTTGGCTCTTTTTTTACCAATTTATATTTGAAGGAAATTGAATTGCGCCCCTTAAAATTGTTAATGGGTTAATGAAGTTCCGATCATGTTAACATGTCTACACACACACACACACACGTGCGCACATGCGAATTTAGATTTAGAGTTGCACTTATGCAAAAGGCAAACAAAGCCGCGCGACAAACATTTGATACACTTTACCCTTGCTCAGCATATGTACTATAGATGTACGTATTTCTTTTTTGGCGCAGCAAATCAAATATCGATAAATTTCGCATACAATGCAAAACAAAACGCATTAATCAAAATCAAACGGAGCGCAACAACAATAATAATAATAAAGCAAAGCATACACATTAAAAAAAAGAAAGGAAAGGGCTGCACTCTCTGCATGGCAAAGAGCGGTCGGCTTAAATAGCCGAAGTGCAAACAGAGCAATCGGCGGCAATCGGCAAATGCGATTGCAAATGCGAATGCAAATGCAAATGCAAATGCAAATGCGAATGCGAATGAGAGTGTGAAAGGCAAAAGATGAGGCGCAAAGTTTATGCGCCAAAGTGCTGCCGGAGCATTAGCCACAGGCCATTGAGCATGCAAATCGACAGAGCGTGGGGCCGTTGCGAAGGGTATACAAACATTCACACACACACACATACACATGTACATGTATGCAAAACGGAGAAGTTGGCGGAGGGGGGTAATGAAAAAGAGCAAATCTAAAGAGTGAAAGTCAAGTGCCTCTTCGTGACGCTCTCCACACACACACATACACACGCGCGCACACTCGCACACACAAGCACACGCGAGCTGCCTGCAGTCGCAGAACGTTTAGTGAAAGAGAATTCATAAAAAAAAAATGAAGAACTGCAGTCAATTTGCATAGCGATCGTCACTCGAGCGGCCCTTGCTTAACTGCGTTTGCTCTCGGGATTTCTTCTTTCTTTTTGTTTTCTTTTTTTTTTTTTGTGTCCGGAGTGTGTGATCGGCTCGTTAATTAAGCGTTAAATCGTTTAGCACATAAAAAAAAAATAAAAATAAAAGAAAGAACGAAAGAAAGAACCTCAGTTGTCGCATGTGAATAATGTAAATTGATTTTGAGTAGTTTTGTGTGTGTTTTGCTTTTTTTGCTTATTTTCCATGTAAACCGCAGAAAATGTGCGGCTTATGATAATTTTTCAATGAGCCCATCGGGAGAGACAGTCAAGGAGACTCTCGGTAGACGCCCAGTCGGCAAGATGCTCGGCAAATCATATTAATCAACAGATCCTTAAAGGCATAACGGTCCCAAAATATACCAAAACACAATAAATGGCTGCGGGGCAGCGCATCTGATGCAATTCGGAGTCTGCATTCAAAATCCCATTTAATCCTTTTGTGCGGCTATGTAAACAGCATAAATCTCGCCGAAACAGAGAACGCGACGAGCGCAAAGCAAAGAAAGCCAAAAAAAAGGAGGGCTGCTCAAATAAATCGCAAAAAGAAAACCAATATGCGAAACCCTTTCTGTTTTTTTTCTTCTTTTTGTGCAAAAACCAACCAAAAAGAGTTGAAAAGTTGAGAAATTTTTCGTGTGTGTGTTTTTTTTGTTGTTGTATTTTTGCGAGGCAAAGCATTCAATTAATTTACCTTTACCCCTTTGTTCTTTGGTTTCGCAGAGGCTGCAGCCGAGACCGATCACGAAGAATGGCCAGTAAAAGCAAACAAAAACAGCAACTTTCACCGCAAAAGAACAAGAAAGAGAGAGAGAGAGAGAGAGAGACAAAAACAGAATAAAACGTGTGAAACTTATCAATGTAATCCTAAAATGGGTAAAAGCAATCTTTCAACACGCTAAAATATATGTGGAGTAATTAGGGAAAAAAATATATTAATCCGATAGGGTTGGCAAATTTTGGGTGTCTTTTTGGGTATAACCTATTAATTATTTGTAGGTAGAAGTTTAGTCTGACTATGAATCATAAGAGATTTCTGGTTATAAGTAGCAAGAACTAAGTAATTCGGAATTCAAAGAAATGAATAAGGCAAAAACAAAAGTAATTTAAGATAAACATACTTAAAATATTACTAAGGGGTTGCTTTGGGGATATCTGATTAAGATCTCTGAAATTGCAAATAAGGATCGGGCATCTATCATTTGAACAGCTGGCAGATGGAATTGTGCGATCTCCACGACAGCATTTAGTGTGTGGGCACTTCTCGAGATCGATGCACAACTAATCAATGGGGGGCTTAACCACTTAGTTGACGATGAACTGATTGACACTCTCGATCTTCGTTGGCAGCGTTGTCTGCTCGGCTGACCATCGTTGACAAGCCGGTCAAAGGTGATCGACTAGGCTTGATTTCATGATAAATGATTGTGGCTCGACATTTGGCCATATGCCACAGCAGTGCCACAGGACGATTGCTAATGTACAGGATCAGCACCTACTCAACGTTTGTAACGTTTTTCAAATGCTTCCTGCGGAAGTTGCAACATTTTCAATTAACTTTTTCTCCTCTTCTTCTTCTTGTTATGTTGCATTTCTGTGGTCGCTAAATAGCCGCAATTAATACTCATATCAGACAGTAGGCAGGAAGTTGTGCAAGTTGTTAGCCTGGCTAATTAACGTGCCTGCCTCTGCCTCTGCCCCTCCATCCAGCAAGTGTCAAAGCCTGTTGCTACAGCCAGGCCAAGCAAAAAAGCAAAAAAACAACAACAAAAAAACCACCGACCCCTAAATGCGACATTCAAATTGACCAGCGGGAAGTGGGGGTAGCGAAAGGAAACCCGACAACAACAGCAACAACAGCAACAGCGACGTCGACAATGACGATCACTTCCTTGAGGGCAAAAGCAAATTTAATAACTTGGCAATTGCCGATAGAGATCTGGAAGTCATTTGGTAAGCGACTGTGGGAATAAATACGCAACCCACCTCCTCCCACACACACACACACACACACACACTCACACACACAAAAAAAGAAACAAAAAAGAAAAAACAACTCGATGACTTGAAGAATCCTTAGTCAATGGTCCTCTTGCCAGCTAAAGCGTTGATTGTAGCTGGCATTGGAAGGGCAAAAATGTAGGATTAAGAAAGAAAATAAAATGGCACCAGAAGAGAGCTTTAAGAAAGGGAAATATTCTGTAGAATGAGCTGCTATAGAGCAGTGGAAGTCAAGCCTTGAGATCGTATCAATGGAATCTCTCAATGAATCAGCGATTTGTGCTTTAAGTTGAGCTTTAAGTGAAGCTATCAGTGAAGGTTTAGGGCACATTGAGAGGCAGCAAGCGGTATAAAGCAACTATTAAAGAACCGACAAAAGCAGAGAAAGAGAGAGAGAGCGAGAGAGTGAGAGAGTGCGCAGAACTCGGGTTGCATGCTGCTAGCGACAGGGTTTGAGGGGTGCGCTTGCGCAACAACCCCTAAATCTTGGACGGGCACGAGTATAAAACGCTGTCCGCTGCTCGGAGCCAATTCAGTTTGTCAGCGAACGCCGAGACGTGAGGAGAAGGAGATAGAGAGAGAGAGAGAGAGCGAGAGAGAGAGACTAGCAGAGATCCAGCGAACAGGAGCGACAAACTCCGCTTACCCACATCCTCCATCCAGCAAAAAAAAAAAACACACACACACAGAACCATCGACATGCTGAAGTGGACGGCATCCACGCAACGATTGCACGAGATGCCCGTACAAAGCACAGCCGGGCAGGAGCCGGCTAGGGCGGGGAGACGGCAGAGACGACAGCGACGGGCCACCATTGCGAACAAGGAGAACGTGCCCCATGTGGGTGAGAGCAGTAACGGTTACATAAACAGGCACAGTTACAGCTCCACGCCCATGGCCATGCCGAGGGTGCGCAACAGTCCGCTGGTATTGGCACCGCTCAGCGACATACGCAATGTGACGCCCGAGACGGTTGCCACACCATCTCCATCCGGTCATCGTCATCGTCGGGTGGTGCAGAGTGTGCGCTATGCAACCACATTGCCACGCTACGAGGTCGAATATTCACCATCAACGGCTACATTGCCCAGCGGGCAGCATTTGGCGTTGCGCGGCCTGCTGCCACTGGATCCGTTTCTGGAGCAGCCCCGCTATATGGCGGCCACACAGCAGCTCAAGCAGCGACGACTGGACGCCGATTTTCTGGCCACCATGGGTCAGCAGCAACAGCAGCAACAGCAGCAGCAGCAGCAACTGCAACCTGCGCTGGCCAGCAGAGCGCAGCAGTTGGTCCAGCGTCCAGTGACGCCGCAGCCATCCACACAGATGGGCGATCAGACGCTGGACAAGCTCATCGATGCGATACTCGATTCGGCGTGCAAGGCGAACGGAACGAACGGTGGCAAGAAGAAGAGGCCGCGTAAGTCATTCAATTTGCGACGACGCACACTGGTCAAACAGCAGCTGGAGACGGAGTGCAGCGGTGCCATATTATCGCCCTCATATGCTGCCGGCGATGATCCGGCCAGTGATTTGAGCTTTAGTGTGCATCCGCTGCTGCCGACTGCAACACCGGAGCCGGCATCACCGCTGTGCCGCTTGCCGCACAGCGTACTGGTGCAGTTGCCGACGCCAACACACTTGGATACCTTCTGCCTGGAGACGCCTGTGCGTACGCTCAAAAGGAGTCGGGGACGGGAGGTGCAGCCAAAGATTGCCGAGTCGCCACTGAAGCGATACAAAGTGGACGCAAGCAATTACTTTGAGGTCGGCCTGGCGCTGCCTTCCTCCATTTATGTCTAGAGAGAGAGAGAGAGGGAGAGAGAGATAGAGAGAGAAAGGAGGAGATAATGCGAGCTAGCCAACGCTGACAAACGGGGGAAAACGCTTAACTATGACGCTTATTTAGTACCTAAGTGGAATCTTAAATAATATATATATATATATATATTTATTTATATATTTCTTTTTTTTTTACTTTAGCATCCTGTACAGAAATTAGCATTTAAGTTAATTTTTTTTTGCCGCTGCTGTTATGTAGTTTTTGTAAATCACTTTTTTCATATTTATTTATTTATTCTTAAGAGAAACCATTTTTTTTTTACCATATATCTATTTTTTTTCTGTTCATTATATTAATAAAACTCTGCAGTAAAATCAAATGAATGCATTTTTTCTTTCGCCTTTGAGGGAGCTATTTAAATAAATCAACTTAAATGTCTTTCACATATTTAATTAAGTACAAATTCATGCATTTGTATTATCTTTCATTATTTTTATATCGATTTTTAAAAATATTCAATTGATTAAAAGTATCAATTAAAAGTATGAATGTGCTACTTGACAGAAGCATAGTGCTTCCAGGTTATACCAATTGGTAGCTGTGCTTACTCCTACTCCTTATGGGCTACCAGCTTTAAGACCACAATTAAGATGCACTTTCGGCTCACCCAAGTAACCAATGCTAGGAAAACTTAGCTAAAATAGCCGACTCAGCTCTTGGCAGATCTAACGGTGCTAAGATTATATTCCATTTGTGCAACATTTCTTGTTTTTTGGCGCATGTTACGTCAGTTGCTTCAGCTGTCAGAAAAAGGGCAGAAATGCTTAAATAGTGTTGCGGCTTTTATTGTTTGTTGTTGTTGTTGCTGTTGTTGTTGCTGTTGTTCTTGTTGCTGTTGCTTGACCAAGTGATTTGCTTTGCTTGTGTTCAAAATAGCAGCAGGTAGTCGATCAGTCGGATCAAAAGGACGCTCAGCAACTCAGCACGCCCCCGTTGCTCTCGACAACAACAGCTGCCAGCCGACTGATCTCAACGATCTCCCTCGCACCAGCAGCAGCAGCACCCTCACCTGGACCCGCTCCTCTGCTCTCCTGCTCCTTTTGCTGCTGTTATAGCTCGTGTTTTGGCTTAGCTCGTGCGACAGCCGTCGAGAGCATTTCACATGACACTTGTTAACACTTTGACGCCCTCGGAGCTCGGAGCGTGCGGCCTTTTCCTTTTGAGACAGAGACAGAGAGAGAGAGAGAGAGAGACAGGCAGACGGAGGAAGGAAGAGAGAGAATGTTAGCCTAGTGCTGTTATTGTTGTTGTTGGGCTTCTGCGGAAAACCCGCAGCGACCCGCTTAATCCGCAACAGCAACCTGTGCGCAGGTTGCCCCTGCCACAGCCACAGCCACTGCCACTGCCACTGCCTTTTGACCTGTCATCGGCTCTCACATTCTTGTGGGTTCGTCCCTAATTTGTTGCCCATTTAGCCTTTGAGCGGACGCGCGTTAATTGAATTATTTTTATTATATTCGGCTGCAGACATTTCCCGGTAACAGTTCAACTGTTTTTCACTCATCTCTTCTGCCCCCGCAGTTTGCACTTGCTCTGCCAGCTCGCCAGCTGTGCTCACCCGCATCGCTAAACTAATTTCCCAAACACGAACACACACAGACACACACACACACACACACACACACACACACACACACAGAAATAGACAGGTAACCCTTTAAGGAAAATTTACATTTTCCTTAGTTGTAAGAGCAGTCGGCACATTTCCGGCACATTTCCGTTCTTCTTCATTTGGCTTCTTTAGTTTTCGGGTGTCACTTGTCTAATCGATAAAATGTTGTTATTAATTGCTTGTAAATGTGATAAATAATTTGAGGAGTGCCAACGGGTGGGGTTTGAACTGGTCACAGCTGACGGAGCAGCACTAAAAGATATTTATGTTAACTACTCAACTCAACAACACTAAAACAGATCGCAAAAACATGCAGAATTCAGAAGAAGTTGGATACCCAACTTAACTTAAGCTTAAGACTCATTTCTAATCCTATTCCGATTTGATAACAATGCTGCGAATAAAAGAATAGTCGATAACTCGATTGATATCGATATCAAATAAAATGGGAAAGAGCTTTAATGTTGTAAGCATGAAAGTCTGTAAGACTTACGAAGGATGAATGTGAATTAATTTGTTTTGACTTTGAAAACGTGATGAGCATTTGAATTGGCATTGGAGAAGCGTGTCCTTGTGCCTTATTTGAAGGACATTTCGAATCGTTTTGTGAATCAATCAATTGTTGTTTGATTGCAGTGCAGAATATGCAAATGACTCAAAGAAAAGGAAACGAATTCAAAGGACCTTTAATTGTGTGCATGCATGTTTCTCTCTGTGTGTGTGTAGTTATTATGCACTTAATCAACAGCTGGCCGCAGAAAGGAAGTGGCTGCCACAGCTCGAGGCGACGCTAAATGGAAAAGAACCCGTACTGCCAGATTGAACAACTGTTTGCCAGTTTGCCAGATTGCCAGATTGCCAGATGCCAACTCGCGATCTTCGCGCACACCTTTTGATTGACAAACAAGCCGCTGGCAAATGGAACTGCTTGCCACTGCCACTGCCACTCCTGCTGCTGTTTTTTTTTGCCTCATGCCTGATGCCTGATGCCTTTACCTTTACCTCTACCTTTTGATCTTTGTATTTCGCCTGGAGTCCATTTGCGCTTCTCAATTTGCGCTAATTTTGGCCGCAGGCGATGAACTTTCGCTCGCAGAAGCTGCTAGCTGCGATTGCCAGCTGAGACGCAGCTCTTCTCCCCACAAGTACACACACACACACACACACACACACAGACAGACACACACACAGCCTAACGAAAAAAGGTGACATTTGGTGCTGACTGCTCCGCATCCTGTTTGGCCTAAGCCGGCTTAGAGAGCATCCTGCCATCCTAGCCTAGTGACTGTCAGCGAGGATGTAGCAATAATTGCCAAAATGTTATGCAAACAATGCCTAAGATTTCCAAATCCACAGGCTCAGTCACCGCGTGTGGCATCATGTGCCAGTGTGAAAATGTGGCAACAACAACAACAACAGCAACAGCAAAAAAACCATTAATATTCAAATCTCCCCGCCAACGTAGCACCCGGAAAATAAAACGCAAACAGGCCACAAAATGGGGTAGCAAATAATAGATACTCTTTCCTCGATTTAATATAATATCAATTAATTCCGCATACATATATATATATATATATATATATATCAGTTGCATATGTATGTGTTTAGATCTCGTCAAATCACTTCTCGAAATCTGAAATATGTTTGAGTTTAGGATCATAATTGAATTCATAATAATCCTAATTGTAATTGTTGCATTTGACTGAGATATGTGTGTATGATTCCCACCGATAAGCTGTATATATATATATATATATATATATATATATATATTGTACTCTCTCTCAGACTAATATTAAATTCGAGTTGCTTTGTGATATAGTCATTCTATCTGAACAATATATGCACCGTGGCTGTGCCAAGTTTCAATAAGTTTCGCAGAGAGCCAAGTACAGTAGGACCTGCTTAAATGGACTTCTGTTCACTATGTATACACTATGTTTGCTCCACACTCCATACTTTGCCATTGAGTAGCAATACCCTTTAGTAAGGGCATTCGAATAATCAAATCAGAGCAAGGGTAGCTCAGCATCAGCATCAGCATCAGCATCATCATCAGCGTAATTAGAATTCATTTTCATTTTCATTTGCCTGCGCAGCGACTAAAATCTGTTAATGATAAACAAATTTTGAAAATGAAAAGGGTTGCAACTGGCTTGACTGCGATGCAGTTGCGACAGTTGCTGCCACAGTTGCTGCATTTTTTTTATTTTTTTTTTTTGGCAACCGCTGCGCTGCCGGCGGCGTTTTGCAAATTTTCAGCGCATTCAGCTAATTAGCTTAGCGCCCGCCCGATTCCCAATGCCCGATGTCAAAGTTGATGTCGATGTCGATGTCGATGTTGGTGAAGTGTTGCCCACTTGGGATGGCAGTGTTGCAACGTCAGCTGCCAAGGGACGAGCTGCTGAAAGTCAAAGTGCACACAGAGAATGGGGAACGGGATCGGGATCGGGATCGGTCGAGAATGTTGCCACTGTTGATGAGTGGGCAGTTTGTTGTTGTTATACGAAGAGTCATCCTGTGCTACAGTAGTCATTCGCAAATGAAAACAATTTGTTTATTTGCTTATTGCAAACATTCTTAGCTTCTTCGAAACTTCTTTGAAAATATTCAATTAAAAAACAACTAAAATTTCAGTTTATTGTATAACTTAGAAATAAGTTCATAATACTAATTAATTACTTGAAACTATTAACAATATGCGCATATGTATGCATATATCTGTAAATACTTCTATAAATAAATAGAAGATTAAAACCGATTAAGTCTCAATTCAAGCTCGACTAGCAAAAGTCAACGATGATTGGCAGTGTATAAAATAAATATGATTTTGCCAAAATTGAAATAGTTTCTGTTGAAATTCGAGTTGATTGTTTCAGTTGCAGCGAGGTATCACTGTAACTGCAACAATGACGCTGCAACTCTTGTGTTTTCTGTGTTTGTGTAGAGCACATTCAAACAACAGTTGGCCAAAAAGGACGCGTGGCCAGCAGCTGCCAGTGTTGCCACACAGCGCCGCCGGTCATTACATATGCATAAGTGTGAATATGCCTCTGTGTGTGTGTGTGTTGCAAAAGTCAATGCAAATTTGTGCAACATAAGAGCTGACTGCTGCTAATGATAACATGACACAATTATTGCTAGCAGCCAAGTTGCAAGCTTTCCTATCAGTTGTTGCAACTTGCAGCCCCGCACGCTTTGTGTGTTGCTGTTGCTGTAAAAATATTCCAGCACGGGGTGGCAACAGGACTACTCCTCATCATCATCATAATCATCATCATCATAATCATTTTCATATTTCACATTCAACATTTACATACCATTCACATTCTGCGAACGCGACGCATGCGCTGAACAACAAAAGAGTGAGACAGGGTGAGGCAGAGAGTAAGAGAGAGAGAGAGAGTGAGTCAGAGAGTGAGAGAGAGTGTGTGTGTGAGAGAGAGAGAGCGTGAGAGGAACGCTTCCAGGCGATTACACGCGTGCCAGGTTCAAGAATTGGGTGAAAATTTACATTTTTTTGCGTTGAATGAAAAACAAATATGAAATGGGAAAAAAAGCAGAAAGGGAAATGGAAATGGAAAAGCGGCAAAAAGGGGGAAAAGCCTTGAACAGCAGCATTCAAGGCACTCCATTTGGTTTTGGCTGCGTTTGTTATTGCTGTGCAGTGAAGTGGACAAGCGGAACGGAACAGACGACCGGAGCGGACAGGAGAGGAGCGGAGCTTAAACGGTTCTGTAAATTGCTGACATTTGCCTGTCACTTTGTCAACTGACAGACAGTCAGTGCGACACAGGGCGGGGTGTGTGCCATTCTCTCTCTCTCTCTCACTCTCTCACTCTCTCACTCACACCCTCTCTGTCTGCCTCTCATTTAACGGACACGCTCGCGCTCTGATTGACATCGAATTCGCACTTGACTTGCTGCGCCGCGTATTAAGTGAGCAGCCGTCGCACTGCATCGCGTCCCGTCCCGGGCGGAATAGCTGACGGTTTGTGGAACGCCTCTGCGCAAGCGTCAGCGTTAATCGCGTAATGAAGCCAAAGCGTTTTGCAGTCGTTGCGTCGACGCACGTTGGTCTGTCTGCATACAGTGCCAATTATGTCTGAAGCATTCAGCATTTGGCATTTATATATTGCTTCCCTTATCTTATTGACTTTAAAAAGTCCACACATTTTCGCAGAGATTTACAAAATACAAAAAAAAGTGAAATAAAATTAATAAACAAAAATAAAGTAAACAAACGTAAAAAACCTTTAAGAAAAAGCAATGCATAAAACGTACATGTTTTTGAAAAGATTTTCAAATTAAATTAAATGAAATATGCACACTTTTTAAAAGCAGAAAAAAATTAAAAAATGAATTAAAAATTAAAATGAAAATTTTGAAAAAGATTTTTAGAATATGATACTTATTTATCGGCTATACTACTGCTACTAGCATATTTATGTATCTATAAAATTTAAGCAAATACAGTTCCCAAAATGTTGTAAAAGATTTTAACACATAAAAATTGCAATTAAAATAAAAATAACAATTTGAAATACATGCGATTGAGAGCATTATTTGTCGTTAAATACCATTTAATATATAAATGGATATTTGGGCTGTCTACTATAAGATATAATATATATATATTTATATAGAAAAATCGATAACATCCGATGAGAGAAATAATGTTCAAAAATGATTTTTAATGGATTTTTGGCTGTTTTTTTTTAGCATTTATTTTCAACTTTTAATCACTGACAAGAAAATAATTTTTTTACTATTTTTTTTTTACTTATTATTTGCAACTAGCAAATGTAAAGCAACTGTAAACTGTTGACTAACTGTGCAACAAGGCCAGGCCCACTCGATGGACGCGCCAGCGCCTGCGCCTGCGCCTGTGCCTGTGTCTGGTGCACGAACAACGAACGAGGCACGGCGCACATCATTTGGGGTAAGTTCGAGGCAAGTTTAAGTCAGGCGCTAAGCTGAAGCAGGCATGGCATGCATAGAATTTCTATCTGATGGGCAAACAAAAACCGCAGTGGGTGCAAACCGAGAGAGAGAGAGAGACAGAGAGCGAGTGAGAGGGAGAGGGGTAATAGGTAGAGCCACCCTATGTGGCAGAGATTTAGATTTTTTGGGAATGGGATTCTGTTGGTGGCGGGGCACTTAGCACTCGGTATTTACATGCGACTCGTGCAACGTCATTGCCAAAACAATGCGACAATGAAACGCGCCGCCAGCAATGTTAATTTATGCGCTATTAAAAGCGGCGCGGGGCACTTAACTCCTCGTTGCATTCAACATACTTGTTTTTTTTTTTTCTACTTGCTTTCTATTTTCGGTGTGTATGCGAATGCTTTGGGCTAATTTCTGCCCGCGGCTTCAGTTACACTTTTTTTTTTGGTTTTTGTAATTGCCTGCACGTGATTCGTGGCCGCTGTTAAGGATCGTAAAGGATCTGGACATGTTGAGCGAGTTGCCGTTGCTGTTTATTATTATTATTGTTTTTTATTTTTATTTTTTTTGGGCGACTTTCCAGTGGCTCATTCATTTATCGTTGATTGGCCAAGCTGTCAACTGGTTGCCGCTAATGGGCGCAATTCTGAGAGAGTTCTGCGATTGATTTTGCCACTGTGACAAATTAAACGGCGCTCGTCTAATGAGCTCAAATGAAAAACTCAGCCTTCCCAAAATTGCTGAATAACTGTTAAAAAGCCGCACAAAAAACCAACAAAAAAAAAAAAACAGAGAAAAGAATGGCAAATAGGAAAAATACAGACAAAAGGCGCAACAAAAACCATTTTTCTACCAATCGCAAAAAGTGTCGAAAAATTTACAAAAAAAAGAAAAAAGAAAGGGAAATTTGCTGTTTAGCAACCGCAGCGGGGAAAAAACCCTTGCAAAAATGTGTATTTTCTTTGTTGTTTTATACATATATATATATATATTTTTTTGGTCGAGGGTTTGTTTTTGCCATTCTTTGTAAGACAAACAAAGCGTTTTCGGCAGTTTTTCAAAGTCCACACTGAAAATGATGCCAAATGAAGCGTTTCGAATAGCGGCCCAAAGACGTGCCCAAAGATTTGCGAGAGGATCGAACATATTTCAAATACATTCAGATTCCACATCACTCAGTCATAGATCAACAACTGTGAACGCTTCAATCAATCTTTGATAGTAGACTCTCTTAGAACTTTACGATTCTCCACGCATACATATAAAGCGCAATGCGAAAAACCGTAGATGGAATCAATTATTCTAATACAAATTCACACAAATTCAATGGGATCGGTTCCAAATTGGTTATGGTTTATCATTCAAAATGGATTAGATCTTTAGATCTTTTTATTTCATTTAAATCAAAAATACATACGTAACAAGTACATACAACTAATATAATCTATAAAGAAAAGCGACACAACTTCATGTTACATCAAATATGTGTAGGTATACATCATTGTATACATCATTTTTTTAAAGTGACTCTAATCTGAAGACACTGAAGAAATGATAACCCGAAGATCGTCATCATTTTTCGCTGGTAAAGATGTCCTGCCTTCTTGTCTATTTCGATCTTCAGTGGTTTATATTAGATAATGGCTGAGTTAATTCCTTGAGAAACTTAAGCGAAGATTATGTTTATTCCTTATTTATTATATTTACTTATAATATTTAAGAGCGGTCGTATAGCGAGGAATGAGTGTATTATATTATTATGCTTCTCTTCGACTCTGTCGAACAAGAAAGAAAGCCAGACTCACTCACTACTGTCCTCAATTTCATTATATGATATAATGTTGATCAGTTTTTTTGAGTATTCCGCAGTCAGTCATTGTAAAAGTCAAGAATTAACACAAGTTTTTCACTGACCAAATACAAATGTTGTTGTTGTCACAGAGGGATATAAACGTATTAACCAACTAATTTCTCGGGATTTTGATATCCTGTTAATATATACATATATATGTATATATATGTAGGTGTGTCGATCTGAATAGATCGTTGATTGTACTCAGTGCACTCAAGGACCATCATCATCATTTTCAAAGCCAGCTGTGGTTGTTGTTGATTCCATTGTTGTAGCTGTGGTTCACAGTGACCAGCCCACAGCTAATTGCAGTGAGTGGACAGGCAACGCCTATTGGGCTCTACCCAGTAATCGTATGATTATTACAAATACCAATTTGTTTCGAATACTCTGTTCCCCAAGTGTAAAGAGTGTATATTGTTGGCTTCACTGTCTGCTATTGCAGCTGAAGTATATACATATATATATTTATAGGGCGATTACTAAACAGTTTATGCAAATTCAGCATTTGAAAAAATTGCAAAACTAATTGTTTGTTTTTTTGATCAGTGAGAAAAAATGTTGTTGTTTTTTTTAAATCCATTTACCAAAGAATTGAATTATTGACCCATAAATTAAAATACCCATTAATGGTGCTATTCTCAAATTCTTCGCATGTTTTTCGATTAGCCAAGACAAAAAAATACAGAAAATTGAGAAGCTTCTTTAAAGAAGGAATAACAATTTATACAGGTTTAAATGGATTTTATGACCAGGAAATGGTTTTTTCCAACAGTTTCTCAATATTTTCATATTGGGAACAGAGTAGAGCGCAGTCGTGTCTTTGATTGCCTCGATTGTATTTACTGTTACTGTATACTATAAAGAAACATAGACACAAACATGCATAGATGTATATATAAATATATATGTTCATATAAACTATTCTATTTGGGCCATTTCTATCGGCATAATCTAAAACGTTGTGTTACACTTTTCATCTGCTGAGTGTGTGTGTGTGTGTGTGTGTGTGTGAGGTGGCACGTGGCATGCTGGTCGAGTGACCGCAACAATGGTCGCGTTTAATTACTGTTATTGTCGCACCCTTCGCAACTCATTTGCATTTACATTCGCATTGGGCACGATATGAGGGCGCGGGCGTCTTGGCGCAGGCGCATGCCGCATGCCGCATGCCACAAGGCAGCAGCTCGTAGCCGCATATGCCACGACAATGGAACATTGGCATTAGCATAACAGTTGAGCTGCAATATTGCCTCCATTGCGACAATTGCGCATTCCGTGGAAAGAAACTTAAACGTTTCTTCAGTTTCAGTTGCAGTTGCAGTTGCAGTTGCAGTTGTAATTTTCATCCATACTATTGCCCCGAGCAGCCAGCAATGAAATTTATGTAAATTAAATTAAAACTTCAACAAGCGGAACCAGTTCCATATGGCCTGGCTATCTCTGGCTATCTCTGGCTAACACCAACACTCCATGGCCAACACGGGGACAATTGTGCATGACTTACAGGCCACATAAATTTCAAGCATCGACAATTGTCAGCACCCAAGTTTAACTGTATCTCCTACCCCCTACTCACTCTCGGTGCACACGGAACCCTTGCCTCAGGCCAACACTTGAGATAAAGATCGCGATTGGACAGCAACTGGCAAGCGAACAGCGAACAGGGAACAAACTTCAGCTGCAAGCTATGAATATGGCTAAGAAGGTATGGTAAGATATGGTTGATCACAGTTCGAGTTGGTTACGGTTTCCCATCGAATAGTTAATCGGTTATCGGCAATACTCACAAGTCTTGAAATCGATTTGAAATCATTAAAGTTCATTTTGATACAGTTGATCAAAGTTATTCCTTTAGAGAAACTTAAATAGCCTTATAAACAAATGATATATGGCCAATTTTGGATTTATTTTGCTATCGGCTAACGATTTATATCTTTCTTTACTTACTCTTTGGAGCTTATCGATAAGAATAATACAATAAATTTGATCTGCATTGAAGTCTTCAGTTTTTTGTAGTCTGTGAGAAAGCGAGAGATCGATGGACATGGCTAAGTCGACACGGCTGTTGATACTGATCAAGCACATATATACATATATATATATATATATATATATATATATATAAATTATAAAGGACGCTTTCTTTTGGCATAAACCTGTCACTAGCACAGAATACTATGACAAATCAATGTAGATCAGATCTATCAACTTCCCGCAGCGTCAACTGTCGCCTCAGCAACAACTATTGAAGTAATCCTTTTCCAAGGATGGAGATTGACATCGCAGTGTGATTGTGACAGCGTGTCGTTAGACTATGATTGGCCGATTGGCCGATATCGGTGTATGGTGTTGGTATCGAAATGTATTGACATTTATGAGGCATAAATTTTGTGCACTTTCTGCTTTCTCCGCTGGCAGGCCAATTAAGTGCAACGAATCGGGTCTGGGTTCGGAACGGGGATTGGGATTCGTTGCGAAAAATTTAAATACGCATCGTCTCCCATGGCATAGATGATAGAGGGGTGTTGGGCCATTGTCTCGGCTCTATGCGGCTGCCCCTGAGTGTCATCAAAACAATGTTTGCCAGCTAGTTTATGAGCTGTGCCTCATTTCGCATTTCTCATTTCTCATCATCGTCATCGTCATCTCATTGCAATTGCAATACGCATTTCCATTTCCATTTCCATTTCCATATGCATTTCTACCTATTTTCAATTTCACATTAATTTCTTTTCACTGTGCTTGCCATGCTAATCAAAATCATAAAGAGCATTTTTGCCTACGTCATTATGGCAACTGGCTGACCACGTCGAAAGGTCCACAAAAATGTGCGAAAAGTCGTAAAAAAAATGTGACATTCAAACACACAAACACACACACACACACTCATATATATAAATATGTATTTTTTTTTTGTTGGCTGGAGGGTCATAAAAAAACCAACAAACCTATTTTTTTGGTCAAGCAGGACGACAGGGGGTCGAGTTAGTCCATCTGGGGTCGTCATCGTCTGTGCAAATCTTTCGAATCTTGGAATATTAATAAATGGTTTTGCTTGAGCTGCTGCTAGCTGCTGATCCTCATCTTAAGTCAGCAGGGTTTCCCATTCAGTGTCCTTATTGTTTATCTCAGCGACTATAAACACAAACAATGCCAAATACTTGTGGTGTATGTGTTTTGTATTATGCATAAACTAATCAACAAAACTGCCCCCTGGATAATCTTTGATGTGATCTGAGCAGCCAATCACTGCTTGTGGCAAGTTTTGAAATATCTTTTCAACTCAAAATTGTAATCAAATTGAAACTGAATTGATTGAAGCCTATTTGATCTAAGACTACAAACAATCAAACAACGAAAACAAAAGCAATATTTATTTGTATGCATATAGACAAGCTTAGACATATACTCAATCTATATTGTTGTCAATTTGTAGATATACTCAATTTATATTATTATTTATCGATCATCCTTTATTGAAGGGACAGACACAGTTTTAGTGCATCCCAACTGGACTTTGGCATGTTTATTTATTTATTTATTCAATCGACGCAAAACACACAAAAAGTAAGAAAAATTTCAATTAAATTAGATGTATGATAAAATTTAAAATGATATATATATCAAAAAAATAAGAAATATTTATAATATGTTATGCAAATATTGATCGATCGATGGCGTTTTAGAATTGCTTAGACTAACACACTTAAAGTGGCCTCATTTGATCTTTGAACTTTGTGCATGGGTTAATTGAATTCAAATCTGAATTTGAAGTTCCATTCTATTGCATTTCTTAACAAAATTTGTATGCAAATACTGATTTGATTGATCGTTTGATTGATTGTCTCCCGTTTGGGTTTGCGACCCTTCACCGAACACCTACACACACACACACACACACATGCACGTAAGTGTGTGTTGCTCTGCTGTACAGTAACTCATTGTGGTATTTCCTGTAATTAGGCTTGATGGCATATCTCTATCACTTGAACTTGAACAGCAACTGACCGGCAATCATTCAAATGATGTGTATTTTGTCGATCCTGTTGATCCTGTCAAGCAGCAGCAGCAGTAGCCGCAACAACAGCAACTCCTGCTGATTTCCCTCGCACTAATTATGATGTCAGATTGGCTCGTCGCTGACCAACAACCCGATGCTACCCACACCCAATCTGACACCATACATATACACACACACACACACACACACACAGAGACACACACACACTCATACGCCGCCGCTTGACGGATTGATCATCGTGATTAATGATGTGGTCTTGTGGCATTGCGTGACAAGTTTGTTAGTAAATTGAACGTGCCACGGCATACAGCTTGGTGGTTTTTGGGTTTCCAATTGCTTGCAGCTTGTGGCAACATATTTTTGTTGTTGTTGTTTTTTTTTGCGCTCGAAAATCGTTGAAATTGCATCATTAATCTTAGGCGACTGTACAAAACTTGCACTCAGTGCCATTATCCTTGGCCTTAGTAGATATACTACGACTACAATGAGGCCGAGTCGGACAGGCGACAAGGATTCCCACGGCGATCTGCCAAATGGATTTTAATGAAGTTATCAATAAACTGTCTGCTGATTTCATTTGCTCGTTTTTGATCCCATCATAAAGTGTCCCCAAGAAGCAGCCGTGCGTGAATTTTGCCAGGCTCTGCTGTTGACCACAACAACAAATCAACGGGAAATTTATGCGAACGATCCTGCGAACACAATCGACCACATACATGTATATTCGGCATATCGAACGATCCTTCAGGATCGAGGGACAGACGGACAGACGGACCAACCGACGAACCCTCGTCGTGTCCCTCTTTGCATATCGCCGTTTGCTCTCGATCTTTTGCGTAGCATTTGTAATCTACCTCAAAGATTAATGAGATTTTACCGCAATTGACCATGGGTGATTTTGTATTTTAATGTTTTCATTTTTCATCTTTTTTAGTTCACGTTTCTTTTCTTTTTTGTGGATTTTTTATGGCTCGTTTAGAGATTGGTGAATAGGGCGCTTGTCTCGTAATTTACATGAAATTGCTTCATTTTCAGAGGCTGGCCGAGGCTGCCCTCTCTCTCATCTGTGTGGTAGCTAATCACACACACACACACACACACACACACAAACATACAAATCTTGTTCCTTGGGAATTTGCATTAGATGCATTCTATTTTTATTTTCTTTTTCTTTTTTTTTTTTTTTTGTTTTTTGTATTTGATATCGAATGATTGCTCATCATGTCAAATCAAAGCTTCGTCTGCAGCTGAATGGAATTGGTGTGGTCTGTCGTCCTTCTGCTACTACTCCTGGGCAGCTGAGCAGCAGTTCAGCTGCTGTCCAAAATCGACACGCTCGCAAATTAGCCATGAAATTTCGATGCTGGACAACAGCGCATTTCTTCTTTCACTTTGCTTTCGTTTTGTTCGACTTTGACTTCCTTTGTTGTTGTTCTTCTTCTTCCTCTTCTGCTTTTGGCGCAAAAATATGCAATTTTCTATAATTTTGATATGGTTAGTGATCTTATGAATGGTTAGACTGTTTGCTCTTCCAGGGGTATAAGTAGGTAAATTACTCCAACTCAACTATTCGCCTGTAAATGATCACTTTGACTGGAACTGAAACTTGAAAGTGTTTTTGTTTTCATTGGTATTCTACGTTCAGTGTAGCAAAGGACTTACTAATTAACCTATCTAGTTATAATCACTTTTCGCCATTGCTAATATCGAACATCGAACAGTTTATAATATTCTAAGAACAACTATTGCAACTTGCAAATATCAAATAAAACTTGTTAATAATTATGTATTGTAGATATTTATTTAGTATAAGTTTAACTTATATATACCACATATCTTTTAATGGCTTAAAATCGTGAATTATTTGAGCTTTTGCAATTTAAATTTAAATAAAGTTAAGTGCCAAAAATAGTTGTAAATGGCTGATCTCCGTCAACTGCTGCAAAACTGAAGCGTGAATCGATTCCATGGATTTCAATATTTATCTCAATGCGTTAATTGAAATTCAGTGCTGATCCTACGGATATATGTATACTTAGTCCGGGTTGCATTCCACTGTGGAGCCTGCGGGACCTCGTAAATCAATTCAAAAATGTCATTCGACGACTTGCAATGCTGCTTAACAAGTTTTTTAGTTTTTTAGCTTTGGTTTCTTCTTTTCGAGCGAGTGCGCTTCAGTTACTTAAATGTTAATGTTATTTTTTCTTTCTTTCTTTTTTTGGTATGTCAAATATTCCTTGAGGGCGCCGCAATGTCTGAGAAATTTTTGTGGGTTCGCCCGGGAACGCAGTTGCAGCAAATGATCATTCAAGGAGAAACAAAAAAAGAAGAAAAAAAGAAACAGGACTGCAGTGCAGACAAACGTTGAAGACTTCTTCATTTCATTTTTTTTTTTAAGTTTTTTTTGGTGCGTTTTTTGAATAATTTTTTCGGGTGCCTTGGCAACAGTCGAACCGGAGTCGCCGCACAGTTGCACGGCAAGAGAGACAATCCTTATTCGCCTTTTCGCCCGTTGTTTTCCTTTGGGTTTGTTTGCTTTTTTTTTTGTGTGTGTGTGTGTTTTTTTTTGTGCTTGTCTCGCTGAGAAATGAGAAATGCAAATTCGGCGGTGACTAAAAAGTTGTTCAATTTGTAAGCAGATCGCACCGAAAACTGGAACTTGGCCAGCCAACAGAGAAAAGAACAAAAAAAACTGCACTAATTTGATATGTAGAAGACGCAGACGGGCAGTCGAGATATGCAGTTAGTTGTTGAAAAGGGTCGCAGTCGCCGAGCAAGCGCATTCAATGATCCTTGTGTCTCCTGTGGCTCGCGATCAAGGCAAAAAAAAAAAACAAATACAAAAACAACACACACAAAGTGTAAGTTTGCTCTTTACTGCTCCTTTGAATCGTATTACTCGAATGACTAACATGTGCCCAGTACAGGGTATATAAATACCTTATACATAACACTGCCTCTCTACTTAAGTATACATATATGTTCTTGATCCATATAGCTGCTATGTTCGTATAAAAGAGATGCCCATTTGGCATGCCCAAGTCCCATTTCCCATTATTTTTTTCTTTTTGATTTGAGGGTGCATAAAAAATGAATGCAGTCATTAAATTTATTTTTTTTTTTTTGGTCATTTATCAAATTTCAAGCAAATATCCACAACAATTGTCGCGACGACCAAAGCAGATCACATTTTCATTTTTCGTTTTTCGTTTTTGATTTTCAATGTTCAATGTGTTTTGAGAATTTTGTGTGTGCACTGCTGAAGTGAACATCAAAACAAAGGCTTTGCCCAAACGGTGACGGTGCGCTCTCATCTCAAAATCGGGTGTCGATCCTTTGGATTCGGAATGGAACTGTCGATCCCATTTCTTGTCATTCGGGCGCGCGTTTTGTGTCTCGTTGTCAAGCTGTCAATCAAAATGCATCTTGCAATGCGCCTCATGTTGCCCAACCAACCAACCAACAAAACTCAAACTCTCAGCTCTCACAGCTCTCGCTCTCAGTTCTCAGTTCTCAGCTCTCGATCTGATTCTCACTGGTTCCGATTGGTATAAATCATGGTTTTGTCAGAGATTTGCATTTTTAATTTATCCACAGCAAATGCAAATCGTGCAAAAAATCCCACATTGTTTATCGCTTACAAGCAGAAATCAAGTTGATGCTAATTTTCACGATATTACCTTTTTCTGCCCATTAGGCAAATTTAACACCAATACACACACACACACACAGACACACACAGACACACAT
The DNA here is from genome assembly GCF_018153295.1 of Drosophila grimshawi. Lineage (NCBI taxonomy): Eukaryota > Metazoa > Arthropoda > Insecta > Diptera > Drosophilidae > Drosophila > Drosophila grimshawi. The sequence goes on along the minus strand of NW_025063692.1, from coordinate 16,805,407 downwards.
ACAGGGACAGAGAGACAGACAGACCGCATATGTCAAGGGGTTGTCAGATCTGTGATCCGATTTCGGTGGCCGAGTGTCAAATGCATTTGCAATTAGTTTGGCAAAATCGCCTCAGCCCCTCAACGCTCAACGATCAGCCCTCACCCCTTCTATCCATATGTATATATATATATATATATATTTAGTGGGAAATTGAATTTATAAACGATTTAGATAAATTTGCAATATGCCTTGCAACAACAAGAGCAACAAAGTGGTCCGCACACGTTGCAAGCATATCAACCCCGAGGGGCAATGAGATAGCGGATAACCCTTCAATTCTTAATCCAAACTCGGCTCACTCCTTGTTTTTGCTAATTTTCATTTTAATGATGTGCAGAATACAACAAAATAGCAACAACAACAAACAAAATCTGATTGAAATTCAAATCGAAAACGCATCGAATGAAAATCATATTGATTACAGCAGTGAAAAGCATAAATATTGATCAAAGATAAATCGGCCAGAGTTGATCAACATTTTATTTGAGTTGACTAGAATAGGGGAAAGTGATTTGTAACATGGATGTGTGTTGTCTATATATATATAGATATATGTATACCTGCTTGTATTTTTAAATTTTTAAAACTCGAAGCTCGATTTGATGAAGAAATACTGAGAAAGAAATACTAAGAACATAATCCAAGTTGCATCGGAGTTCGAAGGCGCCTCCTTTAAAATCTAACGACAATGTTGGAATACCTCGTCTGTTAGGGTATACAATCAGCTTCGATTTGGAACTATTCTTAAGCAAACACTTGGCGAAATTATCAGATCTTCGTATTTGTGAATCAATCTGCTTGAAAATGATTTTATGTGTCCTTAATGCAATAATATCAATAAGTCATCATCAAGCATTTCCGCTTGAGCGCTCAAGCTTAGCATAATTCCGCTCATTAAATAACTGTGAATTATTTTATGCTTTCCATTTCCCATTTTCAATTTTCCATTTTCTATTTTCTCAAGCAGCTGAGCAAATACTAAATAGAAGCTCAATTGCTGCAGCAGCAGCAGCTGTGCACTCGAGTGAGTTGCCGTGACTTGACTTTAGTGCTGCAATCCTTGATGATTGTCAAGGACATTTCTACGAACTGCAGCCAACAAACCACACCCCCCACCCCCACCCCCATCCACACCCCCACCCCGACAGCCACAGAGCAAATGGGAATCGTGTTGAGTCGAGGCGCCTTCATTCAATGATGATTTTTCGGGCCAGGTCGAAATGTTGTCCAAGTGCTCGTAAAATCTGAAAATGGACAGCAGCGCATAAATTGTTGGCCAACAATTGGGCCAAAAACTCAACGGCTGCTAATGCAAGGCACGAGCGAGAATGCAGCGCAGCATCTGGACAAATATTGACCGAAGCTTCCTATACAACCATATATATTTTTCTATATATATATCTTTCTCTTTGCCGGCTCGTAAATTGGCAGTGGATAACAGCCGCCTACGTACAAAAGGCTCAGGAGCACAAAATCAATATCAAAGTGAAAGCAATGACCACTGTCCGCTGTCCGCTGTCCGTTGTCCGTTGTCCGTTGTCCGCTCCAGCCTAAAGATCAGCGCTGGACAGAGACATTAGGCTACCGTTCATTCTATTTCTGAGTTAGCTGCTCCTTCCACTTTCTGCCTGGACCATTCTGTTGGTTCTCGTGCCGCATTTGAAATGAAAATAACAACACACGAGACAAATCTGGGCTAAGACACCTTGCGACGTTGTCTTGCCGCCGTGTGGGTTTTTCTTACCTTTCCTTTCTATTCTTTCTTCTTTTTTTGTTTTTTTTTTTGTCGTATTTTTAGTGTTCGGCAGCTGTTGACGCATTATCTGACGGCAAAGCAAAGCTGGCCGGAACAAAGGACACGGCAGGTAAGGCACAGCGTCCAAAAGAGAGTGAGAGATAGAGAGAAAGAGAGAGAACAGAAAAGGGGAAGTGGTTCTAAGAGAGCGCATCACATGTGCAGCTCTTAAGCGGGCGCCTCTAGCGGCGAGTAGCGGCAGCTCGCCTAAATCATTGCAAAGAGAGTTTTCTGGAAAGTGCATCAAAGGAAGTATCAAACGCGTTTAAAACACTTGTCTTAAAGCCTTTTGCAGCTTAAAACCTAATATACACTAAATTTATATCTCAAGCATTCATATCTCTATAATAGATCCTCAGATTGCCATATGCTCCAATCAAAATCAATCGAATGAAGTTTCTAGTAACCCTAAAGGACAATGGACAATCACTTCTCCTCGTTTTGTCCACGCTTCTGGCTACTTTTATTAGTATCTGTGACACTCTGCATGCATGCGCCTCAAACAGAGACAGAGAGAGAGAGCGCACACACTCTCTTTCTCAGGCTCTCTTCACGTGTTTTGCACGATGGCTCGCGGTGGTTGATCGGTTTTTGCCGAAGACGATAACGACAACGAACCCGAATAAACGAATAAACATACACGAACGCGTGCATCGCTCCTCATTTCCGTTTGTTGCCTCGTGCGCTGCGAACGTACAAGCGGCGCGGCTGCGCAATCGATCAACTAACCTAAGAACAGTTATTATTCTAAAGCTCTCACTCAGTTCGTATTTTCTTTTATATTTTTTTTTTCGTTCGTTAACGGTGATAAAGTGTCAAAGATTTCTGGAAGCTGAAAGTGCTTTTCTTCAGCAGGAATACGAACACACACAAGGCGACATAGTCGCAAATTATATAACATATATATATATATATATATATATATAGAGAGAGAGAGAAAGAGCGCGCAACTCTCCGGTTAACAGGTAAGCAAAATTCCTTCCGTTCCTTACAGATCGTATTACAATGTTTGAATGAATGAGCATGGTCTAGATTAGTTCATAGATTGTAAGTAATCGATAGCGATATGTCTATCTTAGATCTCGGTCAAGTCTCAGTTTGCACGGCCACCACACCTGGCAACACACACACACACACACACACACACACACACACACACACACACACACACGCACACGCAAACATATTGCGCTCGCACCCATGCACCCATGCCCTATTTGTCTTTTGCTCTAGCTCTAATTTTAATTTAGCCAAGCAAAGAGAAAGAAGGTACAAAAAAAAAGAAGAAGAAAAAAACCCCTGAGACCTAACCCCTAGACCCACATATTACTACCATCCATAGATCACCGAGGAGGTGAAAAGGGGTGTTGCGCTGTTCTAATACATTTAATTTGTTGCTGTTTTTTTCTTTTCATTTTTTTTTTTTTGATCTCGTCCTTCTTTTTTGCCTTACTTTCTTCGCCGCCGCCGATGGTTTGCTACCCCGCGTGAGCTGCTAATCCTCGGGGCACAAGTCAGACCCCAGACGAGAGGGAGCGAGCCGGGATTTTTTTTCCCTTTTTCGTTTTCGATTTTTTGGATATCAAAGAAAAATTTCAAAATCGAAGCGTTCTTAAGTAAATGGAAAAACATTTTTTTTGCTCACCTCGCTTCGCTGCATCTTGTCTGTGTGCTGTGTGCACAATTTTCAATTTTCATCGGGGTGACGTTTATGGATTACATGAATACCCTATTTTCATGTTCTCCACTGTATGTTTGTGTGTGTGTGTCAGTGTGTGTGCGCCTGGCAGCTAGATAAACAGAATAGCATTGAGAGCTCTGCTCGGACGATCCTTTCAAGCAGTTTCTCCTTTGGATTTGGCTGTTTGCAAAAATTGCATCATTATGATGGGGCGTAATTGTTTCACACACACACACACACACACACGCATGCAGCGCACAGATCCTTTCTGCACAAGGACTCGCTCAATTTTATGGTTTGCGGCTGCGGCTGCGGCAAAAAAAAAACATATATGTCGTATATATATATATATATATATACATATATATATATCGAATCTGTTCTGAAAATTAGCATAAGTATAATTTGAATTTTGAAAGGCAAACCTGAAATTGCAAGAGAACCAAACCACGAGGACAAAGAGGACGAAGAGTAGGAGCAGTTGCAGGACGAGTACGTAAGGAACTCGTTTGCGGCAAAAAATGAAGAAAAAAAGCAAAAAAACAATTTGCAAAATTTCTTGGTTTGTTGCCCATTGTCATGGACCGTTTCATTACTACTACATATGAAAACATGCTCGCATAATGCATATATGTATATATATATATATATATATATATATATATATATATATATAGAAGACACATACCTCCTTGCTTTCTTGCCCGTTTGCATCAAATTGTCAGCCAGTTTGGCAATGCCCAAAAACCCGTCGAGACGAGCGCTTGCGGCCAGCTGTCTGTCTGTCTGTCTTGGCCCAGATAACAGGCCAACTCCTCAAGCACTTTTTGTCATTATGAGATCTAATCTTATTAACTGATAAACTTTAATGTTGACACATTGATTTAAAATGAGTTCGATTTTAAGCAGGGAAGGGCAGTGGAGGACAGGGGAGGGTAGCATTAAGTAGCCGCATTAAGTTCGGGGTCGCATTTAAGATGGCGACAAATTCAGTTTGTGTGATGCAATTAGCTAGGTAAAAATATATATATATATATACTAAGATCCATTCATACTTTATATATGATCTATGAAGTCATTTGAGGAAATTGATTTAGTTATAACAGCTGAGAGTAGGCATATAGTTAGGGGTAGTTAGTTTGTTAGCAAAATCCACAACAAATCGCTTTATAATTAAATATTCTCATGTTGGCTATCCAAATGCACTTTTAGATGGATCAGACTGAATAGGTGCTTAGGTTAAGTACAATCCAATCGGTTACAACAATCCATTGAAAATGATAAGTGAGGACTTGGGTGCAGGGTATCTCTTAGCCGAGGCATTCTAGATTGTTTTTTTCAAAACTATTTATATTTGTTGTTGATTTTTGTTGTTGTTGCGGAATGCAATTTGATGCAATTGCCTCTTATTTGTTACTATTATGCTTATGCGCAGCTGGGCAAGGTCATGCCCACAATGACACGGATGCAACGGCACTCGAGCTCAAGTAATGGCGTCGAGGAGACGCGCGGCCGTCGGCGCAATAAGGCAATGCCCGGCGACGATGCCAACAAGGAGAACTTTGGTGTGCACTTCACGAGCAGCCCGTTTGGCAACAGCAGCCTGATTGCCCTGCAGGACCTGAGCAATGTGCATGGCAAGAGTCCGCAGCGTCGCAGCTTCAGTGAGGGCAGCGGACCACGTCAAGCGACGCCTCAACTGGCAGCGCTGCGCTGCCTGCCCCGCATTCCTGGACAGGCACAAGCAGCAGCAGCAGCAGCTACAGCAACAGCAGCAGTCAGTCTGGAGGATTCACAATTGTCATCGTCGCGAATGGGTGATACCACATTGGATCGCATGCTGGACGCGATCATTGAGTCGGCGCGCAAAGAGGTCCGTTGCAAGCATCAAGCGGTAACATCAGCGTCAACGCTGGCGGATGGGGAGTGGAGCGAGAGCAGCGTCCATGAGATGGAGGTGCGCACACCCACACACCTGAAGCGGCAGCGTGTGGTGCGGCGCAAGAATCAGCAGAAGAGCAGCAAACAGCAGCACAGACGCAACGACAGTCAGGGCCAAGTGGCCAGTCAGAAGTTGGGGCAATTGGCAAACAGACCACCCAGCTTGGAGCATATACCCAGCATTAAGCGTTGCCTCAGCTTCTCCTCGAGTTCCGCATCCAGCGATCTGGAGGATGACGAGCACTTTGCCAAACGCGGCTCCATGGCATCCTGTGCCTCCTCCTCCTCCTCCTCCGCCTCCGCCACCTCCTCAGCCTTTGCCTCAGCTTGCGCAAGCAATGGCGAGCATCAGCCACATCCACATCCACATGCAAGGGGCAGCATTGATTTGAGCATCGGCTACGATGCACAACAGCAACAATTAAATGTACATGGTGAGTTCCAGAGATGCCCACTCAAAGTGCCGAGCGGCATTCACTCTTTTTGGTGAATGCCGCTCGATCTTGCTGCAAAAGAAATCGCTGCAACTGAAAAATCTATTTATATTTATTTATTGCAGTTATACGCTGTCGCGATCTGCAGCGCACACACGGCACGGGCAGCATCAATGCGTACGTCAAGGTGGCCCTGGCAACCATCAACAGCAGCACCAGCAGCACCATCAGCACCACAACTACCAACAGCAGCAGCAACAACAGCAGCAGTGGCAGCGGCGCAGGCAGCAACAGTTCGAGTCGCTTCCAGCGGACCGCCGTCCATCGCCATTCGAGTCGTCCGTATTTTGATGAGCGCTTTAGCTACCATCTCCAGGATGTTATGCTGTCCACGTCGCAGTCGCCGCAGCCGATGCAACTGCAGCTGGCCGTTTGGCATCGGGATCGTCATTTAAAGTGAGTACGAGTAAGGTCAATAGCAGTCATCCAATTTAACCATGTACAACATCATCAACATAACATAAGCTGTCTGCTCTGCAGCAAAGTGCGTGTCATTCACCCCCAATTGACAGGGCACACACATAGTGGGACTGCGTCGCTTGCCAGCCAAAAGGCTAAGGCAAAGTCCTTGCATTGCCTTGGCTTGCCTTGATTTGCGCTCCAGTCTCTCAGTCTAATTGTAACGTTTTCCTGTAGCACACTTTGCCATTGTGCATTTGCTGCACATCAACAACAAATGCAGTGCCCCTTTAGTGGGTGCAAGGGGGGGTGCCAGGGGTGGTTGGTCTGCGTTGGATGTTGTTGTTGCTGCCTTTCCCTGCTGTGACTTCCACAATTACACACACACACACACACACACACACACACGCACATCCAGCGCATGCGCTGTTAACCGTTTTGGCCACCGTCTCTAGGCCGCTTTCCAGCCAACTGTAACATTTTTGCCTGGGCTCCAGTTATTTGGGTTTTGCATTTTGCGTTTGCCTTTGGCTTTGGCTTTGCTCAGTGTGATTTTGGATTTTGGTTTCGTTTTTGGACATCGGGTTCGCTGCTGGTTGGCAGCACAGTGCGCTCAGTTCGAGTGTTTAGCTCGCGCGACGCAGACGCAAAATTCGGCGCAGGCTGGCAACGCTGCGGCCAATTAAATATAAAAAACGACAACGGCGTGTTAGCAGCTAACCAAAAACACCAACGACACCAGCAACAACAACAACAACAAATGCGAAAAAGTGTGTGTGCCTAAATATATAAAACAAAAAAGAAAAATATAATTTTTACTCAAGCTACATTTAAATCTACCTACTTATATATGTATATATATATGTATGTATGTATATATATATGTATGTATGTATATATATGTGTATATATGTATATATACGTTATGTATATACATTGTTTTTTTTTTGTTTGTTGTTTTGCAGCAGCAGCAGCAGCAGCAGCAGCAGCAATTGTGTTACATGTGTGTGTTTATTTCCAATTTTGAAATTCGTTTCATTATGTTGGCCAGCCAAAAAGTATGCAACGCCAAATTATATAACTGTTTGTGTGTGCGTGCCAGTATTTCAGCTCGTTTCCATTTGAGTGTAGCATAATTTCAGGCATGCTGCTTATTAATTGTAGGCAGCCGTATTTGCATGTGTGTGTGCGTGCTGTGTGTGTGTGTGTGCGTGCTGTGTGTGTGTGTGTGTGTGTGTGTGCGGTTGTTTGCGTGTGAATGTCGTTTTCAACGCGCACAGTGGCCAAATTAATTGAAATTCAAGGACATGACAACTGGCGCCCAACGCACGCATTTTCACCGTCTCACACACTCAGCCGTCTCATACATTCCGTCATTCTGTCATTCCGTCATACAGTCATTCCGTCAGTCCGTCACATCCGCTATTCATTCCGCTTTATCGTTTATGTCAAATCGATAAGCGCGCTTCATTATGCAATGGCCACAGGTCAAATGCTATAAAATTCCCATTATAATTGTTTAAAGGCAACTAAACTAAATGCACACCTGGGACATCTTACACACACACACACACACACACACACACACATATATATATATATATATGCACAGCTCACATTTGTGCATGCATGCATAATGATAAGCATTTGTTAGTATTTTTGTTGCTGCCCATTTCCAAATGCCTCGTTAAACATTTTAAGCAAATTTGCTAAACGACAGTTTTTGCTAAATAATTCATTGGCCGCTTTTTTGAGGCATGTGGCAAGGGTTGCCCAACCAGTCAAGCCTTTTTGGTAGTTTACTCGTCAGGTGGCAACAGTTTCTTTGCAGCCTTCTACATTTTTAATGCACTGGCCCCATTTGCGGGGGTGCGTGCTCGTTTGCCACCCAAAAAACGCTTCGCTCTCTCCCCTTCTGCCTGGCCTATCCCCCCAACTGTCTGTCTGACAATTGTGATTGCAATCGCAAAACTTAAGCGCTGCTGCTGCTGCAGCAAGCAGCAAATGAAAATCAATAAAACTGACCCAAATACTTGCGCGGGCAAAACTTCAGAGACAGAGCAAAAAAAAAAAAACAAAAAAAAAAAAAAAAATTTAAAAAACAAAAACAGTAAAAAATACAACAAAAAAAAGTAGATAAACTGAGGGCCAAGGCGCATTTCCGGGGCTTGAGTTGCGTAGCTGTGGATCTGTGGGAATGCCAGGCCAGGGACAGCTGTGACGGCCCGCTAATTGATTTATGTCACGTACCGCAGCTGCTCTGTGGCTGGGCAGCGAGTGCTGGGAACGGGGGAGGTGGGTGGGAGGGGGGGATAAGGTCGGCGGAAGTGTTACGAGCAAACGTGTGGAATTAGTTGGGTGGTGGGTGTGAGTGGGTGCACAGTGGTGGTGCATATAAATAGTAAACAAAATGTCAGTGCAACGTGACGCAAAAGCGTCCAAAATTGATCCTATCAAACCACACACATTCAAGCAATCAAAAATTCGCGGCTTGACCCGAACCCCAAAACTCCTTGTGTCGCCTTGGTCATATGCAACACATTTCTACAGTGTTCGACAGCGTTGAATTGTTTATCTTTCTACTTTCTACTTTTTTTATACACTGAACCGATTAAAAGTGGCTAAATTGGGTATAATAAAGTTGTGCAGGCGAAAGCATCTCTAAACTCAGCAAATTCATATATATTCCTGATGTAAATCAATATTACTTTATTTTATCTATAATATTCCCCGTTTCCGTCAAGACCAAAAAAGTCGGCAATTTTATAGATTTAACTTTCTAATGATTCTGATCATCGGCAAAGAAAACACTTGAGGAAAGTCGATTTTCATATTTATCATATCATACATACTTATAAACAGAGCATTGTCAGGGTATCAACTAGTCGAGCGCTCTCGACTAGAGCTGGCTTACATGTTTCATTTTTTTTATTTTTATTTTTTTAAAGGCTAGTCCAGTCATAAAAGTTGTACAGGGTTTGTTTGAATTGTTGGGTGCTTGAAGACCTGAAAGCAAATTGGAAACTGCCCTAAAAAGGTCGGCTGCCGTTCGGCTATAAATGCCAACTATTTTGCGTGTGTGTGTGTGTGTGTGTGTGTCTGTGTGTCTATGTGTACTGCTATCTGTTAGATCTATTCGTACATATAACACTGGCAAACCTTAAGCTTCACCATTGGCCCCAATTCTATCACGAATTGCAAGAGTGCTGAGAATTCCTTTAGCTTTCTTTAGAATCAATTTGGATTTAGTTTCCCAGCTGGCTGGTTGTGGAAATGTTTTTCTCTGTGGAAATGTTTTTCTTTGCTCAGGATAATAGTGCAAGTCATTTCCGCCACCAGCATTATCGGATGGGGGTGGGTATTTTTCGAAACCCTTTCGTTTTGCTGGCGCCTTCCTAATTGGTATTTTTAATGTTGGTGTAATACAATTCCATTTGTTAGCTATTATCTAATAATGAGAAATCAACCAATTACCTCCACCTTTCGTTGGGTGACGTTAACTGGGTCTGGAGTTATCAACTGGCTATCAAGTATAGCTTTTATAATTTAGTTTGTGTTTTCTTGTTTTTTTTTTTGCTGTTCACTGATTGAGATTTATTTGGTGTTTCATCGTTTACAGAAGCAGTGAGTTCCTGGGCTGCCTCACATTTCCATTGAGCGCTTTAGTGCAGCAGAGCCATTGCGCAACGGGATCGTACAAGTTGCACTCGCAGGGATGCCTTCATAGCTGCCGCATCAAATCGCACGCCGCCCAACCAACAGCCAACGTTACATTCACAAGCACCGCCAGCCACCGTCGACATCTCGGGCAGGAGGAGGAGGAGGAGCAGCAGCAGCAGCAGCAGGAGCAGAAGGAGCAGGATAAGGAGCAGGAGCAGGTGCAGGTGCAGGAGCTGGAGCCCGAGAAGAAATCGCAATCCGGCTTAGTTAGACCCACAGCAGTGGCCGTTATATCGAATATGTCAACGATGGCGGCACCAATGAAACCAAATGCCGCCGCCGCCGCCGCTGCTGCTGCTGTTGGTAGTGCTAGTGCTGGTGCTACTGCTATGAGTGATGATGTCATCAGCATCAGCATTGATAGCATGACAGTCGTTGGCAAGGATGATATACAAGTACAGCTGCAACAGCAGCAGCAGCAGCAGCTGTCACATCATCAGCCGATGGTGCTCAGCAAGAAGGCGCTGCATCAGCGCGATGCCGATGAGAATCTCTTTTTGCGTTTCCTCGAACTTGATCCGCCCGCTGATGGGAATGCGAATAGCACCACTGGCAATGGCACAGGCATCGGCACTGGCAATATCACTGGCTTTCCAGGCGGCGGCAGTGCGTCCAATGCTTCCAATGCCAATGCCAGCAATGCAAATCATATGAATGGCAGCAATACGCGCCGCTGCTCAACACTGGTCCAACGCCAGCCGACGGGTCGGACGCCGTTCACGATGACGAAACGTTTGACTAGAACGGAGGAGCGCGGATTTGGTTTCTCCATTGTGTGGACGCATCCGCCGCGAGTGGAAAAAGTCGAGGGTGGCCTGTCAGCGGATCGATGCGGCATATTGCCGGGCGACTATGTCATCTTTGTGGACAAGCACAATGTGGTCACGATGCCCGAGGCTGATGTTCTGAATTTGATACGATCGCAGGGCTCGTCCTTGACGTTGGAGATATTCAGAAGGTCAGGCGCGGGCGCCAGCATCGCCGGCACGCATCCCACCATCACGACGGCAACAGTCAATGCCATCAGCACCATCAGCACCAGCACGAACAATCACCAGCAGCAGCAGCAGTCCCAGCAGACACCAATCCACATCCAGTCGCAGCAATCTCAGCCACAGCGTCAACAGCAGCAGCAGCAGCAGCAACAGCTGTGTGGACTACTCAGCGAGGAGCAGACAACGAGCAGTGGTCCGGACCGTGTGATGGTTCAGCGTACGGGAATTAGCGTCCAGCGTCCACAGCTATTGGGCAGCACGATGTCCAGACCGGCGACCGCCTGCTCCGGCACCAACTCATCCATTGAGGCGGCCAAGCGGCGACTGCATCTGCCTCAGGTTACGTTCAGCAAGGAGGTAGGCAAGGGCGTCATTGTCTAACCCCTAACCCCTAACCCCTTACCCCTAACCACTAATCCCAACCTCAGCCATGCACCTAATTTTTAGTTAAGCTTTTATTGAATTTGTCATTATTTTAAAGCATAAAAACAATTTTTTTTTTTTTTCTTTTACACTTTGTACATATTTTAAGCGCATTATTGTTAAGTTTTAACGTTTAAGTTTTTGTCATGTGGTTATATTTATATACTCATATTTTGCTGCCCATTTTTTTAAGCCTGCTTCCCCCAATACACACACACACACACACACACAAATAAGTTCACGCCTTTCGCTTAACAATAAAAATTTTTTCGGTTTTATGTGATTTTTACATTGAATTTTTTTATTTCTTTTGTATTTGGCTTTGTTTTGCTTCGCTTTTGGTTGGTCATATTTAGAAGAAAGGGTCAAAGGGGAGTTCGGAATGCTGGAAGCTGGAATCTGGCGGATGCTTAGAGTGCCTTTGTCCAGACGAGTGTAATCAACTCCCACAACTTGTTTGCATTCACTCTAGCGCCATTTTAATTGGATTTTTCATTTCTTTTTCATGTTTTGCACAGCATAGTTTTGGGGGTTTCGAAGACTTTCTCGCTCGCTCCCTCTCTCTCTCTCTCTGTCTCTGTCTCTCTTTTAGTTTCGGGCAAATACAAAAAACAAGAAAGAAAATTATATACCCTTGCAGATCAGAATTAAACTAGTTAAAGTTTTCCGTTTCCGGACAGTCAGCGAATTGAATAATTTTGAAACTGTGTAGATATATTGTAAGAGGCAGGTGGATTCCACAAGATTATTATTTACCAATTTGCAAAACGATGGCTTTACAAATCTGGCAGTAAAAACTAAATAAAAGAATGCATGCAAAAATGGGGGCAGACTTCCAAGCTTCACAACACAAATATAATACACTCTACAAGGATATATATAAATTAGGTAATTTCTCGAAAACTCAGTTTGCTTTAGATCGTATCTATATAGAAGAATGAGCTGGTTGTAGCAATGAGAGAAGTGGCCTATTTGCATTTAATTTTATACAACTTTCAAATGCTTTCAAAATCCTAATTTGTCACAACTGAACTCAAACAGATATTCCAAAAGATTGCTAAATATTGGGCATAGTTTGCATAACAAATGCTCGGCATGCAGTTCGTTCATTTAAGCTAACAAGCCCCTCTCCATCTCTCTCTCTCTCTCTCTTTCTCTCTCTCTCTCTCTCCCCCGCCCCACATTGATCGGCAGTCGATTGTGCCCATAACGGATAATCGGCGTCGCTTTCTGCTGCAGCTCATCAGTCGGGAGCAGAACTTTACGGCTGCTCTACATTTTGGGGTGCAGCGTTTTGTGCAGCCTCTGTCGGATCGGAAGGATCTGATATCGCCGAATGATCATCGCACTCTGTTCCAGAACATCGATGAGCTGCTGCGCATTGCCGAGGACATACTGGAGCAGCTGTGCAGCAACGATCCGCAGGATCAGGAGCCGCACATGAACTTCGCCTCACGCGTCTATCTGTCCAAGACGACGGCGATATGTGCGGCCTACAAGAAATATTGCAATGGCATCAAGCGGGCCGATTGCGTACTGGTCAATAAGTCACGGCAGGCGGGCTCCGAGTTCATAGCGTTTATCACAGAGCCGGCTGTGCCACGGAAGCGACCCGATCTCACCATGTTCATACACCGACCGCTACAGCATTTCCGTGAAATTCTCAAGCTGATGCAGCTGCTCGCAAGCAACTGTCACGTCGATACGGAGGAGCACAAGAACTTTAGCACTGTGATCGGTGAGCTGCAGGCTGCCTATCGCGAGATAACCGTCAGCAGCGGCCTGATGGAGCCACTGGGCGAGGGTCGTCCACTGTTGACTCTGCAGGATCTCGAATCCCGGATGGTCTTCACCAAATGCAAACCGTTCACGTTGGCCGTCCAGGGCCGCCAATGGATATTCGGCGGTGATCTGTCCCGGGTCGAGGGTCGGTCAATTAAACCATATTGGACGCTGCTCTTCAGCGACATCATTGTGTTTGCCAAGGTCAGTCGGGATCGGGTGCTGTTCATCACCGAGGAGCCCATACCCATTGCCAATGTGGTCGATTCCTGTTTTCACATGCGCAAGAAGAGTGAGTTCAATCTGAAACGCGTATTTCCAATCATTAATCTATAAACCATTCGACAGCTACCGAGTTTCGTCTCACTGTGGATCCCAATGGTCGACTGGCTGAAAGCCCGACGGGTTATTGTGCTCCGGACTTAACGCGCACGCCCAGGCGTGGCGCGAGGCGAAAAAGTCTGATCCTGCGCGCCCCATCACTGGAGCTAAAGGCCGTCTGGCAGAATCTGTTGCAGCGTCAAATGTGAGTCAAACTTAAGAAAACTGCCTTCCCAAAATAAATCGCATCAGCAAAATCACCCTTAAAAACCCCACTGAATCCCCTCAATATGAGCCATCCTTCAAATCACTCACAAAAATCAATTGGCACATTTCAGTTTCATTCAGATTTGCTAGGCACTTTTTACAAAATCCCACGATCCTTAACGAGTAGATCTATAAACCGAAAACAAAAGAAACTAAAGAGTTATATCATATTATAATAGGAGTAGTTAATACAAAATATATAATGAAGAATTAAAAAAATTATAGAAAATCGAAATCTTCACAATATTTAACATGTTTAGAATATTTTTGAATGAACTTTTTCAATGGATAACCAAAAAAAGTGAGATTCCACTGTTAACTACTAACTTGATCTATGTGCATTAAGTCAGCTTTTAGGGGGAAACTGTTTTGGAACACTTTATGGATTCGTTTTGAAACTTTTTACGTTGTTTCGTTGCAGATTTTTGGTGAATGCCGCCTTGGGGTCAACACCATTGTCCAGTCCGCTGGACTCGCCGGATGTGCTGAACACGCTGGTGCCGCTGAGTGACATTGGGATGACCTCCGCATCGATGGGCTCAATGAAGCTGCCATCGCTGGACAGCATCAACTTGAAACAGCAGAAACAGCAGGTGCGTCTCTTTCGCAGCAAGCGTCTGGATAGCGCCGATTCCTATGAGAATCTGCAGCGTTTGGCCAGTGCACTGGTCCCGACGCCCCACACCGGCCCCTCCCCAGCCTCTGCCCGCAGTCACGCCCATGCCCATGTCCATACCCATGTCCATGCTCGAATTACGGCCAGCACCCAAACGGCTCAGATATGTTCGGCATCGCTGCCATCGCGCACCACTTCACCCGCCCGACAGTCGGGCAGCTGCGGTGGTGGATCCATGCCCAATGGGGTTGGTGGTGCTGGTGCTGCTGGCGGGGGTGGTGTCGGTGATAGCTCGTTGCTGCGACGCTATAACACCAACAGCTCCTGTTTGAGCAGCAGCATCGTTAGCCTGACAACTCAGCACACAGCTCAGACCCAAACGCAGATCTCGACACAGACACAGACACAGACGCAGACACAGACACAGACACAAAATTCGGTGCAATCTTTGCCCACCGCCAGCAGCAAGTGCCTTACAGCGATACCAGAGGCAAGCAGCGAGCCGGCAGCGATGTCGACAGCTCCGACACATGCCCGCAAGATGCTCGAGTTCAGTCTCAGTTCGGTGGGTCGCTCGTTTATCGATGAGTCCGCCCATCCGCATGGTCAGCAGGTGTCGCTGACCACACCGGAAACACCCACGCCGAATATATCGCCCAGTTCGCAGATATGCAACTCGGATGCCTTCTCCAATGACTTTGTGCCGGCAACAACAGCAACAGCAACAGCAACAACAACAACATCTTCTGGCCGTGCCGCCAATATACCGTTAGCGGAATTCGGTGGCTCATGGGATTTGTTAGAGCTGGATCTGCAGCTGAATGAGGTGAATCTCGATCCGTGCTATGACACGGATGTCGAGGAATGCATCTTTCTGGGCGATGGCGTCGGCGGTGCCGGCTCCAGTGCCCAAACAACTGCCCAACACAATGACAGTGACGATGATGACGATGATGATGATGACGATAATGACGATGATGACGATGATAATGATGATAGCGTCGTTGTCGATGATCCATTTGGCATGCTGCCCACTAGACCGACGCCGCCGGATTCGCTGGATCTGTGATTTGACTTTTGGTTAAACGATACGGAAAAGCTAGCACTATTTTGAATTAATAACAATAATGAGCTTAGACAACCACCACTCAAACTGATGCTGATACAGCCCCCCAAAACCAACTCTAATCTATATTAAACTAAACAAAAACTAACCTTCACCTGTCCCCTTCCCTTTCAACCTCTCTCTCTCTCCCACTCTCACTCTCTATCTCTCTCGCTGTCTCTCTGTCTCTCTCTCGAACTCGCTATATCTTCAAGAAGCTAACTGGTGCTGATCCGTTGCCTTTTTGCCCTGGTCTTCGTCCTTGTCTTACTCTATTTGCTATTTGCTCAATCGCTCGCTTTGCCTTGCTGCTAGATTGTGTTAGATTCCACGTTCAGTTTCGCATAGCTTTTATATATAGATATGGAGAGAAAATACAGAGAATGCCTCATGCGATTCACACAAATTGAGGCACCGATTTGGGTCAAATTGGCATTCACAACTTGCGTTCAATCATCAACATATATTACAAAAAACAACCAACGATCCTTAGCAAATGAGTGTGATCTATCTAACGAATGCCTTAATGGAAGATAACTGTAACTGTAACTGTAACTGTAACTGTAACTGTAAAATTGAGCAAAATTAGTGAATATTAACATTTAAAATTCCATGCAGGAGTTACTTACATACATACATACATACATACATACATACTATATAGTATATATACATATAGGTACAGACTTTTGGCTTCTTATGAATGAATGAACGACGAACGAACGGACGAACATTATTGCAACTCTTGACGCTCTGTAAGGTTGATAAGAAATTATTGAATTGTCTTGGCATTGGTATTCAAGTCTTTTGTATAATCAAATTGTACAACATTTGTTGATAATCAATTATGAATTGTCTAACGGTTAATTACTAGATAGTACTCGTATTTATGGGCACTGCTTGAGTATGCTCATTCGCATTCGCATTCGCATTCCATTTCCAGTTCTTTGATCAAACCACTCAATTTACAAGCAAAAAAAAAATTGTATATATATATAAATGCATATATATATATTTAACAAAAATCGAGTGTTCTTTTGAGTGTATTCAGCGCAGCGAATGCCCCATTATCGATTACGATTTCGATCAATATATATTTATGTATATACTCGTATCTCTATATATTGTATTGTACTCGTTCTCGTATTCGTCTACCCGTATTATCCGCAGCCAATTGAGTGTAAATATCAAACAAAAAAAAAACGAAAAATCGAAAAATCAAATATGATGTATACATCAATATGTTTGTTAATTGAGAGACGATATTTACGCTAATGTAATGTATTTATGTGTCCTTCTAGATGAAAGCAATTCTCATATAGTTATTTCTAGCCTAGTATTTACTAGAGTAGTAGATAGTCAAATATACACATTTATACATATATATTAATACATATGTCTATACATATGTACATATACAAACGCGCAGTTCCCCAAAACACGATATTCTAAAAAGAAAAAAACACACACACAAAACTTTGTTTTATATTTGTATTTACATTTAGCTATTACCTATTCGTAATAATCGTCATATTAATTCGATTAAAATGTTTTTGCCAACACCCTTGAAAAGAATCAAAAAAAAAAAACAACAAAAAAAAGAAGTAAAATAAGCAAAAGCAAAATTAAGAAAAGAAAAAAAAACCTATAAATAATGCTTCCATTTTGTAGCCAAGCGCCAAATTGACAAGAAACTAAAAAAACTAAAAAAAAAAAAAACCAAAACCAAAAACAAAAGATGAAACTATTAATGTTATTGTTGTTGTTATATTACTAAATTATGTTTCGACACATATATACACACCACACATACACACATACATGCATACATACATACATGCATACATACATGCATACACACATACATCAATATACTATATACACTAACTTTGCGTCTCTGGCTAAGATATCGATGTCAATTATTTATGGTTATGACAAGCACTTTGTTGCCTTTTTAACTAGTCGTAATTAAACTAACACACACACACACGCACACACACACACACACACACACACACAGACACACACACTCACACACACACACACACACACAGACACACACACACACACACACACACAATCATTTGAGTCTCTCGCAATGGCGAGCAATAAGGAAAAGCTCTCAATTTGGATTTGCATACTGCATGCCAAAGTACTTTGTAGTTCACTGTTAGCCAAGTAAAACTACAAGTTTGAGCCAAGTCATGTTCTGAGTTGCACTTTTCGTTCAATTTCGTGTACTTACCTTCTACTAAAAAGTAGCAAATGACATGCGTAAATTTATAAAAAAAAAAAATAAAATGGAAGGGATAAAATGTCATGAGTTGACAGTTGAGAGAAGGGATTAATTGTCATGAGAATTAGGAATATGCCCTATATTTGAATGTATAACGTATTTAATACTTTTTGTTAACTTTAATTTATTTTTGAGGACTCTATTCGAATAGTTTTTCACATTCTTAAGCAATTTAGAAGTATTACTTTACTAAACAGCCAAGTTCTTAATTTGATACGAACAAATGTGATATTTTCATAAAACAATATTTTTACTAACTATTTGAATATGTAATGTAATTTAAAAATATAGTACTTTGTTATTTAATTATATTAGATGGATTTAAAATACTAAATATGCATACATATATACAAAACAAAATGAGTAAAAATCATTTGTGAGCTAAATTCCATATTGCTTGCACCACTGTGCAACCTCATTTGGTGAGTCGTCCTATCAGACTGCATTATACAAATTTTGACTATGATTTAATGTAAGCTTGAAAAACATGCACACACATACTTTCATATTTTGATTTAATACACACAGATAAGAAAGTTGGCTAAAAGGAACCTAGTTCCCAACGTTCTTTCTCTAGTATTTCATATTATAATGTATAATGTATAACGTATACGCCATGTGTGCGCGGCGCCCTAGTGAGCAAATTTGTGTTGCCGTAGCCGTAGTTGATTTATTTGCCCTTTGCATTAAGCTATATATACCTAATATGTAATCTCTCATATATATTTATATATACATACACACGAAACAGACATCTACATACATACTATGTATAATTGCGAGGCAAGTGGCGCTCAATGTATGTATTTAGAATGTACTTGAAACTTGAAACGAGTTTTTGTTATTGTTTCCTTTTTGATATATTCTTCCCAGAAAAGTGAAAAAAATACGTATATTAGATTGAGACGAGTTAAGATTGCTTAACTCGAGTCGAGTCGAGTTGAGTTGAGTTGAGAAACGATGAATAATAAAAACCAAATGATTCTTTGACTAAAAACGCTTGTGATGTTCTTTTTATTTCAATTCCTACCAAAAAAAAAAACAAAATAAAATATAAACAAATGCCAATTCTCCAACCAAATAAACAAAAAAAAAATACCCACCGAGCACTCACTTTGTACCACTCTGTACGTTGCCCAAAATGTTCTAACTGTTCCACATATAAAAAAAAAAATAAAAAAAAAAAATAATAAAAAATTAATTTCCCGGTCCCGGTTCATCCTGCGTTCAAAATTTATTGACCAGAAAAACCAAAAAAAAAAAAAAAAAAAAAATTAATTTATATATATAGAAAAAAACCAAAATTGACAAATTAAAAATTGTGATGGACTCAATTTTATGTTTAAGTTCTATTGCAAACAACTTTTGTCGCTTCTGTCATTATAATCATCATTTCTTTAATTTGTTATCGTTATCGCTATCGTTATCGTAGTGTGAACCTCTTACAGTGCAAGCGTTTTTAATCAAAGATGGCCAAAACAAAAAAAAAAAAGTCATAATAATGTCGCGCGTTTTTATTGTTTCTGTTTCTCGAAAGACAAGCAAAATGAAAATAATACCAAAAGTCAAAGAGCCAAAAACGAATCCAAAATGCCAAAGACAAGAGCAAAGAAATTAATTTTATGACAATGCCTAACAACAACTAAAAACTAAAAGCAACAAAAAAAAATGAAATAAGTTAACAATTCAATTTGAGCCCATCACAAACTTTTAATTTGCAAGCAACGTCGGGCAGCTGCAGCTCTGTGTGTGGGTCTAGGTGTGGTTTGGTTGTGGATGGTAGCTGGTAGGTGGAAGGTGGAAGGCTGTTGGGTGGATGGGGCAGGGCGGAATGCGTGATGAGGTGGCGTCACCTATAAAAAAAAAGAACACACTCTCTCACACACATACAAAATTTGTACATTCTAATAAAGCCGTGGGGGTGGCGAATCTTGCAGCCGCGCAGCACAAGCCATGGCCATGGCCATGCCGTGGAGCAGATCGAGCTGCTGATAGATGAGAAGTGCCGCATACTCAACAAGACGGGCACACCCAAGTCGAGTGCACTGCATCTGGCGAACTGGATGAAGGGCCAGCTGGACAAGCAGCAGCAGCAGGCGCGTCTGGCAGCCGTTGCCCGCAGCTCCCAGGAGAATGTGAGCGCCGAGGATGAGCAATTAATATTTAGCGATAGCGAGCAGGACGAACGAATCACGTATTGGACGCGCCAGCAGCTGGAGAAGCGCACCAAGGAGCTCAATCTGGCCAAAGAGAATGGCGCATTGTCCGCCAAGCCAAACTTTGGCGGCAAACGACTCAGCGGCGTCGAGGAGCTCAGCATGAGCGCCATATCCGACATATACTCGGAGGCCGAAGCTGAGGTGGACGTCGAGGTGGTGCCTAGCCAAATTAGTCAATCCCACAGCACCACATCGGACAGCCAGGTGAGTCCACAGACAAGCAAATCTAAATAGAGTTGGGTGTGGCAGCTACAAACACAAGAGTCTCAAATATTCAAATATTCATTTAAATTGTTGAAAACAATTTCCGCAAAGTAAATCCGCTTTCATTCGAAACCCAAAAATATCATATTTCTTGTGGTCTTTTCAGAATTGCTTTGTAAAAGTAGATAATATCCAAATGCCTGTTTGAACATTTTGAAAAAGATTCAGAAAAATTAGAAAACTCCACTGGAATTGAGGAACACGAATAGTGATTTTTAATTTAGTCAGCTTGATTCACTTCGCACCTATTCTATTTGATTTAACTGAAGTGCAACCTCGTAGATATAGTGAAACACTGAAAATGCAGTTGCTAATCGCTTTCAGCCAGACCAATGCGCTTCACCATATTGCTTTTCGAAGTAACTCAGTCAAAGACGATTGAACAAAGCGTGGACCACACCCAAAACTGTAGCTACTGTAGCCATTGTAGTATTTATTTAGTTGGTATTGCTAGAGCTGGTATTTTGTATATTTGATTGGCCGCCGATAGATCACCGTGCGCTCGAGTCCCATAGTGCTCGACAAGCTGGCCGTGTGCCGTCACTGCCACAAGAATTGCCAGCAGAATGCGGCGAACGGGGGACGTGGCATCGTTGGGGCAGCTGGTGGTGCAGCCGGTTCCTCGTCGCTGCTGTGCACATCGCTCAAGGTGCAGCACAGTCAATCTTCGCCGAATCGTTGCTGCAAGCTAAATGGAGCAGCAAGCAATGGGCCAGGCGATGGCACTGCCATTGGTACTGGTACTGGTACTGGCACTGGCACTGGCACTGGACGGGGCACCGGCAGCGTGACTAGCATGTCCAGCAGCACCATCACCGGTGAGCTGTCATCCAAGGTAGTCGCTAGCAGTAGTCGGCGAGAAACGGGCGACACCGAAAGCGATGTGGCCCAACTAATCACCGATGAACTGTCGCTGTCGCAATCAGAGGCAACCGATGACAGCGTCGGCGCCATGCCCAACAGCAGCAGCAGCAGCAGCGCCATTGTGGCCATCGTCGACACAAAGCTACGAGTTCTAGATCCGCAGCCACTGGCCAATGGTCATTGCTACGGCGCCCATACATCCGCCTCCGTCTCTGCATCTGCATCTGCATCTGCATCCGTATCCGCATCCGTTACTGCGTCCCCGCCCAAGGTGCTGCCACAGCCGCCGCCACGTCGCACACGTATGGTGGCCCATCTCAGCCAGGAGCCGGCGCGCCCACGGGCCAATCAGCAGGTCAAGGCCATTGTGACCATTACGGAAACGGCGCGCATTATGCGCAGCACCGAGCTACGTGCCACCACCAACACCGTGTCCGGCTCGAGCTCGGCTTCTATTTCCGGCTCACCAGCCAAATACGCTGCCTGTCACTGTCGCTGTGCTCCCGAGGATTTCACACAGTCCCAACTCTCGCCGGACAAAATGGAGCAGCAAACATGCAAGCTGCTGGAGTCGCCCAAGCAGATGGCAACAGCTGTGCAGCGCCAGGAGGATGACCAGCTATCCTTGATGCTTATCGGACTGGCACAATTTGCGCCCGCTGCCCAACTGTGCGGTGCTGCTCACGAGATGGAACACAAGGCATCGGCGCCAACGATTGCTGTAGTTCCAGCCACACCGGATGCAATCCTCACCAAGACCAGCACAAATGTCTGGGATAATAGCAGTGGCGGTGCTCTCGATCATAGCACAGGCAATGGTACTGGCACAGGAACTGGTACTGGAGCTGGAGCTGGAACAGAAACGAGTACAGGAACAATAGCAGGTGCAACAACAAATACAGAAGCAACAACAACAACAACAACAACGGCAACCACATCGACAACAACAACGAAACAGCCGAGGCAGGCAATCATTGAGAACATACCGGAGGATTCGTGCGATGAGTCGCCTTTGGAGGAGGAGCCACCTTATCGGCCGATGAGCAATGCGCTGCGTCGCTATGGCACTATGTCCAGTCTGGAGAAGCTACCCTCCGACGAGGTGGACGACGATCTCGAGACGTATACACAGAATGGCCTCAACGATAACGATGCCGACAACGATGGCGACGATGACGACGACGATGATGATGATGTGGATGATGTGGACGATGTGGACGATGCATTGGCGGACAAGGCGCTGGCGCATAATCTAAATGAACTGGCGCCCGGCTGCTCCACGGCTGGGAGCAATCTCACCAATGGCGATATACTAGCCAGCGGTGCATGGACGAATCGTGCCGGTGCCTTTGTCAGCGACAAAATGTCCTTCTTCGAGGAGTCGCGTGCATTCATTGACAAGTACTTGGGCCGCTGGAATGCCAATGAGGAGCAGCAGCACCTAACCGCCAATCAGACCGCCTCCGAGACGGATGAACAGTTAGATGACTGCACCTCGGGTGCCACCAGTGGCGAGGAGGTCTGGGGCACGCCCACCAGCGGCGGCGACAACGATGATATGCAGCTAATCAACTCGGAGAACACGCATTCGGTAAGTGTCTATGGGTATAATAATAGAAGCATCAAGTATATACAAGTATATAAATATATATAATCGTAATCAGCATCAACAGCCGACTCGACTTAACCATGCCCGTCCGTCTGTATGAAAGACTATAAGAGTTAGACACTATTTGAAAAATAAGTTTACTTCAAGTTGATATCATTTTATCGATAACTTTGTCCGCCTGCAAAACAAAAACATGTAAATCGATTATTGATAACAATCAAAGAGCCAAATCCTTTAAGCTACAGCTTTCCTATTTTATGGGAATATACCTTGACATAATATTGCAGCAGGATTCGTTGTTCTTCATAAGTCTTCTGCTGGTCGAGCTCTCTCGACTAGAGCATTACATTTTTGTTTGCAGCTATTCTATATAGATAGATATATGTATATTTAATATATTCAATTATGTAATCTGTATGCAGTCACCCACCAAATCGAGCACCTCGCTGAACGATGACGACGACACGGAGCTAATGATGGATGAGTTGCTGATGGCGCCGCCAATGACGGCGAGCACCATTCGAGGATTATTGCCACGGTATGTTTAGAAATGAGAGAGAGATAGAAACATAGAGAGAGAGAGAGAGAGAGAAAGAGCGAGCGAGAGAGAGAAAGAGATATAGCTAGATCTTTTTTATCTAACTAGCAAATTTGTTAGTGGCCTTAGTTAGACTACATACATATATACAAATAAATATATGTAAAAACAAAAACAAAAACATAAACAAAATAACGCTGATCTATAGTTCTCTCATTAAGTAATTAAGTACATACATATATAGATGAACATAAATATATCTCCTCTTTCACATGTTTTTCTTTTTGTTATTTTTTTTCTTTTTATTTATACGTTTTGGTATTTTTTGTGTAGTTTTTACAGGTGTTTCTTGCGTTCTTTCTATAACTCTATTCACATTGAAACCCACTCGATAACCATTTGAATTCAATTCGTTATTCATTTTTGTATACTTGATGCCAACACATTCGAAATATATAAATATCATCCTGGGATAGCTTTATGGTATAGACCATTGATGAAAAACAAAAAACAAAAAACTAAAAAAAAAAAAATTATAAATTAATTATATTAGTCCCATCATCTCTTTTGTAGTTTTTAGTGTCGAGTGTAATCATAGATAATTATATACGAGTATTTACTACATCTGTATTGTGCTATATACTACATTATTTATCTACATGTCGCTCAAATCAAAATTTATATCATTCCATCACTATAAACAAATTCGAAAAAAAAAAAAAAAAAACAACAAAAAATTCATTGCATCTCATATCGTATATCGAATCGTATATCGTAACTTGTAATGCTTAGACGCCGTCTTGAGCCCCTGTTCGAGGAGGAGACCGAAAGCGACGAAGAGAAAACCCAACAGGACAGCGATGACATCAAAAAGGTGGGTCGTATTTAGAACCAAATCAATACAAAATCAAAATCAAAAACAAAATCAAAAACAAAAACAAAAACAAAAATACAAATAAAAAAACAAAATTACAAACCGAATCAGCAAACAGATTAAAGCACTCTTTTCAAATATCGTTTCAAATATCACAACGTATTTGTTTTTGTGGCGCATGGCAACAGTGGCCGCACTGTGGCGCATGGCAATGCCGCAGCTGTATGCCACTGTACTCCTTCAATGATATTGAAGCTGTGTATTCGGCAAAAGCCGACACTTTAATACTCTTGCAGCTGCCCTACAAAAATTCTATTATTCAATTTTCTGAACTAAACATTCGCCGAATGTGGAATAACTTTTGAGTATATTCAAAAACTGTAAAGCATCTGCAATCCGTTGGTTTTCAATCGAAAACTTCTGAATCGTAATCCATCAACATTGTTATTATTATGCCATTATTTTGTATGTATGCTGCAAGTGTATATTAAAATGTTGCTCACACAGTGTGCTGCATGCAATCAATTGCAATCAATCAAACAATCAAACGAACGAATGCTACTTTGATTGATCTGCTCAATTATTGACTTTTATTTTCTCGTCTTTTTTCCATATGCAACAACAACAACAACAACCAACATAATAATAATAATAATCATCACAACAAAATGTGCTCCAACTGCTCATCACCATCCATCATCTATCTTGAACATCATGAATCGCTCAATCATCAATCACACACACACACACACACGCACACGCACACAAACTCACATTGCATACATCAAACATCAAACATCTCAATTTTTCACTCTATGTGTGTAAACTGTATTTTTGCAACAACTTTGCTTGTCGAAAACTTTGCTTAAAACTTACCAAAAATCACTTGTATTTATTCTTGATATTTTTATATATATATATAATGTTGATTCCTTACTTATTGTATATGTATGCGTGTGTATAAAACTGAAAATATACAATATATATATATGTGTATATATAGAAAGTCGTAGTGAAATTAGTGAAGCTTTAGCCAAACCTGCAATACTGCGAGCTCATAAACATCACACGCCAGGACAGAGACCCACAAGCGATTGAAAACGATAGACAATCCAAATGAATGAACCAAAAAACAGAACCAATCAAATACCCAAACAATTCCAAATCGATATCCAAATCGAATGAGACTCCAAAATTCCAAAAATCAACAAAAAACAAAAAACAAAAGAAAAAAGTAAAAATAAAAATAAACCAAACCAAACCAAATCAAACCATTGAAAACGAACCACTCATAAACCACATCAACTGCAAGCTGGATGCTTTATCAAAACCAGAATTGATTAGTTGAATTCTATTCCCAACAATTGGTAGGGGGAAGCAACGACAAATGGCCACTACCTAGAGGATTTGGCTGGAAGTTCAAGCGACGAGGCAGCCCCAGCAGCGTCCAACAGCAAGAACAGCAACAACAGCAACAACAACAACAACAACAACAAGCTGTATCAGGAGGATCCGGAAATGGATATGGATCTGGATCTAGATATGGATATGGATATGGATTTGGATGCGGAGCCACACTCCAGCGAGGAGCGTCTGCAACCGAATTTGGTCACACCACCATTGGGTCCGAGACCGTTGACCACCACCACAATGATTTTACCCACCACCGCCATAGTGGCGCCACCGCTAGTGGCCTCATCCTGCGAGTATCTACTCGAACAGCGCCCGTCTCTGCGCACGGCACCATCATCAACACTGATCACGACCACGACGACATTAACGACATCAACGACATACGCGATGTGCACGACGAGAACGACGACGATGACGACGACGACGACGATGATGATGATGAGTACGGCGATGCCGACTTTGAGCAGCAGAATCAAGGAACCAGCGACGACGGTGAGTCGAGCTCCCTCATCGACTACTACAACAATCAGCAGCGGGAGCGGCACTATCAACAGCGTCGCCAGAGTCATCGTCAAGCCACCGAGATTTATACCACCACCACCGCCACCTCGTCGTCTATTGCTCACGCAGACAAATCTAAGCGCTGCAGCAATCAAAACGGTAAATTTAACAATCATTAAATCCATCAACGGCTTAATGCTCATCTTAAATATAATAATAAACGAGACTTTTGTGAAATTTGATTGCAGCAGCCACCTCAAAGAAAATCTGGCGCTACTGCTGACAGTGGCTACTCGGCGGATGTCGTCGACGCCGTCAACGCTTCGCCCACAACCGTTACCGGGTCAAGGACAACGCCTGTGAGTACCAGAATCTCTGCACAGTCAGTGGGATCAGCGGTGCCGTTGGCGGTTGCAGCACCGGTGCCCGTCCCAAAACGCCCATCGTCAACGATAATCGAGACCTGCCTGCTGGGTGCCGCAGCGCCGGCCGGCTCCACCACTTCATCAGCAACAGTCTCGAGGATAGCAAGGCCGATACGCCCGACCAGCAAACAGAGCTGCCCAGCTGCAGCGGCAACGGCAGCCGGAGTGGACGCAATCGGTCCACGTTCGTCGGTCGCTGCCCCAGCGCCGCACATTGGCTGCGGTCTAAGTCCAAGACTGGAAATGCGTCTGGCACTCAACCACGACATTCTCGGGGACGAGGACTTGATCTGCTACGAGCCTGGTCCAGATCTAACAACTATTCTGGGGTACGTCTGATATCAACAACCACTATTCAGTTTCAAATAATCTTTAGCCCATCTTTCACATCAAATATCTCAAATCTGAAAAGATTTTTGAAAATAATTTCAAAGCTGATCTGATGCGAAAATAAAATGGTTTCATCAAATGATTTCTGATTAGATTAGAGTGAAGACAATAGGTTGATCAATGTTTAAATATATATAACAAAAACAAAAAGATTAGATTGACGACAATATTGGTACCGGTGCGTGTCCGACTAGAAGATACCCACCAAGCTGTACCCGGTCAAAACATAACAAATATATAGGATGTAGCTCCTTGTCTCTTTAGATTTGAATTGTTCATTGTGTTCATTGATCAGCTAATTGGTTGTCTATATAATGTGCGATATGCGAAATGAGGACTAACTGTTGTTTCGCATTGGCAGGCACGACCTCTCCACATTTCATCGACTGACGGGTCGCGATTTATTGAGTCGTTCAGCCACGAATCGGGTGCAGCCAAGAGAGGCTGTCATATCGTACTCTCAACAACGCAACTCCAAGATGGATACACCGACGGTGAATCGGCGACCACGTCCCGCCCTGTCAACAGCCGGCAGTCATGTGTCCGGGGGACAGAGGAGTCACAGCAGCAGCAGCCACGGAAGTCCGCACGCCGGTGGTTCAGCTCGTGCCGTCGTCGGTCCACAACGCCCGCATCCAAATCCAAATACATGGAACAGTTTTGCATATGTGGGTCGAGCAGGCGGCGGGAGCGAAAGCGTCGCCGACAACAGCACAAGCTGCAGCAGCAACAACGGCGCGAGCAAATTAGGCGATCTGGAAATCTTAGCGAGACGCGAGAAGATATACTGCATGTCTCAATCGAGGAGTGGCTATCAAGTCAGGGCGACATCCGCGACAACAACAACGCAAATGACAACGATCCAGACGACGACGACGATGGCAACGAGACGCGACTGTTTCTTGCCAACGAGCCGAGCAGCAGCAGCAGTCTCTCTGACGAGGACGACGAGTACTATTTCGATGGACGCAGTGGCAGCAACAACAACAACATCAACATCAACAGCAACAACAACAACAACAGCATCAACGACAACGACAACAACAATGACTGAAGCGTGCCTCGAAACGGAAGCGGGCAAATCGAATCGCCTGTAAGTGCCTTGCCACATGTGGCACTACTATCTTCAAATTCCATCTGAGATCCATACACACGACCACCCACCAACCACCCCACCCCTCTTCACTCCACCTGCAGCATTAACTTTATCAAGCGCCGCAACAGCAACAGCAGCAACAGCAATCCCAACCACTCTGACAGCATATTCGCTAACGACTCTCAGCAACAGCAGCAGCAGCAGCAGCAGCAGCAACCGTTGCAGTTGCAGTTGCTGCCACCGTCGAGCAGCCAGCAGCTGCTTAGACAGTCTCAGTCAGCTCAGGGGCCGGATAATGCGGACATGGCACCAATGTCGCCACGCAAAGACAACGTAAGTGCCAGCAAACCTAAGGCTGCAAATCTAATTTCTATTTCTAATTCGAAAAGAATCCAATTAAATCACAATCATATTTATCAAAAAAGTATTGTTCAAATTCAGCTATTTATTTGAGAACTGTTTCATTGAGTTCAGTTCGATTCGAGTCGGTTTGCAGCCTTGGTTTACAAATTTCACAACCGAAAATCATCATCAGGGTTTTGAATGAAGGCGACTTGCACTTCGTAAATTCTGATGATGATTTTTTGTATTAACTTTCTTATTTCTGTTGTTGCATGGTTTGACTTGATGCTAATTATGTTTAACTCCCGCAGGACAAGCCCTCACTGAATCGCCGCCTGTGGAAGCAAATCACCAAACGAAGACGCACCAACTCCGTATCCCAGATAGTCGCTGGCTAGAAACCCAGCTACTCGACACACACTATGTCTCTCTCTCTCTCTCTCTCTCTGTCTCTCTCTCTCTTTTTCTTTCACATGTTTAGATAGATACGTATCTGCGAACAGATGTGTGATATTTGCCAGCGTAAAGCTTTCATTGTTTTACGTACATATATATTCATTCAGTTAAGAGTTAGTTTAGTTTTCAGATTTCTCAAGAGAAAGAGAGAGAGCGAGAGAGAGAGAGAATGAGAGAGAGTGAGAGAGAGATGCTTTACTTTGGCGCTAGAGCAGTAACTGTGCAGCAATAAGTCAACCAAGAGAACTTGAAGCTTTCCCGTCCTGGCACTAAATCACAACAATTTCAGTGTGCATTTCCACTGCTATGCATTAGGCTACTTACTGCTGGTTGTCTTAGTCTGCCGTAGTCAATAGTAAATAGCAAAAAGCACAGTTTCCATTGTAATGCAGAAAGTTACTGGGAAATAATTGAACAAAACGCAAGTAAACTTTTCAAATATATCAATGTTCAATCTCAAAGTGTTTCCAATGTGTTAATGCAGTTTGTTACTGCAGCCACCAGGAGAGAGACGACAGTCGACAGTTGGCAGTCGAAAAGTGGTGCGTTGCCACTGCAAACGTTTAATTGCTGCCAATGTGAGAATGGTCTGCAAATTGTTTTAACTGATATTTAGATACATTGAGCGAAAATCCATCAAAACGAATACGATCAAACGACAATGAAGACGAAGAAGAAGAAGAAGAAGAATTATGTAAAACTTATGCTAAGTTTTTTGATACAATTTGTAGGTAGTGAAACAACCCAAAAAACGAATGATGGACGCTACTAGTCTAATTGCGTCCAAGTCCAATGTGACTCCTGCCAAACAGCTGGGCAACAAGTCGTACTAACTACAATAGCCAGGCCAAGACCACAAAGCCAAACAGAAAAAAAAAAACAAAAAACAAATTACTAAAAACAAATAAACATTGCTCTAACCTAGAAATAAATGAACAGCCAAAAGCATATTAGAGAAAAATGAGACATCGAATGGAGTTGCCTGGAGGCAAAGCTTTATTAACTGTTATTTAACAAACACACATTTAGCAAACAGCTAATTGGGCGGGTCATAGGGCGCACACACACTCACTCACACACCCACACACACACACACACAAACACAGACAATTGAGCCAAAAGAAATTTAGCAAATAATATTAATAAATACTAGTGAAGCATATGAAATATGTTTAGACTATTTTTTAGAGAGAATTATATTGCAATTGGTAGCAAGTTAAATTAGCTTAGGTTCACACTAGATTATCTATTGTGTATGAGAGGCTTTTGAATTGTGTTTCACTTTGTATTCGAATTTGTTTTCTTTTTTCGTTTTTTTTTTTGTATCTTTGATTCGTTCATTCATCAATTAACAATGAAATTGCCTTACGTATAATATTAACTATTTAATTGTATTTGTAGCTTTAAAAGAAAGAGAAGAGAAGAGAAACCTTATAACTTTATACATTTTATGGCATTTTGCAATTGTCATTTGTCCAGTAAAAGGTAAAAACCAACTTAAAAGTAAAAAATTACATTTAAATCGTAATCGTAGTTGCAGTAAAGCAGTTCAAAATCAATTTAAAAAATAAAAATCGCATTTTTCTCAACTATTTACAGCATATTTACATGCATTTTTGTCAGACACAGATAGGATACACACACTCACACACACACACTCACACACACACACACAGTCAGTGTTGAGGACAGGTTGTTGAGAGAGGGGTATGGGGTGGGGGTTGGGGGAATGGATTATAAGTATACATATAGAAATCGAATGGATGTGCATTTTGTAGTTTATTTCACATTGAAATTGTTAAAAGCTAACAAATTATATGACATTAATAAAAAAAAAAAACATAAATAAATTTAAAAACTGACAACAACAAATGATCAAGTACATTTATCAGCTTTAATAGAAATTCTAATAGATTAAAAAATAATAAAAAAAAAACCACATACGTAGTTATATAATTGATATACATACATTAATACTTTGAATAGCATGTACAAGATCGAACTATTAGGAATTTATCACTTTTAATCATTATGCAACAACAACCAATAACAACAACAAGATGATGATGAATTTTAAATATGAATAAAAGGCGTATTTCGATTACAGCTAGAAAAATCGTCCACTTACAATCCCTCACCCAGCAGGGCAGGTGGGCTTTCAAATCTTTATCTTCTTTTTTTTTGTCAAATTTCTTACAATTAAAGTTTATACATAGATATTCATAATTTACTTTATAAAATTAAAATTAAAACACTTTTGAAATCCAATTAAAAACATAAACACACACATTAAGGATTACGTTGTTTTTGATCACTAAATTGTAAATTGATAAACTTAGCGAAATGAATTTTCCTCTTGAAGTTCAAAACTAAAATTCAATTATTTAAAAAAAAAATAAAAATAAAAAAAAACAACTTGAAATTTAAAATAATAAATCAAACTCGAAAGAAAAAGTCAATTTAAATGTGGCGTTGTGTATCTTGTGCAGCTTAAAAAGCAAAAGTTGGTGTAGAATTCTACATTGCATTAAAAAGCAGTGAAGTGAATCGCTTAAGGACATCCCGAGACATCTGAGAGGACTCCAAAAAAATGCCAATCCGAACTGGAAACAATCGTAGATCATACAACTATCGAAATACCATTTTAAGGACTGCCTATAAACTGTGCGGCAATCGAGGCTGATTAAGCTTTGAATATATGCAGTTTCCCACCATTGAATGGATTCCAGCTTTTTGTAGTCATCTGCAGCAATGAACGTATCCGGCTCTATATGGCAAAAATAGAAACAAAAAAAGAAAATAAAGATCTATCTATAGTTCTGATTGCACATCGCATCGCTGGCTACGAATAGCAACAACAATGGCAGCAACAAATTAATTGATAGGGCCCAACCCCAGTCAAAGCTTCAGCCCAGAACTCAGCTGCAGTCGCCGTCGCCGTCGCAGTCGCCGTCCCCCCAACATCGGTTGGTACGCGCAGTGAAATGCAGTTTTGAAGCGTGCCGAACACAAAACAAAAACCAAAAAAAAAATAGAAAAAGAAAACAACAAAAAAGTGGGAGAGGGTGCTCTCTGCTGCTGCTGCTGCTGCTGCTGCAGTAGCTGGCAAGGTTCGTTTCAGTTCGTTTAGAGACCGAGGCGCCGCCGTCGCAGCTGTTTGCTACTGAGCTTTGGCGAGCTCAAAGCTGTCGACGCTCAGCTGAGCGCTCAGTTTGAAAACGAGTTTCGTGGCGAACGGTCGATCTGCGCCAGTCGTAGTCCGTTGCCGCAGTCGTAGTCCGCAGTTTCGCATTCGTGGCCCTAAACAATTTTACCGCTGCCTCTCTCGCCCAACTGTTTTGCATCAGCATCAGCATCTGTATGCGTATGTGTATGTGTACGTGTATGTGTATGTGTGTGCATTGTTTATTTACATACATTACATGCTTATCCATTTGGCGTTTTAATTGGGCAGCGAGTGCAATTGTGTGTGTGTGGGGGCAACCGCTTAGTAAATATTAGTTTCTTTTATTTTTTTTTTGTTTTATTTTTTTTGGTTTTATTTTGTTGTGTTTTCCAAAAAAAAAAAAAAAAAGTCAAAATAGACAAGAATAAAAAACTGCACTTTGAATGTATGTATGTGTGTGTGTGTGTGTGTGTGTGAATTAAGCTGCATGTGAACTAACAGGAAACAACGAGCAATTAAACTGACGACGACGCGTTGGTTGACGTTGACGTTGACGCAGAAGCAGACGCAGACGCAGACGCAGTACGCAGTCGCAGCTAGAACCATGGAGCCCAAGACTGGCTAATTAAGGTCGTCGTCGCTAGGTAAGTTGTGATCTGTCTCTCCCTCCCTCTCTCTCTCTCTCTCTCTCTCCCACTCTTTCTATTCTTCTTCCTAATTATGCCACTGCTGCGAATGCTTCCGTTTGCCTTAGCCGTCATTGAAATTCACTTACAGCAGCAGCAGCAACATAAAGACAAAAGATATATAGCTACAAAGATACACATGTATATGTATCTGTGTGTGTGTGTATGCAGCTACTCACGGATACATGAAGGTGCATAGTGTATATATGTCTATCTATCCATGTGGGTATGTGTGTACATATGTTCGTAGTCAAACGGTAAATATTGCCGGTGCTTAGGCTACAGCACCGCCCGTAACTCCCCAAGGCAAAATTTTGCAGCACGCACAGTGGTGCACATGCCATTTACAACTTATTGAAATCGCACAGTGCTCAAAATAGCTGAGCAGCAATGACAAACTGTTCAGATTAGCTAAGCAATTATAAGGAATTTGGCACTCTGACCAAGAAATTGCATCGAAATGTTAATTATCTCCAACGACCTTGAGAAACATTCAAAAATATTTAGTGGCAATTTATTTAATAAATATACAAAAATTAAGAAAAAAAAATAAAAGCCCCAAAAGCAATAACCTCTAAATTCACAAAAAGTAAAGTTTTTCCGACTACTGACTTCTGACATCTGACTTGTGTAGTTTGTACTTTGCACCACTGTGCGCGGCAAATGCGGCAAATCAAAATGACAGATAGACAGTGTAACTGCAGCTGTGTTATTCCACACTGGAGTTTAGTGTTAGCCAGTGAAAGCAGCGTCAAATCTGCGTCTACTGTATATGTATCTGCATCTGTATCAGCAACTGTATCTGTATCTGTATCTGTATCTGTATCTAAATCTGTATTTGTATCTGGAAAACTAAAATTGTTGCCAGCTGAGAACTTAAGTTGTGCTGCTGCTGCTGCTGCTGCTGCTGTTGCTAACATTCCATCAACATCATCTGAGAGCCATCAACAATAATAATTATCTAACTATCTGGCCGCATAACTATCTATTGATGCTTGTTGCTGAAGTTGCTGCTGCTGCTGCTGCTGCTGCTGCCGCCTCAAAGCCGCAACGGAAACGTGCCACTTGCTTTTAGATCGTTTTTTTTTTTTTTGGTCAGTCATTTTGTATCTGTATCTGTATCTGTTTGTTGTGTATCTTAAGGTCAAAAACCACAGCTGCTAAATGCATATTAAGTAATTTGAAACGAACCAAAACAACACCAGATAACACATCTATGCGGATGTGCGGATATGCGGACATATACATATAGATGTGTGCATAGACAGCAAGATAAATTGCCTAGTTAGTTGTTGTAGCTGTGCTGTTGCTGTGCTGTTGTTGCTGTTGCTGTGCTGTTGTTGCTTTTGCTGTGCTGTTGTTGCTGTTGCTGTGCTGTTGTTGCTGTTGTGAACTCAACAAGTTTTAGTGCCAAAACGGCAAGTGCAAAAATCTATTGCGAAAATTGATTAACAGCAAACCATTACCTACCACCCTCCCCCCCCCCCCCCTTACGCCCCCTGGCCGCCATCCCATTATCCGTGCGTACAGATGTTTAAATTTTGTAAAATTGCTGCTGAAAATATTTATTTTTTATTTTTAATTGAATCTCATATAAAAATCAAACGCAACGCAAACAGTTTAAAAGTGCCGACAAACAGTAATGATAATGATGATTACTGCGATGCTCATGATGATTAGTATGACTATGATGATGATGATGATGATGGTTTTGTTGGCAGATGATCATTGGAACTTGGAACTTGTAGCTATTATTGTGATCGTAACGCTCTGGAATGGCGACAGCTTTTATTTATAATACTCTTGTCTAAAACGTATTGTTCGCTTTTGTCACTTCATTTATGAAAAGCAAACTCATCCATAAATCCAGAAATGTTCTAAGCTAGCAATAATAATAGAATCCATCTATCTGAATTTCATTTTGCTTAGATCCGACTGCTTACTGCTGTACATATATATATATATATATATATATGTATATCTAAGTCCAACGGATGTGATCGTTTTATGTTAAATATAATTGACTGAGAAACATACATTTGATTGATTTTCTTGAGAAATCCAAACAAGCATCTTGCGACTGTGATTGTGCTGCCAAAAGCCTATTAAAAAAAAACAATTTGATTTGCCACAAGATTGTGGTCAGCATTTAGATATATATATATATATATATATATATATAGGTCTTGGAAGGGTATTGAATATTCAACATTGCAAAGAAAAGTCTGCTCTCTTGTTTTTGTTGATTTTTGTTTTATTTCTTATATATTTGATTTTTTTTGGCAACTTTTGTTAAACACATTTCACTGGACAACAGCAACGGAGTAAGTGATAAACTGGTTTCCCAGTTTATTGAATTTTATACATTTGCATCGCACGCAAAAGCGCTTCAAATGTTGAAATGTTGAAATATGTTGTTGTTGTTTTCTTTTCTTATAATCATTTTTTTGATTTGTTCAATAACAAAACAGAAAACAACAAGATGGTTCTCCGGGCATGCTCATAAAACAGCTCAAGGTATTTGAACCCAACGACGCAAATAATATATATATATACGCATATGTATATATATATATATATATATATATCTAAATAAAAGCTCACAATACAATACTGGTCTACGGGCCAAAGGGGGCAGGGGGCAGGGCATGGCTGAGCAGGGCAAGACAACCCCAACCTCAACCCCTTTTATGAAAAGTGTCAGCAGCAGCAGCAGCAGCAGCAGCTGTCTGAGGCTTAAGGTTCACATACATATATAAAGCTAAAAAAAATAAAACAACAACAACAACAAGATTCAACAGCAGCATTCTTTATACTTATGTGTAAACAGGGTTCTATAATTCAGTTAAGCCTTGAACTGTATGAATTTTGTGTTCCCAAACAATTGTTCTCATTTGCTACTGCTGCTTGTTGTTGTTGTTGTTGCTGTTGTTGTTGTACTTTCATGTGATTGCAGTGAGAGAGCTTAGAGCAGTGGCAGTGGCAGTGGCAGCTAGCTGAGAGCATTCTGATTGCTCGCCTTTCATTCACCTGGCGGTGGCCCATGCTGTTCAATTTCCATTCACATCGATGCGAGCTTCATGTTCCCGTCTTTCCACTCACTTTCATCTGAAACGATCTCATTCCCTTTATGGGACCTTTCTAAATTTCTTATTTGACTCAATCTCTGTCTCTCTCTGTGTGTGTGTGTGTGTGTGTGTGTGTGTGTGTGTGTGTGCACAGTGTGATAATATTACATTGATTTTTCACTCATTCCCAGCTGGAATTGGCGCTCATCCGCTAATTGATTGGCTTTTCCAACTCATAACTGAAACTGAAAATACATACATACACACATACATACATACATACGTACATACATACATCCATACATCTATACATCTGTATACAATGTATTTGTTTCAATCGTTTGCTGTTTGGACTCATTTTGCAGTTGGAATTTCAGCAAACTGTCTAAATATTTATGCATACTCACTGTTCTGGTAAATGTTCGCAAATTGTTTTAGTTTTGATACAATTGTTTCCATTATAACTGTTTGTTTGTTTCTTATCAGAGTATCTATGCAGCCGTTGAACCGTTAAGCAGTCAACTTATCTGATCAATTGCCTTTGATAAACATCTTCTGTATGCTTTTCTTTTTTTTTTCTTTATCAACACTTTCTTCCAGCGATCTTAACAGCCATTTCCTACACTTATATATATATATATATATATATATATAGTGGTCGTATGTGGGTATGCTTCAGATCTTGCTTAATGCTTTCCAGGGTACTTGAACTTCTTCTTCTTCTTCATCATCTACTGCGTCGTCGTCGTTGTTGTTGTTGTCGTTGTTGTTGTCGTTGTTGTTGTCGTTGTTGTTGTCGTTGTTGTTGTCGTTGTTGTTGTCGTTGTTGTTGTCGTTGTTGTTGTCTTCTGGCACCACTAACAATGGAACCCCACAGCGGTGACGATGGCTTTGACTGCTCTTTGGTTCTTTAGTACTTTGGAGTTCTTTGGTTCTGCTGCATTGTCTACAGCCAGAGATTCTACTATACATAATAATTAGAATCATGCATAGCTGCCACTTACAGGGTGTGTAGTCATTGCTGTGTGTGTGTGTGTGTGTGTGTGTGTGTGAGTTCGCTGACTGACTGACTGACTGACTGTGACTGTGCCTAGAACCGTAGCTACTGAGCTGCGGGCTGGCAACTGCCAACTGCCAACTGGCAGCTGAGACCGCTGTTTGCTGCTCATAATCACATGCCATAGCCACATAGAGCTGAAGACGCTGCCTATGTATAATACACTCAGCGAAATACTGTATGCACTCCATGAATTTGCTTTTATTTATTTTGCCAGAATTCTATAGTTGCATTGCATTTTTCTTATTTAAGAATAAATATTTGAATATTTAAGCAAAGTGTTGTTCATAAATATATATAAATGGTATACAAATTTTTTTTTTTAGTGTTAACCTGTTCAATTATTTGAAATTTGAAATAGGTTGCGACACCTTCCGCATTACATACAAAAGCATTTCGCTCAGTGTTGCTAGATTTGGCTATGGCTTGTCGCTCATTAAACATGGCTGCGTTTGTGCTAAGCAATAACAAAGCCAAAAAGAATCAAATAACGCAAACAGATTTTTGTTTTGTTCTCGATTTTGTTGCTGGTGTTGTAATTCTTTTTTCTTTTTTTTTCTGTTTTTCTGTTTTTTTGGCCAAAAGCAAATGGTCAAATCGTTACCAAATTGATTGCCGACAGAGTCGCGATTACTTCGATGTCCGATTGCTGCCACTGCCATTAATCACAGCTCAGCAAATTGAATTCTGTGCATGTAGCTCTTCCTTAACAAAAGTCGACAAATTAACGTGTTTTTAATTGGGCCCCGGCCAACTGGAAGCACTAAAAGTAACAGCTAAAAGCTAAACACCAACAGCAAACAGACAACAGACAACAGCCAAACTCGAAGCATGCCACGGCAGCAGCACCACAAAATAAACCAACAACAATGGCCAATTGTCATACAGAGTCGTTGAACTCGCCGAGTTATGCGCCAAGTTAATTATGATAAACGCTTAGCGGACTCGGACTCGGACTCCGACTCCGACTCCGACTCAGACTCTGGCTGAGATTGTGGCTGAGGCAGACGGACCTGCGCGGCGTTGATTAGCCGTGTTGCAAATGCCTCTCGATTTAACAATTACTAATTAATATGTATATATCTATATATATACATAGATATGCATAAACACATACATGTATATATATAAATATAGATAATTGCTATTTAGGATGATGCAGCTTGTGGCATGACCTTGACAAGGGCGCAGCTCGCTTAAAAACATGTTTGCACAGAAACCGGTATCAGTTCAGACTGCCTCCCTTCTACACACTATATATTTGTACAGCAAGAAAAGTGTCATCCACTCATTATTATTGTAGACTCTGGCAACGCTCCAAAGATTTTTATGTGACACTGTCCGCTGTCTACTATATTTTGGGGCGGGTCACGTGGCATGCCTCTCATTACACAGTACACTCAGTCATAAATGAAATGCGACCCAACAATAATTCATCTCTTTATTACAAGTTTCTTTATCTTTTTTACTATATATATATATACTTTTTTTTATATATATGTTGTCCGTCCACCCAAAACTATATATAAGCTTGATCTGCATCACTAGTCGCGATTATATATAGTTCCTTAGTTGTAAAGCTGTTCTAATGAGGCTTGGCACATAACCGATTTTGGAGTCAATCGGATTGCATCACTATATCATCATATATAGGAACGATCGGTCTACCGATGCGATCTTCTGTGAAAAGACATTCGCAGCAAGCTCAAAAGTTATGCTTCTAGGAGTTGTTGCTCAACATCTGACTACTATATCATATATGATATATATATATATATATATATATATATATATACGCTTTACAAGGGTATGTAATCTTCCGTGTGGCCGGCGATAGCCTGCCTCTCTTGTTTTTCTTTTTAGTTTTAGATTAATATGCATTTTCAATTGCAACGCTCGACGATTGTGTTGCGTATGAAAGCGTGAAAACGCACTGATTTCAAACAGCGACTATCCATCCGATGAATAAACAGAATAATAAATACATGCACACTCACGCACATACATCTATATATATCAATATATATATATATTGATCAGGAAGGGGCTCAATACTGCTTTCATTCGTATATGAAAATATGTACATAATTTGATATCGCAAACATCGAAATGGAGGTGTTATGTTATGAATATTTTATATAACTTAGATCTTTCTAAACGATATGAACATTCCAAGCTAGCTTTCTATAATTGCCAGTAGGCCGCAATATATAATCATAAACTGATTGATTGGTCGAAAAAAATCACATAGATTTATCTATAAAGTAAGAAAGTCACTTCGCACACCATATTTACTAGAAGGGCTGTAGTTATTAAGTGGAAAAGGATTTTTTTGGTAACTGTAGCAATTGCAACTTGCAGCTAAAGCGCTGAGCCATAATATTTGGTAATGCATTTGACCGTAATTTGAGTGTTTGAAACCACTGAGTTGACTCTAAGCAGCCCATTCAGAGGCCACTTAAACATTTAAACATTTAAGCATTTAAACAGCGCCCCAGCTGAGTTATGCCTATGCCCTATGCTAGGGATTTTTTGTTTAGTTTTAGCCTTATTTTGTTTTTGTTTCTAGTTAGTTTTGATGCTCTGCGAGCCGTGTCGGAGTTCGTTGATTTCTTTTGTGTTGTCGATTGCATAATTTTTGCTTTAGTGTGTTGTGGTTTATGGTTGTATTGTTGTTGTTGTTGTTGCTGTTGCTGTTGCTGTTGGTTTTGCTGTTTTGTCTACCGTTTGATTTGTATTATTACTTAATTGCTTTGAACCTGAAAACACCTAACAAAAATAAAAAAAAAAAACCTAGAAAAACAACATAATCAAACACCTCCCATTTTATTGTGACTGTCTGCATATATTAATGAGCCACAATATTTACATATATTGTGTGTAAATTCATGTTTTTTTTTTGGTTTTTGTTTTTTTTTTTTGATGTAGCTTCTTTCTAAACGTAGAAAAACAAAACACGCGCCACAAAAAAAAGCCCCAAAAAACAAAAAGAATTAATTTAAAACCCAACAATCCCAGTTGGTTTCATTGTCACCAAAGCGTTGACATTGAAAATCGGGCCAAGAAAGAAAGAAGCACGATACAAAAAAAAAAAGAAAAAGAGAAAAAAAGAGGAGCAGCAGCTGCAAAAGTGGTAGAAGAAGAAGCCGCAAAGAAAAGCTACGTTTTTGGTAGCGTAGATGAAATGTGAGCAGCATAAGCATTGAGGCAAATGGGTCACAAAGCTAACCAGCTGTTGGGCAAGGGCCATTTGGAGACGTGCGTGAAATACGCGAGTTCGAGATGTGGCCAAAACATTGTATAATATCATTTGAATAAGTGACATGACTTAACTACAAGCAGAAAGAGAGTCAGGAAACTTGACATACATTGATGGGTTGCAAAACAAAAACCATTATCTGACATTATTTGACATTATTTGACATTCGTTTAGCCATCGGGGATTCTAATCATTTAGGCACTTTGTATAAAAGGCTTAATCCAGAAAAGAAATATATTCAAATGTGTTTATATAAGTTGTGTATAGCCCCTAACAGGACCAGAACCATTTTGTGGCACAAGAAGGCACAGAAAACGGCAGCAACTGAGGAACTGGGGAAAAAGTCATAAGTGATTTTAATCACTTGAAGTCTCTAAGTGATTTTAATCAAAAACAGTTTCAGTTAATGGCAAGTAATAGCCATGGGAAAGAACAGATTTAGAATACTTACCAGTCGCTTGATGCGACATTGTAAACTAAGCTAGCTGAACTAGATATATGCGAAAGCGAACTCTGCCGATTTTATGATCCTGAGAAACAATCCTCAAAGCACATCATATCACACACATTGTGTCGCCTTGGCCAGGAGATATATCATCTCCTACCTTGGGAATACGTTTTTTAAACTCGGCTGAGATGGACACGCTCAACCCGACAAAGATTCCTATTCTTAGATTCTTAGAAGGGAGCCCAATAGATCTAACAGGTCAAATATATAAATTGGATAACAACTGCTTAAATTTTATATATGGAACTGCAACTCTAAAATACTTTTGAAAATATTTGCAGAGTCTACCAACTGTCCTGTGGGAACTTGGAAACTGCAGACCATTTAGAACTGATAGCGCTGAAAATTACTTTTTAAGCAAATTATAAATTATAAACTTAAAACATATTTTGGCAAACAATCACAATTTCAGGAGATCTAAAAATATATACGATGTAATCATGATAAACTCTATCCGCTTCAATACACAAACCAGTTTAAATTCTATCAAAAATATATATATATTTTTGTCAACTTTATTGAAGATACTATATCTAAGCTATTCTGAATAGATATTGGGAGATGTTGGGTAAGGCTCTATGATGAAATCCAAAACATTGGCAATGCTGTGTAATCCCAATAGTTACGTGACCAGTTTCCAATATAAAGGTATACATATATATATATATATATATATATTTATTTAATTAATTTATTTTTTTGTATAATATTTGCTGACCAGGAAACTGGGTAAACCGAATACAAAAAGAATAAAAACGCTACAATTACTCAAGTATTCTATATTCTATATGTATATCGAAAGCAATACTTATGTACTATAACTTTTACCTTATGTGTGTGTTGTTGTTGTGTGGGTGTATGGGTGTGTGGGTGTGTGTATTTGAGGCTGGAAGATGTTGGGCAAGGCCCAAATGAAGACGTGCGTGAAATACTCTTAAGACGCGCCCATTGTATAATGAGGTTGTTAGAGGCGATCGACGGCCTGCTAACAATGGTAACAAGCAAAACCGACACGTTGTGATACGATATGGTATATGTACACACATACACACACACACACACACACACATACATACATATGGACATACGTGACATGGCTGAGTTATAAGAGGCTTAGCTATAGATTTATATAAGTTAGTTAGGCGGCAGTTGTTTATGGGGAGACTTTTTGGCGAATGCCATTAACCAAATGGCCAAACGGCTCAAATCATGCGGCTGGCTTGCGTGTTGCAAGTGCTTCCTGCTTTTTTTTTTTTTTTGTTGCAAACATGCATCAGCACGCACTGGACACACAGAGCTAAGCAGAGAGAGAGAGAGAGAGAGAGTGAGAGAGAGATGTGAAGTGATCGTGTGGGAGAGAAAAGGCGAGGCGGAGAAAGGGAGAGCGTGAGGCGCAACTTGTTTGGCCAGTAGACTGGATACGGGTTGCATACTCGATTTTGGGGCAGCAGAAAGTAAAACTCGCAACTTGCAACTCGCGACTCGCTGTTGCAATTGTTGTTGTTCTTGTTATTGTTGGTGCTGTTGTTGTTGCTGTTGTTGTTTTCGGGGTCCATGCCTGGGACGACGACTGCAGGTGACATACATTTTTCGGCAGCAAGTCCTAAAATAATTTTACTTTTTCTTGCCTGGCCAACTTGTTTCGACTCGTTTCGAACACCGCCTGGCTACTTTCTCTGCCCTGGCCAAAAGCGAACAACAGCAACAACAACAGCAACAACAACAACAACAACAAACGTGTTCATCATTGTGGAATGTTTTCAGGTTTTTCTAGTTAGCATTTAGCACCTTGTTGTGGGGTCCAATTCAAGGTCGCGCTCTTTTCTCACCGCCAGCTGTCAAATTGCACACAAATAATCTGTCTCTCTCTCCCTCTCTCTCTCTCTCTCTCTCTCTCTCTCTCTCTCTGTCTCTCTGTCTCTCTGTTTCTCTGTTTCTCAAAATAAATGAGGAGAGTCTCAACAGCTGACAGGCAACATTGCAAATGCCTTACTGTGTATATGCAATTATTGCGAATCCCCAAAATCCGTATCCAGTCAATGACATTTTGGCCTGAGCCAAATACATTCACCTTGCCTTCTCCATTCTCCATTCTCCATTCGCCAATCTCCAGTCTGTTGTCTGTAGTCTCCACTTGTGTGTGTTGAACTCGAATTTTGAACTCTCCCATCTTTGGCTCGCAGCTGAGTTTCTTCAGGCGAGTCCGAGCTGGAATCTGATACCCGCAACAACAAACAACAGCAAACAACAACAAATTCATCACTTGTCCAGTGTCGGGTGGTGGTGTACGTGGCAGGTTGCTGGTAATCGATACAACAGGGTCACCAGACCGCAGCTCTCTCGGATGCATTTCTTCTAGTTCCGCTGAAATCGCACACTGAAATGCACAACGTTAATATGGGTTTATATCCAATTTAGATCAGATCTCTCGAAGTTGTTTAATAAAACTGTAAATTGAGAAAGCTTCCCTTGTGCATTGTGCATTTTTCTACATGCCACACAACTGCACAACATAGAAATAATCATAATAATAACAATAACAATAACAATAACAATAATAATAGCAAGAAATGTTCACATCTATTTATTTATTGTATCTAGTAACCAAAATAATGATACACTGTTTGTTTCTCCAGTATTTATTGAGCTGACATTGTGTAGAAATTGATTAGGTTCGATTATATAGCGGGTTGGGTTCAATGGGCTTAAATCCGATCAGGTTAACCTGGCTGGGGCTAAGATTAGTCCAAGCTTATGGTTTGTGATAGGTCAGGTCAGGTCTCTGTTGCCGTTTTTATGTGAGATTTGTGGCTTATACACCATTGTTGAGCACTGGCTTGGTTTAATCAACCAGAATTGTTTGTCTATGAATGCTAATTGATGTTTGGTGTGCAATCAGCTTAGCCGCCTGGCTGCCCATTCAGCCGTCCAATTTCATTGATGAAGTTACGGCTCGCCCCACCCACTCCAACACACACACACACACACACACACAGAGCAAACTCATATCTACATATCTGCCTGGCTGGGACAGCGAAGCCAAGGTGAGCCACATTTGGAGCACCGTTGCAATGCGAACCCACCCAGGTGAACAACAGCAAAGAGCAAACAGCAGCAGCAGCAGCAGCAGCAGCAACAGCAGCAGGCTGGGCGGACAAAATGTAGCCAAAAGTGACCAAAATACAAGCAAATATGGCCAAATGAATTTAGCTGCATTGTTTTGTATTATTTTTATTTACCCTTGCCGAGAATATTATAGTTTTGTCGTGCAATTTGTAACACAAACAGTTCCTCAAGTTCGCAATAAAAATACTTCAGCTTGTGCAAGAAAGAGTCTCCATAGACTCGGAAGGGAGTAAAATAGATCGCAGCAAATATATAGAATTATACTACTATATTATAAAGCTGCCATAGCAACAATCGGTCGAGAGCTGAGCTACTGCAAAGATAACCAAGCTAATCGAATCAAACTCATCAGTTGTGCTGCCAATATCGGACTAAGTAAGCAAATAACTCTTCGGGTTAACTGCGCTCTGCAAGGGTATGCAATTTTCGATGGACGGTTTTTTTTTTTTGTTTGGGGGGGGGGGGGGGGAGATGGGAGGGAGCTGCATATTTGACATGCCCAACAGCAGAAAAGAAACAAATCTAATCAACAACAGGCAGTTGCTGTAGATGCAGTTGCAGATACAAATACATATTCAAGATACTTTTGCCGCTTGGGCCTGGGCGGCAATTGTTTAACTTGGCAACCGGTTGAATGCGAGTACTCTCGACTCTCGACTCGCGCAACTCGCAACGCGCAACTCGCAACGCGCAACGCGCAACTCGCAACGCGCACTCATACTTGTAATTGTAATTAAAAAGCGCGGCCGGGCAAAGCTAACGAGCCAAGTTAAGAGCATTGCGCATCTGTGTGGGACTTGGGATTGGATTGGATTGGATTGGATTGGTTTTGCTTTTTGGTTTGGATTGGTTTGGATGCGCGCGGCACTTGTCGACGATTTCCTGTCATTAGTTTTGCTGCATGTCA
The DNA here is from genome assembly GCF_018153295.1 of Drosophila grimshawi. Taxonomy (NCBI): domain Eukaryota; kingdom Metazoa; phylum Arthropoda; class Insecta; order Diptera; family Drosophilidae; genus Drosophila; species Drosophila grimshawi. The sequence continues at coordinate 16,760,762 of NW_025063692.1, read as the reverse complement.
AGGTTGTTGCGGCAAGCCCAGCAGCAATCGCAACATCTTAACGATACTTTTGTGCAATTGCAGTATACATGTATAAATATATATATATATATATATATGTGTATATATATCTCGTAGATCGAGTAGCTGGCTGCTGCCCACAGTTTCAGGTTTTGATTTGACGCGCGCAATTAAGGCTCAGTGCGCTAAACGTCTTTTCAAATGAAATGCAATCCAGTTATTATCCAAGTATGTGCACAAGAAAGCCTCAAAGCAAAAGTTGCAGCTGGCAGTGCAACAAAAACAACAACAACAACAATAGCAACAACAACGACAACAGCAACAACCATAATAACAACGACAACATTTTCATTTCTCTTCACTTTCTTCCACGGCAAGATCGCTGTGCAGACTCTTGTTGCTTGGGCTGGCAAAAAAAAAAAAAAAAAAAAAAGAAAAAAAAAAAAAAAAAACTGGCACCTTTACTTATTTTGTTGTTTCTCGTTGCAATGTGAAAAATGTGCGGCGCTATAACAAATTTATGAGCACCACTTGCCTGTTGTTGAGTTGCAGTTGCAAGTTGCAACACCAGCACTACCAGACCCCGTACCGAAGCAACAAGCTGCACCATGATTTTGTTGTTGTTGTTGTTGTTGTTGTTGTCGCCTGTTTGTTTGTTTCGAGGGGGGCTGCGACAGGTTACCCCAGGTTGCGATTATTGGGCGACATATTCGGCATTCGGAATGCAACATTCGACACATGCAGCTGGGCAGCATTTCGATAATGACAGAGACAGACAAACAGCCAGCTGAACAAGTGTCAGACCGAGAGAGAGAGACAGAGAGAGAGAGCGAGCGAGCGAGTTGGCTGCTTACAAAAATAGTTGCGTGAGAGAGGGATCAGCTTGTCCATTGTCATTGTTTTGATCGTATGATCAATCGTCTGATCTCATGACTGCTGCAGATGCAATAAAAATAAAGAAAAAAAAGAAAAAAGAAAAAGGTTAATTGAAATGAAATCGAAAGCGCACCGCGACCATATAGAGAACCACACTGAGGCAAAGAGAGTGTGAGAGAGAGAGAGAGAGAGATAGACTGAGAAATTGGTATTCCTCTGGATCAGAGCCGAGACTTTGAGATTAGGCTTTTCATTCAAAATTGTTTATTTTCAAAATTACATTTTTTTTTTAATGTGAAAATGTGAATCTTGAAATTGGTTTTCAAACCGGATTCCAAACATCAACTGAGCTAGTCTATTTCGTTTAACTGTCGAAATTCATCAAGAAATTAAAACAAACTGCTTGTTAAAGTTAACTCGATGTTTAATTCAAGGAAATGTCCCAGTTAAGCATGAACACTTTCAATTATTTGCATGTCATCCTTGTCAGACCAATAATTATTCCTACACTCATGGCTTTCAAGTGCCTTTTAACTTGTCTTAAAGCTCATTTAAAAACAACAAAAACAAACACTTTTTCTATACTTAATGAGATTGCTTTTATTATAACATATCTTTAAAATAGTGAAGGTATAAATCATAAATATAACCGAATTTAAAAGACATTCTTATCTTATAGCCTCAGTCTGCTTTTCTCAGTTATGGTTTCACTTGCCCTGCGTCCTATTTTCTGGGGGACTTACTAAATATTCTGTGGTAAACCACCTTTAGCTGTTTAATTGACAAATGATTTGTAAAAGTAAATGGAAATGTGGTGAATGGGGCATTTAATATACCCTAGATACGAGCTTAAATACTTCAATTCAAGTATTGCATGCTGAACAATGGAATTGTGGCAACCCAAGCGGGCTAATGGCAATTAAGTGAGTATCATGCAAGCCCAACTTGCAGCTGGATCAATTGAACAAAGTGCACTGATAGGTTCACTTAAGGCACAAGCTGATAGCTCAACGATATAAAGATACTATATAAAAGATACACACACACACACACACACATGCACACATGCACAGTTGGCCGTAATTGAACCTGAGACGCAATGCAATTGTCATGCAAAAGTTCTAGAGAGTGTTCCAAAGGGGTCGATTGGGTGTGGTGGTGAGGAGGGAGGGTCTGTAACTGAGGTCTGGCCTGCAATTGACCCAATTCTCTGCCGTTGTTGTTGCTGTTGTTGCTGTTGTTTGCAAGTTGCTGCTATTGCCATGTGTTTTTTTGCAGTCATTAAGGCTGACAGCGATGCAGTGTGGTGCGATGTGGCTGACAGTGTTGTGTTCTATTCTGCTTGTGGTGCAGTGTGCTGCAGTGTTATCTAGTGGGCTAGTAGGGCGCAAACTTAACAGCTGGCATTGATTGAAGCCTAATTAAAGTAAAAGACGCGCTCACTGACTAACTAGCAGATCTGGGCAGATCTCAGTGGTGGCTTGTACTACTTGTATCTAGAGCAGCCACCAGCAGATATATGCCACAATAACACGTATATAAATTTATATATACATATGTATATATAAGTATGAAGAGTTGAATACCGATGCATATGATAGATGTACCATATATGGTATGCATAACATTCCCATCGAATCATGGTGTTTTTCTATTTTCCATACATATTTTATATTGCTGTCCAATTTGTGAGTTTCTGTTTTTTTCATTGTAAATAATAATTCAGCGTTTTTTTTCAATTTACATTGACCGATTTGAAGTTAAATACCCGTGAGAACAAATAATCTTTTCAAGTACGAACTCTTCAGGTAAATGATTTCTTTGCCAGCTAATATGATTCAACCAACTAATGATCAGTACCAAGTCAGACCTTAAACAGACTATATATATATATAGATATATCTATATCTTTAGCATGTAGATAACTGTGTTAAACGCCCTTCTGGCTTATGCCGCTGGTTACAGGGTATTGAAAGAAATAGTAAAACGTTGCAGCCTCTTGTGACTTGCAAATGTAGAAAATCTGTGTAGAAATCTCTTTTTTTCACTTTTCGCTTTGTGAGTGGCAAGAACAGCCCCAGAAAAAGAATAGCACAAAAACAACAACAACAACAAGAACAACAAGAAGAACAACAACTGTAACAACAACAGCAGCGAGCTGCGGCGAGAAGAAAAGAGAGCCAATGAATGATCATAACTATCATTACGCTGATCATATGGTTTTATTGTCGAATTTGCCGTCGTGAAACTTGTTTATGTTGTTGTTGTTGTTGTTGTTGCTGTTGTTGTTGCTGTTGTTGTTGCTGTTGTTGTTGCTGTTGTTGTTGCTGTTGTTGTTGTTCTTGTTGCTCTTTTTTCGGAATGAGTTTGTGCCACTTTTTTTCTTTTTCGTTTTCTTGAAGACAACAACAAAAAGAATTTCCGTAAACGGGGTCAACAGCGCGATTACAGCGAGACACAACTCTTGGCCAATGCGTTTAATTTTTTTTGTTTTTGTTTTTGTGTTTTTTTTTATTTTAGTTTTTTCATTTTTTATGTTGGCCAAGTGAAATGTTTTGGCATGACGATTTGTTGATGCTTTCGTTTTTTTTTCTTCTTTCTGCATTGCTGTAGCAGCGACCTGTTAATTGTACTTATACAACACTCAATCCAACACTCCCCCCGCACACACATACACACAGACACACACAGATACAGAGTGTAGACTGTGAGAACCGATTTTCAATGTTGTGTGTTAAGGTTGAGGTTATCAGTGCAGCAGAAAACGTGTTAAAGCACACAATATCACAGCAAAGACAAGGACGCCCGAAATAACAATGTAAACACAATTGATAAACAACTAACTGGGATAGTCGGGGCAGGGGGCGGTGTGCAGGGGGGCGTGAAGGTAAAATGGAAAACCGATAGACACTGGCCCGAGTGGCTGACGGGCCCTTGGAGCATGCCATTGTCGTCATTATATATCGTTATTATCATTATTATCATCATCGCCAACATAATCAACAACAAGCATCGTGTGGTATTTGTTGTGTTTACACTTTGGAGTGCTTTCTGATAAGCGGAAACAATAAGCAATTTTTTTTTCTTTATTTCTTTTTTTTTTTTTTTTTTTTGCTGTGGACCCCCCCTCTATATAAATAGGGTCGTTAATATGCGAGTCAAACATGCCTTAAGTGATTTAGATGCGAATCGCCACACACCCAAAAAACACACACACGCAAACACACACACACACGCAAACACACACACACACACACACTCGATCAGAATTATCTGCCCCGACAAGTTATGGAATTTGTTAATAAATAACTGTAACTGCTTTTTTGTGGCCCGACTAACTAAAAGCTCAGCAGCGCTCGGCGTGTCAAATGCACGCTTCATTTTTTGGATTTTCAACAAATTGGGAATTTGCTTTGAGGCGTTCGTTTTAGTTAATGGATTGCCACCAAAGCTCCATCTATATCTGCCTTGAGAAACACGTATAGAATTAATTATGTCTGTGTGTGTGTGTGTGGATAGATAATGATAGCAATGCTCATGGGTCTTGGGCAATCATGGAAATAGTATAATCCAAAGTCAATTTGAACTTGTTGTTCTACATAAAAATATATCGCCTTTTTTCTATTATAAAATAGGACAGCAACTGGCAGATAAAAGAACTGCAAATATGAAACTAAAATTTGAAGACATCTAATGGGTTTATTACGTAAATCCATCACTAAAAACAATAAATCATCTTAAATCAATTTCAATCACTTTTTACAACTAGATTTACGTGTTGGCCAAACAGATTTATTCAGCTGTTATGCAAGAGTAGCTAAAGCTTCATTTATTTCAGGCTCATTACATTATTTGATGACTTTATTATGTGCATATCAGATTTCGCATTAAGCCATTCTAAATTGTTTACCGCCCGCCCACACAGCTGTTTAGCTGCGTCTAATGTTTGCCATAGCTGTTAGCTGTTGGCTATTAGCTGTTAGCTGTTGGCTGTTAGCTGTTGGCTGTTAGCTGTTAGCGGGTAGAATTTAAATATGTAGGCATCAAAGTAATTAAATAATCCAAAATCCAAACCCATTGGCTTGACTTGATTGACTTGGCTGCTAGTCAAACCTTGCGGCGCGCCCCTTTGCGGCAATATGCCCATCTTTGGGGGCAACAACTTGAAAATTGCCGAGTGCCAGCAATTAATGAAGATGGTAGAAAATTATAGATGATGTCATGTGTGCACGTGTGTGTGTGTGTGTGTGTGCGTGTGTGTGTTTGTGTGTGGCTAGGCGAGGCGAGGCAAGGCGGCCTCCTTAGTCAATGCCAATTGATAGGGGGCACGATACAAAATGGTCACGCATGTGCCGCTTAAAGGCAGAGGGCCACTCCTGCCACACTCAACTCCCATGCACAAACTTTCTGCAGCAGCAGCAGTGGGAGCAGTGGCAGCAGTGGCAGCAGTCAGGAGCGCACCCAGAGCGTAACCCACGACAGCGAGCGTAGCGCTGAAGGTCGCACTCAGAATAAATTTTTAAAAGCTTTCGCAAATAGCAGTAGCAGTGGCAGTCGCAGTCGCAGTAGAAGTCGCAGTCGCAGTAGCAGTCGCAGTCGCAGTAGCAATCGCAGCAGCAGCGACGCCACGCCGTCACCTGCTGTCTTATGTCTTATGCAACGCACGCGGCTTTCAGCTCGCAGTTCAGTTTGGCCGACTGGCGCGACAAGTGAAGATAGCACACCGCATAAACGGTAATCACAAAAGCCTCGCTGCGCAGCACATAAACTACATACATACGTATGTATTTGTATGTGTCTATGTGTGTGTGTGCATGTGTGCATGTACAGCTATAATCTGTCAATTGTGCGCTGCAGTTTTTCCTTTCACTGCGCCGGCGCCAATTGCTCTTATTGCTGATAAGATAAAACAGCAGCAGCAAACAACAACAACAACAATGTGAGAGAGCGCAAGTGTGAGCACACAAAGAGAGAGAGCCTTGATTGGTGCGTGCGTTGTTATTGTTGTTATTATTATTACTCTGTGGATTGCTGCCGTCTGCCGCTATTATTAGAGAGTTACCGTTGCTTTATTATTGCCTGCCCGAAAGCTACTATTATTTGCCCGCATGCGTGTGTGTGTGTGTGTTCGTGTGAGTGTGTGCTTTGCTGCTAGTATTGGTGTTGTGTATTCGTGTTCGTGTTCTATGCATATTTTGCGCGTTTTTTGTTTTCAGTTTTGTTAACGTCGTCGTCGCCGCCGCCTCGCAACGCTGCTGCCAAAGCAGAGAGTCCGCCACAGCAGAACACAAAGAAGCAGCAGCAAAGGCAAGAACGTAAAATAAAAGAAAAGCAAAGAAAGGAAGACCAAAGCAAACACACCGCTAGCCGCAGTTAGTACGCAGTTCTAAGCACCATTTTTTTTTCAAGTTTACTTAAATGCGGACTATATTTTGTATATTTGTTTGTGTACGTGTTGTGTGTGTGTGTGTTTATTTTCTGTTTTAATGACAAGCTGAAAATTGTTGAACAATAACTGCACATAAAATATAAAAATACAAATAAAAAACAGAAACAGAAAGAAAACAACAACAGCAAAAACTGCAGTAGCTGTGCACGAGTGCTGGCAAAACAAAACACAATGAAAAGTGGCACGCGAAATTCTAGCTACAAATAATGCCAATAAGAAAATGACCCCCATAGGGCCGCCCAAGTATACAGTTGGTACAAGTGAGTGAGCGGCTCTGAGAGTGAGTGTGTGTGTGTGTGTGTGTGTGTGTGTGTGAGTGAGTGTCTGTGAGTGTGAGAGAGTAAGTGAGCTATTGTTGACATTGCGGCAGGCAATTGTCATTTTGACAGCTTCCACAATTCCGATCGGCGAATGATGAATGACTCCAATAACAATAAAATGGAACAAATTTGCTGCCAATCAGTGAGAGTTTCAACTGCTTTTTCTTTTTGTGATAACTTCGCATGAGATGCGACTATTCTGTGACTGCTATTATAATTGTTGTCATTCCTTTTATTTATTCATTTGTTTCGCTTTACTTTTTTTTCTTTTTTTTTTTTGTTAATTTCAAATTCAATTTTTTTGTGCTTTGCTTGTGTTTATTTATCTGTTATTGGAAACAAGTGGAACTTGGGGGGCTTATGAGCAAACATTAGAAACTTTTGATAAACCGACTTGTTATGATTGCATAATTAACACCGTTCATTATATCCTACAACCTTCAGAGCAATAAATAATATATATATATATATATATTCAGTTTCTGTTGCATTTGATCTGCGTGCTATTCTAAAAATCTCCTCATCTCTTGACTTTTTTCAATATTAACAATTCTCGATGATTTTTTTTATTGTAATAGAATAACTTGCACTTGACATTTATTATTAATATCTATCGCTATTATGTCAACAGAAGCTGTAGTAATAAATATATGATTCCACTTTTTATTTATATTTTCACCCTGAAGCTAGAGTTATGCAATCGAATTGTCTGTCTCACAATAGATTGCCGTACTAAACGATATCTTAAGTAGCAAAGTCATTCAATTATCTGAAACAAATGGACTTGGCACCTGCATGGGCCATCCGCTTATGTGACCCAGTCTGGCTGGGCTTACAGTGGCATCCAGCCAACAACAACAACAAAAACCAAAAGTGGCACAAATGGAAATTAGTCTGATAAAGGCCTGCTGAATGTTATTTAGCATCGGTTCTGGTATTAGTCACGAAACCGGCTGATAACTCGGCGCTTCATTTTTTCTTTCTATTTTTCTATTCCAATTTCCAATTTCTACTTGCCTGTTTATTTTTTAGTCAGTGTAGATAATGTCACTGTGTAAACTTTTCCACAGGTGCTTGAGTTTCTTCTTTTTTTTTTTGTTGTTATTCTTTTTGCCCCTATAGTATTTAGTAGTTGGCCAGAATTTGCATAGTTGTTGCTGCTGACTCGCGACTCGCTGGCGCTGGGGGAGACTGCATAATGAAACGCAGTGATGAGCATCAATAAAAATTCCGGCACGTCGCCACCAATTGTGATATCATCGCCTAAGTTTGGATGAGTCTGAAATCCCAGCTTCTTGACTCGTCGTCACTCGTCTGCGTCTGCGTCTGCGTCTGCGTCTCCCTCGCCGTTTCCGTTTTAGCCGTAGCTGCAGTGCCAATGCCAATGGCAATGTCGTTGGATTTATTGCACAATATCTACATACAAATGAATGTATCTGAAAACAATCAAATAACATTTACACACAGCTAAATATAAGCCTGTGTTTCACTCCAAACAACGTAAAAATGCCAACACAAACCACAATGTGACTCTCAGGCTTATATTTATTTATACATGCACATCGACATGTGTACAAGTAAATATAATCAGTAATTCCTAAGCTCCGATTAATCATCAATCACTGAGTTGTTGTTGTTTGTTGTTTTTTTTTTATTTTGTTTTTTACATTTTTTCTAGGGAAATTTCGTTGTGGTTTACCTCGTTTTTGGTGTTGTTGTTGGTGTTTTTTTTCTGTTTTTTTTTTTTTGCTGTATTTTTGGAATGTTTGCACTTCTGATTCGGCTTATTAGCGCAAGGTGGCCCCAAAAATGGTACTGAGCTGGTACTATAATTTAAAAAGCATACATACAATTATATCGCACTGCGTGTGCATAACGGTAGAAAGTTACCAATTTTGTGGCCAGTCCTAACGGTAATCGGTTGCGTCAATAAGGCTACATATATTATATATATACATAAATACCTACAAACAAACAGGGATATTTATAATGCCTCACATACGAATGAAATGCCCCCAAATGAGCCATAAAACTAAACTGAAAGGTCATTCAATTAAATAAATTGCTCGTCATCAGCAGCTCCTTAAATTGTTGTGTTTATTTAATAGTGCCTATTTAGAGATTTAGTCAACTATTTTTAAACGGCCAAAGAATATCTAATGAATTACGTGACTGGAATGTTGTTAACTTATACAGCTCTTAACTATACATTTATAAATGTTACAGGTTGTTGGGATTTGAATTTGAAGTTGAATTTAGAATTTAGAATTTGATGTGACATCAGCATCATTATACACATTCTGACAGCATACAACTAATTTGAAAATGAAAAACAAATATCAATGGGAAATATTACTCGATCGATTATCTCTCCCTCTCTCTATCTCTCTCTATCTGTCTCTCTCTTTGATATTTTACTGTGTTAAGCGCAAAACACGTTTCGGTTATTCTTTGAACAATATTCGCAAACGTTTTGCAAACAGCGCTCATCATAAATATTCTTGAAATGCCATCAGCAATAATCATAACAAGCGCATAAAACTTTGTTAAATGATTCTGTAGACTTTGCTCAATAATCATTACCATAAAGTTATTGTATTTATACAGATAAGAATTTACATAGTACATAAGTGTACATCCATAGCCAATGCTGTTCCGAGTTAATGGTGGAAGAAACATTTTAATTGCTTTCGATTACCTTAATCACTCAACCATTTAGCCCGCTCACATATAATTGCAAACTGAATATATATATATATATATATATGAGTTCTGGCAACTTTTTTAGTCGTTAGTTTGACGTTATAAAGATATCGCATACGTGCGACACATGGCACTGTCAGTGTCAGTGATACGATAAGTAGATAGTTCGGATAGTTCTTTAAATCGACAGAAAAAGACTTGAAGTTTTTTAGTTTCTGCCACCTGCCACCTGCCACCTGCCACCCTCAGCTCACACACACTGATCAGCTGTTTAAAGGTTTGTTGTTAACTGCAAGAATCATAACAATGACATTTTTATGGAACGTGATGATTTTTCAAGAATTGTTTCGATGGCGCCTTGTCGCTGCTTTGATAGCCGAGGAATTTTTATTCTTACTCATTTTTATTTCTAACTAACTGACTATAAAAGCTTTAAATTTAACAACAAAAAAAAACCCCAAGACACACACACACACACACACAGACACACACAGTGAGTTATGTGCTTTAATAGTCAAAAGAGTTAACAACAAAAATTGATAACCAAAATAATAATAAAAATGCTATGCGATTTGTTTGGCACGAGTTGCGAGTTGCGAGTTGCACGTTGCTCGATTCCTAAAACTCAAATCGTTAAAATGACCAATAACAACACAAATTGGAAACAAAACAAAAATGCAGCCAAATATTGTGTAAATCTAAATTAGCCATTCTAAAAGTTAGGCTAATTAGTGCGCCACCAAATCGCCAAATCGATTTACAGACGCTACAAAGTATGTGTGGAGTGGGAGAGGGGGGGGGGGGGGGGGGTTGCATTGCCACTACGTGGCTGGGCGACATTGCAACAGTAAGTCGAACACGTGCCTCAATTGCACTAGTTGGATGTATGGATGCAAATGCGAATAGTCGCATATGTCCTGCAATTATTAAATACCCTGCAATACCAAGCAGAACGGCGGCTATTATCATCCGGCAGGCAGTTGGGCGCTATATTTCTGTAATCAGAACTGAAGAAAGTTAAATATGGCATAAGTTTGCAAACAAGTCAAATGTAAAACGTATCCAATTATTGATCAGAAAAAAGAGAACAACGTTTTTTCCCATCTACATTAAAATTGATATTTGTTTCTCATTTCCAAAATTATTTGTATGCTGTGTCAGTATATCAGTCACATCATTATCATTATCAAATCCAAGATGTAAATTCACAATTGTTTTACTCAAAAGCCACGATTCCATGTAAATATTATTATCGATCAGTCTAGAGAAATGGAATTTATCATTATAAAATTATACACGCAAATTGATTGAGTTTAGCATAATATTTTGAATATTTAGCTAAACAAACCTATTCACCACCTAATACACGATAATCGTTAATCGATATTTATCGATATGCACCCCTCTCTGATGTACATAGACGATAACTCGGTATCGAGTCAGGCATTGTTTAATGTGCAACTGGGTTTTGTTATTTTTGTGTGATTTGTGCTGCAATTGAGCGTAATTTGCATGGCCAATGAGTTGTGTGGCATCTGCTTGCCGCATGCAATTGCTGCTGGTTACACACTGACGCAACGCAACTGAAGTTTGAACTATGCCATTGCACACAATCCAAAGGCCCTCCTCTGACCAACCGCCGCCCTCCTTCGCGGCCGCATTGTTTGCAAATTGAACGCACGCGACAAAAAAAACGCGCGCGACTCGCGTCTTTATCCACCAACCAAAATATCCGGGCCAATCTCTGTGTATGTGTGTGTGTGTGTGTGTTTATCTGTGTGTATTGTGTCTGTCTGCATTGGTGTTTGTTTGCTCATTAATATAGACAACAATTGGCGTTAAGCTTAACGCAAATAGCAACAAATTTAACGGGTTAATTGATAGTGGAGATGGCAAAAGCAACTCGTGACACGACTCCGATATTGGCTGGGATAAAGTATTAGTCATATATATATATATATACATATATGCATGCATATAGTATCCAAAAATGTGTACATATTCACAAAACAAGAAAACAAATACTTTATCTAATCTAAAAGGAACTGAATCATCAGCTCCGAAAGCTTAACGAATACAATAACTAAACTAAAGATACAAAAATTCGCAGTCTGCGCACAAATATATGCGTATAGCATTTGCTGATTCATACTAAACATATTACAAATAGTTTCATGACAAAGACCTGCCAATGTGTGACTATAATAAAGATTGCTTTATGATCGGATGCAATTTTGCATGCTGTAAATATGTTTAACTTAACTGCTACTGCTATTATCTCAAACACAAACAATCATCTTTTACCACAGATATATATATATACATATATATAGCAACTCATAAAAGAGGTATTTAAAAGATTCCTGTTTCGATAATTTCTTTTTTTAGCTGCCACTTCGATAAACATTTACAAGCTTCGAATTGTTCGAGAGCCGCTCAAATTTCGATTAGAAAATACATAACAAATATCTATGAATAAATCAATGAACATTGAACTTCTACATCGATCTTAATTAGGACACTTGTTTAGTTTTTGAAGTTATCTACTCGAAATATGTTAATTAATCGATTTTCTATGCATCCAAACTTGGCTGGCAAATATTTATCATGCTCGGATTACTATTTGATAGGTGCGATCGGTTCAAAAATTGCGACCTTTATGTTCTTAACTGTATTTGTATTGTATCGCTTAAGGTTTTGAGTTCTTTGGTGCTTAAGTTTATTTACCCAGTATTCAGTTTTGCTCAGTTTTATTAAAGCTGGCAAAGCCACATCCGATAGCTATCAGACCTTACCTAGAGTGTCTGTGAGTGTTTCGAGTGTATTCACTTGTGGTTCGTTCTGTTCTCATTGCCGTCGGTGGCGTCGTCGTCGTCATCGTCGTCGTCGTTGTCGTTGTCGGTGCTCCGATAAGAAGGCCATTCATTACACAAGGAATGCGTATGGGGGGGAGGGCTTGGGCAACAGCTCCTCTGCGACCACTCTGCCCGCTCAGCTCATCCATTTACACATAGATGGTGAATATGGAATTTTATCAGTTCTTTTGTAATCTCCCTCTCTCTCTCTCTCTCTCTCTCCCCCTCTCTCTCTCTCTCTCTGGGTTGATAAGAACGTTGACGTCTTTTCGTTTTGTTCGCATTGTACATATTTGGAGTAATCGTAATCAGCATTCGAATGATTTTCACTTGCAGATTTTGCAACGCACAAATCGCACGCCATTTTGTAGTATGCTTCAGAAATATTACGAAACATTCTAGAGAGGGGCGTACGGAACAAGGAACTACAACAACAACTATACGACTACAATACAACAAGTAACGATAAGCAAATACGATCAGTAACTGCAGCAAGGAAGTCAAGCAACAAGCTAAAAACAGAAACGGAAACGGAAACGGAAATCGAAAATAATCGAAAAATTGAAGGACGAAGATACCGCTAATTAAAGAGATTAAAAGAGCGAGAAGGAGCTAGTGTGAGTGTGAGTGTGAGTGAGAGCCAGCAAGCAAGTGACGCCCCAAAAATGAGCAGCATGAAGGGCGGCTTCTCCACACTAAATCGCTGGTTTGGCCGCAAAAAAGGTAAGTTAAACTCAATCTCAAGCTCACCCCACAAAAAAACTTATCGATAAACCTGTACATCTCTCTCTCTCTCTTTCTCTCTCTTTGTGGCTTAGACAAATCTGGGGTCGCATCGAATGGAAAGCTATCGAAATCGACGACACAACTGCACCATTTGTCCACAGATCAGGGCATGCACATCAATGAGGCTAGTCAGCTGGATTACAATCGGATTACGCCGCTGCCGGCGGCAACCAGCAATGCACCGTTCGAGCAGACGTTTCGCATCACTGTGCTCCTGCCCAAGGATCAGCTGTATGTGACACGACTGGGCGCCCGTGTGCCACTCAGCAAACTGCTGTCCCTGGTCTGTGACAACAAACAATTGGATGCCGATAAATACGAGTTCCGCAATCCGGGTAATAAAAACCTTTTCATATCCCCAACACTGTCCAGAATATCTATTTTGAATACAATTCTAGCAGCAATTTGGAGTAGTTTGGAGAGACTCTAGAAAGAAACTGTCAACTGTCGAATCGATTTATTCCTTATCTAATTTGCGTTTCCTTGTCTTTAATCCCTCTGTCACAGTGGATGCTAGTCAGGTGTACAGCTGCGAGTCGACAATTGGAGCCGTGGGTCTGTCGGAGATACGATTGTGCCACAAGTCCGAGTCATATGATAGCTTCAATGCCGACGCAATGCTCAAGTTTCAGCGCACGGTCGCCGCACGGGACTCGCTGAGCAGCAGCTCGGACTTCAGCAGCAGCCGGCACTCGCAATCGAAGCTAACGGCCAAGACGCCCAGTCCGTACAGTTCGAGCAACTCGCTCAACTCGATGGATTCGACGGGCATGAACTACACGCGGACACCGGTGGTGCCGCCGAAAGCGCTTGCTGTGGCCCCGCCGCCCCGCAAGAAGCGTGTCGCTCCGCGTCCACCCAACCAGCTGGTCATCCCCGAACAATCGGTGGCCCAGTATCCAGCCACACAGACGCAGACCCAGGCACAGAGACAGACACAGACACAGACACAGAATGCGGAGCCCGCATATGCGGTGATTGTGAAACGTCCCCAGATGTGCATGTCGACGCCAAATTTGGCCAGCACACCGGAGCTGGAAATGGAAATGGAAACGGATATGGAAATGGAATCGGAGTCGTTGCATCAGCTGGACTGTAATGGCAATAGTGCCAAGACACCGGATGCCACCGATGGTGGACACTATGCGACACTGGACCTCAAATCACTACCGGAGCCGACGCCGCGCAAGCGTCTAGTGCAGCTTAAGAAGAAGACAGCCCCAGCCCCGCCACCCGATGGATTGGTCATGGGTGGAGCAGGAGCTGCAGCAGCTGCTGATACCATATCGCTGGCCTCAACAACGGCCTCCATAACGGATGTGTTGTCGTCACCGCAGCCGGCGCCCAGAATAACCACACCAATACCCGCACCCACATCCACATCCACATCCGCAACAACAACAAATACAACAACAGCAGCAGCCACTGCCACAACCATAACCACAACCACATCCATGGAGGCACCACCGCCGCTGCCGGCAAGTGCAGCGCCCCAGCTGCTGAATGGCAACCAGAATGTGTCCAAGGTGCTGTTGAATCGCACACCGACACCAGAGCCGCGCTCGCTGAGCAGCGTCAACGGCGAGGAGGAGGATAACAATGATGCCGCCTCCAAGCAGGCCGATTCTGGCATTGGTGAGCCTCTGCCCTCCAGCACACCCTCACCGGAACCCGAACCCGAACACGAAACGGAAACGGAACTGGAACTGGAACTGGTGACAGCACAGAGAAAGGCCGCATCCAAGTCTGTGTCCAGTTCGGATGATGATGAGGAGGCCATCAAGGTGTACAATTTCAAGACATCCAGTCAGAGCTCACACAAGCTGACAGCGACAACGCTCGCCGAGCTGCGTCAGCTGGAAGTGGAGAACGAGGAGAACGAGGAGGAGGAGCCACAATCCCCAACAAATGATGCACCAATGATGGCATCCACACCGGGCAGTGCCAGCGAACTGACATCGCTCTCATCGTGGAATTATGCTGGTGCCATATCGCCGCCGCCCGATTTCTCCGATGGCATGCAATGCGCCAAGAGCCAAGCTGGTTCGCCACTGGGCGAGATTGTCGATGAGCTGTCGTCCATTATACAGCAACAGCGCCTGGACACGCTTATCCGCCAGGCGCCGGAACAACCGCAAATCGAGGCAGCCAAACCGAATCGATTGGCCAACTTTAGCATTGCGACAATCAGTAATGGACACGGCACTAATGCCCCAACCAAAAGCAAGAACAGCTCCAGCTCTAGCTCCAGCTCCAGCTCGATCAGCAGCAGCAGCAATTGCTCACCATCGATACAACGCGCCGACTCCTTTCAGTCGCAGCCAAAGCGCCAAAACTTGAGCCTTCGTTTGCGCAGCTCCTCGCAGATCTCGCTCAACAAGCTCGATGGAAATCTGCAGCAGCAGCAGCAACAGCAACAACAGCAGCAGCACCAGCAGCGCCGCTCTTCCAGTGAGCTAAGCATCGCCGAATCGCCATCGCTGCAGAGCTTGGAACTGATCAAGAATATATTGAGCAACTCACGCAAGAACAGTCTCGCCGGCAGTCCGGATTCACAGTCAGAGCAGCAACTGCTGCAGCATCATCAGAAACCAAAGAGCAGATCCCAGACAGATGAGACCACCACAGTGGTGTCGCATCCATCTACAACACACGAGAATACAGCTGTGTCCACAGCCACAGTAGCTACATCCGTATGCATTACGCCGACCACAACTGTGGCCACACCTCCCAACACGCCTGTCTCCACACTGGTATCCCAACCAAAAGCAAACACAATTGTGACCACACCCATTACCACAACCGTATCCCAAGTGGTGCTTAGGCCCGTTACCGGCAAGCCGGCAACCAAAGTGGAGTCCAAGTCCGTAATCACAGTCGAGTCGACTTCCACATCGTCAACCCCTCTCTCTAGTCTCATCCCATCCTCGACGAGAATCAACAACAACAACAACAACAACCCAGTTAAGGAGACCATAACAAGAGTCAATAGCTCCGCAGCAGCAGTAGAAGAAGAAGCAGCAGCAGCAGCAGCAGCAGCAGCAGTAGCAGCTCCAACTCCAATTACAGTGGAATTGGCGCCGTCATCCAAGCCGCTGCCGCCCACCTATCGCTACTCCGGACCGCCGAGCATTAACTTTGCCACGTGGAGCGAGCGACCCAAGTCGCAGGTGGCCATCAAAAATGAGGGTGACTACATCTATGGCGGTGCCACAACACCAACAATGAGAGCACCAACAGCAACAGCAGCTGCAACAACAGCAGCAGTACCAGCAAGAACAACAACATCGCCGCCCGCCAAGCTAACAATTGAGGTGGCTTCGCCCATGCTGCGAATGGGCATACCACGAAAGGATTATCATGTGCCCATAACGGTTAAGCCGCTGCGCGATGCCAGCCAGGAGCGGGAAAGGGAGCAGGAAAGGGAGCAGGAGCGCGAACCCGACTGGGTAAAAGAGCATCAGCAGCAACAGCAGCAGCAGCAACAGCAGCTCAAGGAGACGGAGCAAAAGGAACCGCAAATCTTGCGCGAACAGCTAAAACCATCAACGCTGCCGCGACCAGCGAAAAGTAATCGTTATACAATGCCAGCGAGCAGCATCCATATGCAGCCGAACAGCATCGGCAGCATCAGCATCAGCAGCAGCAACAGCAACTCCCTGGAGAGGCAGCTGAGACAGCAGCAGCCACATCAGCCGGCAGAGATGCCAGCAGCACCTTTTGGCCAGAATACATTGAGGCGCACGGGCTTCAAGGAGCGCATGCTGGCCAAGGAGCAGCAGGAGAAGGAGAAGGCGCTAACCATGCGCGTCTCAGTCAATGGCACAACAACAGCAGCAGCAACAACAGCAGCGGCAACAACAGCAGCAGCAACAACAGCAGCAGCAACAAGAGCAGCAACAACAGGAGCAGCAACAACAGCAGCAGCAACAAGAGCAGCAACAACAGCAGCAGCAACAACAGCAGCAACAACAGCAGCAGCAACAACAGCAGCAGCAACAAGAGCAGCAACAACAGCAGCAGCAACAACAGCAGCAACAACAGCATCAACACAAGCAGCAGCAACAACAAAGCCAACAATCATGAGAAGCAGCAAACTGGAGCTAAAGCTGCAAACGGAAACGGAAGCAGCAACAGCGCCATTGCTGCAGGTTAAGCTGCGATCCACAGTCAACAACAATGAGGTGGCCCTGAAGTCGGCGGCAACAAGCACGCCCACACCGCCAGCACCACCGCCAGCAATGCTGGCGAAAGCAAAGCCGCAGATGCGCAACGGGAATGGGACGCCAAATTCACCAGATCCCCGCTCCCAGCTCCTGGATGCGATACGCAACTTCAAGCGCGACGAGTTGAATCGAGCCTAAAAAGAGAATTGAGAGCAACAACAAATAAATACAGAAAAAAAACATCAACTAAACAAATCGCTCGCAAATTGCAATTGGCAGAAGAAAAAAAGTTATAGAAAAAAGAAGAAAGAGAAAAAGGTTCAAATACAATTGTAGAAATTATAGAAACTGTTCGCGAACAACAACAACAAAAACAATAAAAACAAATCAGCAAATTGGCGAGCGATTAATGTTAATGGAAGTATGGAAACCGAAACGAAATGCACAAAGCAAAAGCACAAAAAAAAACAAACAAACAAACAAACAAAAATATTATTTTATACAAACAGAAATGTGTTTTTTTTTTGTTTCATTTGAATTTTTAATTTTTAATTTTGTTTTTTTTTTATTTTGGTTCCTTTGCTCTGAATTTGTATTTTTAATGATTATTATTTTTGTTTATTTTATGATTTCTTTTATAAATGTAAATAATTAACAAATGCAAAGCAAGCAAAATGTTGTTGTACATGAAGTTGTTTATATATATATTTTTTTTAGTAACAATTTGTAATGCTTGGCGCGCTTTACCATAACATATCCATACATATATGAATATATACATACATATATATATATCTATATATCAATTTTTTTTAAACTATTATTAATATTTGTTATGAACTATGTAATTTAATGCGACTTTTTTTTTAATACTTTTTGTTTTAGTCCACAGTCGAAACAAGAACCCAAAAAGAGTAAAAAGCGTAAAATGCGTAAAAAGCGTAAAAAGCGTTAAAAGCGTAAAAAGCGTAAAAAGAAGAAGAAAAACACAAGCACAAAGCGAAGAAAGGAACGCTAATTGATACATATATACGTTATATGCCCATATATCATATATCTTGTATGTCATAGTGAATTATAGTAACCAATTTTCTAACCAATGGGACTGGTCTACTTAGTCGTGTCAAAAAAAAAATAAATAAAAAATAACAATAAAGAAAATCAACAAGTTAATCTTATGTTTAAATACAAATACAAAAACAACATTAAAACCAACAAAATATCACAAAAGCAAAGCGAGCGATTAGCGAACGAATTGAAGCGTTAACTGATAAATGCTGATAAATTATTATAAATACTTACACACACACACAAACAAAACACACACACACACACAATATATATATATATGTATGTATGAATTTATATATATATATATATATATATATATATATATATTGTGCGCTGCAATTAGCTATATTGTATTGATACATTAATAAATAAAATGCAAAACAAACGAATGAGGATTTTCTGATTGTGAACGTTTTTCTTAGCTGTCTTGACTTCGTAGATAATGCCGTAATCCTAGCGTGTAGTTGGCCACAATATCCCTAGGCCAAGTTGCAAAAATTATAACCGTTTTGAAGCCATAACTCAACTCTATCCTAAAGGATCTCGAAAGCACAAATATTATTGAACTCACATATATTTTTAAGCAATCAAGGATTTCCTGGATTTCTGCAGGCTTTCTTATCATCAACCCTAAAAGTATGCTGTGTTTTTACGTTGGTTCATGTAGCCAATACATCAACCTTGATCAGCTTTGCAGCACCCTCGTCGATCAGCATCGATACAATATTGTATTGCAATATTGCAATTAAAGCAAAATTATACTACTTTTTAATGGAAATTCATAAAGCGCGCGCAACTACTTTGTTATGGCGTCACCATTAACCATCGATAACCTAAAAGCCTCTATCGATAGCTGCGCAGTACAGTTTCGATATTGACACTGTTGCATTGAACATCCAGCGATACATCGATAAGTATTGTATAACTCCCAACTGTTGTGTTGAACAAACAGTAAAGAGACGAAAAGCCTTTCGACCAAATGTCTCAAATCCTGTTGAGAAACATCAAACGAGTTGGCAATGCTGGAGCACTGCTCACCCACAGCTCCGTCGCCAGCCCACTGACAGTAGCTGCCGCTGTCGGCATCTCGCATCAACAGCTACACACAACGCCGGCATGCTGTGAGATACGGAAATTGGCCCGGCTGCGTGTGGTGGATAACAGTGATCTCGGCAAGCGTGCGATGGCCGAGGGTCGTCCGCCGCGTTGCATACACGTGTATAATAAACGGGGTGTGGGCCTCATCGGTGACAAGGTGCTGGTGGCGATTAAGGGCCAAATGAAGAAGGGCATCCTCGTGGGACTAAAGCAGAAGCAGCGACTGAAACAGCCCCAATTCGATAGCAACAATCTGGTCCTGATCGATGACAATGGCAGTCCATTGGGCACACGCATCCACGTGCCCATACCGACAGTGTTGCGCACCATACTGAAGGAGAAGACGCTGGCGAAGGGCGCCGACTACACCAAGGTGCTGGCTATAGCCAGTCGTTATGTTTAAGCTGATTTTTTCTTCCTATTCTTTTTTTTTGCTGTTCTCCGAATAAAAACATGATTATTTGTTATAGTAATAAGTAGTATATTGGTTTGTTTATAATGTAATTTATCGATCAGCTAGTTTTAGTAGATGCCTAACGTATGTGTGTGTCGAGTGTGTGTGTATCGTATATGTATATATATATATATATATACATATATATGTGTATTTAAATGTATGTACATATGCGCGTTTCACTTGTGGTTTTAGTTTACAGTAATAGTTTCAGTTGCTTTTTCTTTTCATTTTCTATATATGATAAGAGAAATGCACATTAAAGTTGCTCAGGTCCAGACAGATCTAAGACAGGAAACACAGCCGAACAGGCAACAGGAGCGACAACAGATCGCAAGAGCGAGAGCGAGACCAAACCAGTCTATCTCGCTCTGATTGAGACAATGCTCTCTCTCTCTCTCTCTCTCTGTGTGCTGTTCGGTTTTTAATTTGACCATTTGAATAAACAACAAAATGGAAAAGTATCCAATTGTTTTTTCTTTCGTTTTTTTTGTTTTTGCATGCCTCCCATCAATGGGTAAGTAAGTACAGGTACAGCCTCCTCCTACTCCTACTCCTACTCCTATTCGTCCTTCTTTCCGACATTCCTTAAATGTTGCCAGCACTGTTGTAAAATTGGAAATTGTTGTAGTTGACCGGCGTTTTGGGACTGGGGCACATGTAGAGGAAGTCATCGTTTTGCAGCTGGGATTGGGTTAAATTTGGCTCGCTGGCGCTGCGATGGATTTTGGGCAGCGTGCGTAACATATTCTCAAGCATATTCAACAGCGGCCGGAAAAGTGGCCGCTCCTTGGGATTGTATTTGATGCAGTCCTCGGATAGGCGTTTGAGCGCCTGCGGCGCATCCGAACGCACCTGGGTCATATCGGGTCGCAGCAGACCCCGACCGACCATAAACAGTATCTGATCCTTGTTGCTAATGTTGCGATAGGGCAGACACTCGGCCAGCAGCTCGTACATCACAATGCCAAAAGCATACACATCCGATTGGAACGAGTACGGATTGTGCTCCTGCATGCGTATCACCTCCGGTGCCATCCATAGAATGCTGCCCGTCGGCTGATTGGCCTGCTTCTCGCCGGACCAGCGCGTCTTCGCCGTGGCCAGACCGAAATCGCCAATCTTCACCGACAGATCCTCGTGCAGGAAAATGTTGTTCGTCTTGAGATCCCTGCAGATGAATGTTATTCATTTTATATTTATATTTTGCAAAACAATATTAAGAAATATATCAAATGAATATTTCAAAATAAAAAGAAAGGAATTGAGGATGGGCAAAAATGTTTTCCAGCTTAAAATCTTTTTGGTATTTTTGGTAGGAAAGAAAACCAATACGAAAGATTTGATTGTGGCTTCTTTGGCTCGAAGCAGAAATGATATGGAATCGAAAGTGAATATAAAGTTATAAAATACTAACATAGTTATCCGTTCAGATGACCAAATTCACAGATGATAATCAAATGGATTTAAAACTTAAACAGCTTAGCAACAATTTAGTGAAAAGAGTAGGCAGGGGGGATGGATATGGATCGATTTGGATCTGACCTGTGTATAATGTTCTTGGCATGCAGATAGTCCATGCCCTGGGCCACCTGGCGTCCAATGTCGATGAGCGTGTTGAGCTTGAACTTCGTCTCGTTGACATGGACGTGC
Organism: Drosophila grimshawi; assembly: GCF_018153295.1. NCBI lineage: Eukaryota > Metazoa > Arthropoda > Insecta > Diptera > Drosophilidae > Drosophila > Drosophila grimshawi. The sequence continues at coordinate 16,739,331 of NW_025063692.1, read as the reverse complement.
TTGTAGAGACTGCTGCCCTCGCACCACTGGGTGACAATTGCCAGCGATGGCTTCGACACACAGCCCATGAATAGTAGAATGTTGCAGTGGCGCGTCTTCTTTAGCATGGCCACCTCGTTCTTGAATGCCTGCAACTGTGCCGGACTCGGCGTTTTCACTTTCAGCGTTTTCACGGCCACGGGTCCATGCCAATGGGCCCGATAAACGGTACCAAATGAACCCGAACCGATGCGTGGCCCAATTAAAATCTCCTCCGCTTGGATGTTCTACAAATCATCAAAACGATCGTTTAGTTGTTGTTGTTGATGATGGGGGATGTTGTGGTGGTGGCTTACCCAGTTCTCCTCGGAGTTTTTGGCATCGCGCGACAGCAGATTCTTGTTGCTCTCATCGGCGGAGCGGGCGCGAGGACGATTGTGCTTCAGTGTGCTGGTGGGCGATGACTGCGTTGAGTTTGCGTGATCCGTACAAGGATACTGCAGACGGAAGAGAGAGAGAGAGAGAGAGAGAGAGAGAGAGAGAGAAAGAGAGAGCAGGGGGAGAAGTAAAACGAAAAAAGGGCAAAGAAACATAATAAAATGGAAAAAATTACATAGATAAGTCATTTTGTCTATGGATACTCATTGGTTAGCTGACTGGGAGTTGTGTCAATCCGCACTTATCACAAATCGATAATGGATACAAGCGTCAACTGAGACATTGTCATATTCAGGCTGGGCGTGATCAGGGTGTATCTGCTGAGGCGAGATGCTGCTGATTTTGATGCTGATTATACTCACCGGCAATGGAGGCCGTGCCTGCATAATGAGGCTGCGCTGCGTCTCGGTGGTGAGGGGTCGTATGCTATTGATGCAGACATTCGGCGCCGAATTGGAGCGATCGTCCTGGCTGATGCGCGGCGGTCGACCCTGTCGGTTGGCAGAAGGTTTAGAGCTGCTGCTGATGTGGATGGTGGCGTTGGTGGTAGTCGTAGTCGTGTTGCTGCTACTTCCACTGCTGCTGCATCTGCGACTGTTACTCACATTGAAACGCACCGCATTGCTGCGACCCACCGGCAGGCCGACTGAGTTCTCCGGATACGATGATAGCAAACACTCGTAGTAGCTGTCCACGGAGAAGGGCTGACAGAGCATCGGGACACGGCCGGCGCAGCGCTGATGGAATCGAAAATTGCACTGGCTGCAATAGAACCCCTGGAAGAGGAGATGGCGACATCCCTCGCAGAAGACCAGCGAAAAGAATGTCTTGCGGATGAACTGATGCTTTATGTGCGGACCCAACGGGAATCGATCCAATAGCCGCACATAGATCTCCTCGACGTGCAGGGTGCCAATGTCCCGGTTCCACGGTATTATATTTCGTCCACTATGCGGCGTTGTGCTCACCTCACACATGGACGGCTCCAGTTGTCGCAGGGTGAGCGCCTTCATCAGTGCATCGCACAATCGTGTACCGGCCACAACCTCGACGGAGGTGCGCTGCTGATTGGGCAAATGGGCGCGGAGCAGCACCTTTGGCTGGCGGGTGAGTGTGCCGGATTGGCTGGCCGTACCGGAGCCACCGCCACCGCCTCCACTGCCCCCAATGCCCATGGTGCTGCTGCTCACCAAACTGTCGCTCATCTCGTGTACATGTCGCGCCAATTGTCGCTGCTGTTGCAAGATTTGCGTTTGATTTTGATAATGCGGCTGATCCACAAGCTGCTGCTGCTGGTTTTGAGCCAACTTTCTGTCCCTGTGTGCCTCCTCCTCCTGCGGACGCTGTGCGTGCAGCTGTTCCATCAACTCGTGCTCCTTGGCCTCCAACTCATGCAGCTTCGATGTCAGCTCCTGGTATTCTATATGTGCAAAATGACAAAAGCAGGAAAAAAACAAAATGTTAAATGTGGCTGAGGGAATAGATGGATGATGAAAGGATTATTGTGTCCACCTGTTAAGTACATGGCTGGTGGCTCCTGCAGATTGGCAAACTTAGCATTGAGGGCATCAATGCTTTCGCGCGTCACATGCTTCACCAGCTGCACATTGTGCAGCTCATCGGCGAGTGGATCGTACAATTCGCTGTCACTTTCCGTTGATGCTTCGCTGGACATCTTGCGCCACTTGCAGTTTCCAGTTTGCACAATTCACTCAACTACTCTCTCTCTCTCTCACTCTCGCTCTCACTGTCTCTATTTTACAGCTGCCTGCTGACCATGACCCTGAACTTTGTTGTTGCTTCTGCTTCTGCTGCTGCTGCTATTTTTGCTTTGCTTCTTCGTTTTGTTCGCTTGTGTTTGTTTTGCGCTTGCGTTCAGAATTTGCAGGCTTGACACTGGATACCACCCACGTCCACTGCTGCTGCTGTTGCATCCACATCGACTGGTGTACACAGTGCAGATGCAGTATCAGCTGATAGGCAAAGGCTGCTGCTGCTGGCAGCCAGCGGCTGCATTTTTCTCACTTGTCCGACTTTTTAATTGATTAAAACGCGAACCGAGAATGCTTGTTTCTGTTTTTGCTTCTGCTTATGCGTCTGCTTCTGCTGCTGCGTTGCGTATATTGTAGAGTTGATAAGTTCAGCTCTGAGCTGGTTCGATAGCACTTACATACTAAATAATCGACAACAGCTTTATTACCTCCATGTCTCACGCACATCTATCGATAGTTTGCTATGAAAAAAAGGCGCGAAATCAATAATGTCGATAAGAAACGACAACTGTGCAAGTTGGACATTGAAAATTAACTAGGTGTTGCATCTATGGGCTTACAGGTAATTTATACTCTCACACACACACATATATATATATATATACATTTATATATATATGTAGATGGACCGGCTGCACAATACCACGCTATGTAATATAAACTTCAATGTAATGGTCTTATACCAAAAAGTTGAGTCAAGTTCAAAGTGCTAAATTTGAAATAAATCGAACAGCGCCTGTGTGTATATCTATAATATTTCAACCATTTCATATTTATACATTTTATATATTATACATTGTACATAAAATGCATTTTAAAATATAGCCGCAGTCTATCTCTTGTAATTTTCATTAATCGATAGTTGACAGATAGTTGTCGTGTAGACATTACGCAGCAAACCATCAAACATCTGTGCATAGATGTGTCTATCGATATTAGCCGCATCAAATAAACTAAAAATCTGAATAATTTTCGAAATAATCTTAACAGATTTACAACAATTTAAGATGTCAATTGTGTTAAAATTTAAAAATATTGTCAAATTGAACTTTGCGCTGCAACAAATCCCTAACGTGTATTATCGTTATTTGACGCGCTTAAAACAATTGCTGAGGCAACTCGAAAATCGGTTTGCATTGCTGCATTTTGCACATCCCCAATTTGTAACCAACACACATTGGCATTTTCACAGTACGCAAACGTTTGCAAATCGAGATTGGCTGCTCGGTCCAAACTCACATCGAGCTGCAAAATTAATGCACCAAATAAATAGTAAATTCTGAAGCGGAGCCATGGACGAAGGTAAGGTAGTGTGCGCCCCATCATCGGGCATACCTGTAATATTCAATATTTTGTGTACTAAAACTATATCGTTCGTTTCGCCTCCCTCTCTCACGCGCGCTCTCTCATTTTCGCGGCGTTGGTGTTCCGCTAACGCTAACAGAATACTCGGCCGCATCTTCGGCCGGTGGCGGTGGCGGCGGTAAGAAGGCCGGCATGGGCAAGCAGCACAATACGTTACCGTTGTGGGGCAATGAGACGTCTATGAATCTGAATCCACTCATATTGGCAAACATACAAAGTTCCAGCTACTTCAAAGGTAACCCTCGCTACAAAGTTTTTGCCGCCAAATTTTCTTATAAACGTTTGTTAAAAAAACAACAAAAAACTCCTACACACAAACAGTACACCTATTCAAACTGAAAACGTATCACGAGGTGGTCGACGAGATCTACTACCAGGTCAAACACATGGAGCCCTGGGAGCGGGGATCACGCAAAACATCCGGCCAGACGGGCATGTGCGGCGGAGTGAGTTTATGAAATGTAGCGCTAATCGTTGGCGATTGTCCTCTCGACAGTTGGATAACAGAGCATCCCGTTTTGCTAATCCAAATCCCATTATTACAGGTACGTGGCGTTGGCGCCGGCGGCATCGTGTCCACCGCCTATTGTCTGCTCTACAAACTGTACACGCTGCGACTGACCCGCAAGCAAGTGAATGGTCTACTCAATCACACTGACTCGGCCTACATACGGGCACTAGGTAGGTGTTGGTAAGTCGCATGAGTTCAGCCGTGTTTTCACTCATAGCTTGCTCCTGCTCCTCCCGCGTTTTCTGTTCTGTTTTTTTTTTTTCTTCTGAATTTGTTTTTCACTCGAGTGTAGGCTAGTACGCCCCATTTGTGATTGAGCTCTAGGAAAATATAATTTCCTATTCAAAATATTTATCGTTTTGGAAACTCATTCAACAAGCAGATGAAAAGCGTGCAAAAAGAATAGAACTGTCTGATATTGTGGTTGCTTGGCAACTACATCAAACAGAAGCTTGAAATGGTGTTTGTGCGTGTTTTTTTGTTGTAATTTTATTCTTGACTGTTCTCTTTTTATATATCACGGTTTCTATAGTCTTTTATGGATGGTAGTAAGGCCCATGTTAACCTATGGGGTGGTAGCATGGGGTGACAGGGCGCGGTTGGTCACCGTGAAGAAGCAACTACAAAAGTTGCAAAGGATGGCCTGCGTATGTATGACAGGAGCTATGCGCACCTGCCCTACAATGGCCCTTGAAGCCTTAATGGAGCTCACACCACTCCACCATATCATAAGGCTCAAGCATAAAGACACGCTTCTAAGGATATCAGCAGAAGGAGTTGGGGGCAATCATATCCTAAGCCACAAAGATGCCCAACTCCTTTCAAACGAACTGCCCCTGCTGATGCAACCTAGGGACGAAATGGTAGCCGAATACATATTCGAGCGCAATTTCACAGTTCGTAAGTCCATCCCATGAAACCGCACACCATAAAATGGTACACCGATGGATCACTCACGAATCAGGGTACAGGCCTTGGAGTGGTGGGTCCTCGGTTATTCTACCATGAATCCCTGGGAACGCACACCAGCATATTTCAGGCTGAGGTGTGTGCGATAGGGAGATGTGCGGACTTCAATATAGAACGTAACTATCGGAATACGAATATCCATCCTATCCGATAGTCAAGCAGCATTGAAAGCTATAATGGGGACTAAGATAACATCGAAGGTAGTCCATGAAGTTCGTTCAAAGCTAGACCTACTCGGGACTCATAACAGGCTCACCCTACGATGTGTCCCGGGACACAGCGGGAAACGAGGCGGCTGACAAGCAAGCAAGAATGGGGGCAGGAAGGCCCCTAACAGGACCAGAACCGTATTGTGGCATAGGGAGACACACTATACGACTGGAACTTAGAAACGAGGAGAGGCAAAGACGGCATCAGAGCTGGTCGGAAGCAGTGGGACTCCGACAAGCCAGATGTCTCCTAGGTGGTTATAATCTTGTACGATTTAAACAAATTATAACCATGGGAAAGAACAGCCTTAGGATACTCACCGGTCTATTGACAGGACACTGTGACCTGTGCGGGTTTTGTGAAAGAGAGGAGGAATCCTCGATACACATCCTAGCAGAGTGTGTCGCCTTAGCTAGAAGAAGAAGCAGCCTTCTAGGGGCGCATGTTTTGAAGTGCAAAGAAAAGTGTAACGCTTTGGGTTCAGAGATAAAACTCCAACTCTACGACAAAATGCACAAAGAGTTTTGCTTAAGCACTTTTGGCTTAGCTGCGTACTAGTCCTACAACTGTTTGTCATATCATTGCTAATTTGTACTTAATTGTCGCTTGTTTTGTTTTGTTTGGTTTGAATCAACTTTTTCTGTTTTGGCTTAGGTTTTATGTACTTACGCTATACACAGCCGCCGGGAGATTTGTATGATTGGTATGAGGACTATCTGCAGGACGAGGAGGAGATTGATGTGAAAGCGGGCGGCGGCCAGGTGAGTCAACTGTATGAGCCACCAATCAATATGCACAACAATCTACGCAGCACTCGAATTATGACTATTAACGGCGGTCACATTTACACATATAAATATCTTTTTTTACTTTCTTATTGCCGTTCAGGTGGTGACCATTGGCCAAATGGTTTACCAGTTTATGACGAAACTGGACTGGTTCTCCACACTATTTCCACGTATACCGGTGCCCATCCAGAAGCAGATCGAGAAGAAAATTGAGCAATATTGTCGCGACCAGAGCATCACAATCAATCAGCTGAGCACGGGTCGGGGTCCCGTTGCAACGACAACGGCGCCAGCGACAGCAACCGTATCCGTTGGCACCAGCTGCGACGAGTACGAGTATGTCAGCGGTGGCAGCGCTCGCAGTTTGGCACGCGCCGGTGGTGCCAGCGGCGGTTATCCGCCAGCCAACTATCGCAATGATCACGATGATCGCGACTATTATTATGGAGGAGGAGGAGGAGGAGGAGGAGGACATGCGTCGGGCTCATCCTACGGGCGCAGTCGCGGCTACGACGATTACCCACCGGCTGCCATGAGCATGCCATACGCCAGCACCGAGCGCGACAGGGACCATGGAGAGCAGCGGGATCACGGCGAGCGGCGACGCAGCAGCAAGCACAAGAAGAAGCACAAGCACAGGCAGAGCTCCCACAGTCGCAGCCGCAGCGCCAGCCGCAGTCGCAGTCATCGCAGCAGTCGCAGTGCCAGCCGCGGCCGTCAGCGTCACAGCGAGCGCAGCAAGCGCGAGGAGCGCAGCGACAGGCATCGCCACAACGATCACTATGATGAGCGGGATAAAGAGCGAGAGCGGGATAAAGAGCGAGAAAGAGAACGGGAGCGGCGCTATCGGTGAATTGGCTGATGCACAGTTACATTTGTAGCAAACTCTGAGCAATGTTTGCAGTTGCTTTTTCCTTTTTTTTCCATCCTCTCTCCTTCCCCCCAACCCACATCAGCCCACCCCACCCTTTCCCGCCTCCGTACCACCCTTACCCAACTCCACGAATTCATTATTATTAACTTCCAATCAGACTACAAATATTTAACTCAGGTTTAAACAGACACCCAACACACACACACATATACACACACATATACACACACATAAACACACACACACATACACACACACACATACACACACACACATACACACACACATACACACACACACCCAATACATATACAGACAACAGCAGCAGAATGGCTATATTTTATAATTCATAACTCTAACTTTTAATGCTGAATGTACATTTTTCAAGTTGTGTTTTGATGCAAAATAAAAGTAACATTTGTTTAAGCTAACCGATTTCTCATTGCTGATTGCTCCGATTTTTGTTCAGTGTAATCGCAAACCAAACTATTCTCATTGATTTATATTTAATCCTTAAAGTATGCTATTCCAAAATTATCACCAATTTGAATCGAAATTTAAAAGAGCGCTGAGGGTAAACTATTAACTCTTTTTTGTTTTAAACCCTGAAGCTTCATTTTATGAATAAGAACGAGATTAAATATGAATAAATGAAAATACCCGAAAATATGTGAAACACTGTAGAGCAAAGGCAAAGCGTGATGTTGTATTAAGAATGAAAAGACAAAATTGAAAATTGGACAAAAAGTTCAAATGAGAATAAATATAAGTTGGCAACGCCTAAAAGGTGGCAATTCTTCGCATGCAAGCGTTAGACGAGTAATGGATTTGAATACAGCTTTCATGAGATTCAAAACCATTTATCAGCTGAATTAACTGTATAATTAACTAACGGGCAGATGGGAAAACAATGCTAAAGTGCCCGCTATCTTTGACACGAGCCGGCGAAAACGTGCGAATGAAAAAAATTAGTGACGAACACATTATTGAATCAGCAAATTTCACATAAACATAAATTTAGCCGGCTGCTAGCAAATAACAAACAAATAATAAAATAAAAAAGAAGAATTGCTTAAAAGCAAACAAATAAATGAGGAACTGGCAACTTCTCGATAAACAATTGACAGGTGAGAGCGAAGTGTGCAGTCAATGAATTAATGCTAATATTTAACTAGACGAAATGCGCGCCCAAAATAAACAATATGTTTTATTGTTGCTGTTGAGAGAACTACATACACACATATGCATATAATAAAGATATACATACATATATACTATACTTTCGTATATGTAGTGTATGTATGTGTGTGTGTGTGTTAACAATAAAGCCAGCCTAGATTATTAAGTAGCTGCGGCTCAACTTCGAGCTCAGCTGAGGAGCTTCGAGCAGCTTTAAACAGCGGGCAAGCCTCCCATTCAGCCAGCTACATGCCGTAAACGATGTGTGAGAATTTCAGTCAGTCTCAGTCTGAAATCTGAAATCCAAAAACAAAAATAATGAATTAAAAAGATATAAAGAAAACAGTTGCTTGTGCACAGTGAAACGCGAAACAAGCGCTGCCAGCGTCGTCGTCCGTCGCGTTCTCTTGTCCACTCAGTCGTCGTCGACCGCGTCAACAAACGTGTTGCCATCGCCGTCGCAACGACGCGACCGTTACGAAAAAAAAAAACAACAAAACGAAGAAAACGCAAAAAAGAACGGAAAAAGATCTGCGGGCCGAAAGGCTAAAACAGTTAAAAGAGTTGAAAATGTAATTTGCATGTGTTTCAAACAGCTGCTAAAATCCAAACAATCCACACATACACACACATGCAAGCATACACACACACAGTGATATGCATTAAAGTGTTTGCAATTGATCAGTGTCAGCGCACATGGGAAAATGCAATGAATGAAACAACCAGGGCTGGCAATACACTTGCAAAACATTTTGGCCGCACAAACCGCAAAACGATTTAACAATAAATTAATGTGCTGTCAAAAACAAAAATCACACACGCACACACACACACACAAACCGCATTCCATAATTTGCTCACAAGTGAGTGGTTGTGGTGTGCGCAGCCCTCGAAATAATATACATACATATATGTATGTAGATGTGTGTATGTATACCCAAAACAGCGATCGCACAATGCGCGCGTGCGTATTCGCATCAATCGCTTGCTTTTGCCATTTTCGTGTGCCAACACACAGATTGCATAAAGCTTCGGCTTTTAAATGTGTGAAATGAATTGCATCCCTATTCACACTAACAACCATTTAATTTGATGGCGCGGCAAAAGCTTTTAATTGAAAGTTGACTGGAACCAGTTGATGATTTCGGTCACTGTGCCAGTTGCTGCAAGTAACTGCAACGACAAGCAATAATATAAGAGAAAATAAATTAACTGAGACATGGGCATGTGAGAACGAGAGAGAGAGCGAAAGAGAGAGAGAGAGAACGATGATTATCCTTCAGTTTGTTTAATGCTTGCCATTTCGTCAATTGCATTGACGTAATGTAATTCGCACACTACACACACACACACACACACACACACACAAACACATACACAGCAACAACAACAACACTAAGATACTTACAGTCTATCGCAGGTGTGTAGCCCAAAGTGGTTTCGATTTCGCCGAGTAGACAACGGGTCGGCGGGGAATCAACAGCTTAACGTCGTATCAGCGTCAGCAGTAGCGTTAGCGTCACTGACTTGACTGTCAAAAAAAAAACAACAACAATAACAAGAGAAGAGAATTGCACTTAGTTTGTTGTTGCTGTTGCTGTAATTTTAATTGTGATTTGTTATTTATGCCGCTTGATGGGGCGGCAATTTCACTGCCAGCGACAACGCCGACGCCGCCCACAGCTTGTTGCATGACTGATCGTTAGTGTGCATGTACAGACATGTACAGATGTAGGTGCGCCCTTGTCTCTCTCTTCCTCTTCCACTCTATCTCGATGTTGTTGTTGTTGTTGTTTTTTAATTTTATTTTGTACCTGTGTTCGTTGGCGGTTGCGTCTGCGTCTGACAATCTTCATGCGCGCGTCATGCTGTCGACGTCGGTCAACCGTCGACGACTGACGTCACACACAGCCACAGCGCGGCGTGAACAAAGTGCGATTTCGCACCATGGGCCACCGATCGTAAATTGTACAGGGGTCGCTCGATATTGGGAACGCTTCTTATCATTGTTTTTTAAATATCAATTTTTAAAGAAATAAATAATAAAGTATTTATGGGAGAAAGAACTTCAACAACTTCAAACAGGCACATTGCAAATCTCTTTGAAAACTAAATTTTGAGTCCAGATTGCAATTTGTGGCAGTTGCCATTTTCGTCGCTCGCTCGACTACTGTAGCTGTAGGCTGGCTATCGATATTGATATTGAGCTGACATTACCTGTCCATTAACTGGCTGCTATCGATCATTGTCAACTCGCCGATTGGCCATTGGCAATGCTGCTGCTCATCATTTGGAGCCATTTGAAATGAGGAGCATGACAAATTGCCAACACGCTTTTAAGCGGCTTGTTGATTCATTGCTGAATTCCGCACTTGCAACTAACCACATGCATACACACCTGGCCATTCCAATAAGAATGCAACGTTTTTTCCCCCATCTTCAAATTTGCTGTTCGAACAAATGAAATTTTAATGGGTATTCTTTTTAGCTAATTTAATTTAGCAATTTCGTTTGATGGATGACTCAGGGAAATCACCTTTAGGCCCATAACACCATGCGATTTCCGGTTGAAATTCTTTTTAATCCTCTGCGCTTTCTAACTTGGAGGCATTTGTTAAGAATTTTGGATACCGTCCAATTGATGTGGCTATGCAATTGTTTAGTTCTTCCCTGATCTAAGATCTTATGCTTTATCTTCTATCCTCAGTCCTCGACTGATGTCCTTGATGTCCATTTAATATTATTCGTTAGATCTGTTAAGACTTGATCATAGTGGATATATTCAAAGCATACATTTTGCAAAGAAAATCAATAGAGAAACTAAAGTTTTACAAAATAATATGTTGTATTCTAGTCATGATTGTATTGTTATTGTTAATGTTATTGTCTTCACACATATTTTAATGTCCAGATGTGTATGTATTTAAATGACACATCCTTCATCAGGGCCACAGATATATATATGTTTATATATATATATATATAAATGCACATATTATATACCGGTCACTGATAACATAAGCCTGCACATTTATACCGGATGAGCGGATGATTTGCTTATTAACAGAACAGGCTACCATCATATCGGCATCTGTATGTATTCCATGGATGATTTATACTTCGTCATCGTTCGCGACTCGATCCGATTCGAGGGAATAGTTTGTAATACATATGTATTTTCTTGCAGAGCGTTATTAATCACCAAGCCTGTTACATATATATATTATATATAATATGTGCACTTACACATTCTAGAAATTTAAAGATCTTATCTGAAAAATTGCATTTTTTTTATGGTTTAATATATAGTTGCGATTAGTTGGAATGACGTACTTAACTATTGGAAAAGTTATTTGATATCCATGCGAATACCCTGTGCCTGTTCCATAGAATATCTAGACAGATGTATACTCTGTTAATTAGCTACTGTAATTATTTATATTATTGCGACTTGTACGAAAATAGCAATTTACAGCAGTTATATTTAGCCATGTGAAAGTCAAGTGTTAATTTTGTATCTCTTTGTATCTATTTAGAGAAACAGACGAATAATTAACATATTAAAACTAGCAAATTTTTTCTTTTCTTTTCTTGTTTTTTTTTTTTGTTTTTTGTTGCAATTCATTTCAATGTGTGATATTATTAAAAAAAATACAAATAAACGTCATTCGGGAAAACGTAAAAAGCCAAATTTAACGAGTCGATGCCGATGCAGCTCAATTCTGCGATGCACTGTGAATCACAATTGTGGCCCACTGTGCGTCAGCATGTTTTTTTTTGTTGTATATATATATATACAGAAAAATATATATATATACATATATATTTATGTATGAGCACGACGTCTGTCAGTCTGTCAGTCGCTGTGCATGTACACAAGTCTATGCATGTGTGTGTGTCTGTGTGTGTGTGTGTGTTTTTGTGCTTAAATGCAATTACGCGCTCAAGTTAAGAAAACTAGCAAAGCAATTGGAGCGCAACAACAAAAACGAAATACGAGTATAAATAAATAAATAAGCAGCAATAAGCGAGTGTGTGTGCGAGTGTCTGTGTGTGTGTGTGTGTGTGTACGTGTGTGTGTACATGCGGGATCATTGCACATTGCGTCAACGTTTCAAGATCACACTCAATTCCAATTCCAATTGGAGTTGCAGCCGCAATCGCAGCATAAAAAAAAAATAATAAAAAAAAATTGCCACTTTATAGCGGAGCTGGTCGCGGTAAGCGGGCAATGAGCAGCAATTACGAAAATTCAATACAACGGATTAAACACCGGCAACAGCAGCAGCAGCAGCAGCAGAACCACCTTTAAACTGCAGCAACAGCAGCAGCAGCAGCAGCCAGCAGCAGCAGCCAGCAGCAGCAGCCAGCAGCAGCCAGCAGCAGCAACATCATTCGCAGCCGCCGTCGTCGTCAGCAGCGTCACGCTGCCGCTGTCGCAGTTGACGTCGCCGTCGCAGTTGGATACCAAGTTTTATAGTCAGAGCGACAGTTTAGCGACGGCAGCGGCAGGTGTCATTTGAATTTGAAGTGCGCGGACGCGTAAAAATCGCAAAAAACCAAGTTTAAAACGCATGAAACGCAGACGCCAACGCCGACGCAACGCTGTAAACGCTGTACACACACACAGAAACACACACGCACACACACACACACAGCAACACACACACACACACACATACACAGCAACACACACACATACACATAATACGCTTAGTGCGATGAGTGCGCGCCGCGACGGTGTACAAAATGCCGCGTACAAAACTGAAATCGCTAACAGAACCGAATCCGAAACAGAAACCGAAACCGAAACCAAAACCAAAACCAAAACTCAAACCAAAACCGATACCATGCTCAAGATAATGACAGCGATGCCGGCGTCAGCGACAGCGACAGCGACAGCGACAGCAACAGCGACAGAAACAGCGACAACGGTTAACGCTCAAAATAAATGCGCGACGGCAGCGCCAACGACTTTTAGTTATCAGAGAGCACTAGAGCGTTGCGCACGCCTCGAACAGACAGCAGCAGCAGCAGCAGCACCAACAGACTTCCAAGAAGAAGAAGAAGAAGGAGCAGCAGCATTTATAGCAAAAGAGAGAGCAACAACCACAGCAACAACAACAACAACAGCAACAGCGTCGTCTCGACTCTCTCAGCACAAGGCGCAACTGCGCGCAGCTTTCTTCAAGGATTTGCACGCTTTCACAGCACAACAACAACAGCAGCAACAACAACAGCAGCAACAACAGCAGCAGCAACAACAGCAGCAGCAACAACAGCAGCAACAACAGCAGCAACAACAGCAGCAGCAGCAACAACAGCAACAGCAGCCGGTGAGAGAGCGTGATAAAGCTGTCAATAGCGCAGAGCACATAAGCCAGCTGATCAAAAAATATCAGGCAATGATTGTGCAGCAGCCAACAGAGACGCCATCGCCGGCGCCGGCGCAGACGCAGGTGCAGCTGAAACCGGCAACGTTATTAGCAAATAGTGCTGCCAATTCAGATGAGGGCTGCAATGCGGGCGGTTTGAGTCCGTGCAGCAGCGACAATGAATGTGACATCAATGCGGCCGTTGCACGCCGCAAACCGAAAGTGACGCGCTGTGCGAGCAGCGATTCGGCACTGGGACTGGAAGTTGAAGCGGATGATGTGAATATGGAAGTGATGGCGCCGACGCCGCAGCGACGCATGACGCTAACCGTTACCGATTTACCGTTGCGGCCAGCCCTATTACCGCTAGCCGAACCAACAGCGCTGCCCGACTCACCGCTGACATCACCAACCAGCGCCCATGCCATGGGTCTGGGCACGGCTGGTGTTGCTGCCGGTGGTGTTGTCGGTGTGCCGACCAAAGTGCTGCTGGAGGAGCGAGTGGTGGCGGCGGCACTGTCAGCGCCATCGGGCTCGCGACGCGAGTCGACGCAAAGCTGCATCAGTGAGCTGGGCGGATTGGCGGGGGTGCGTTATGTGCGAACGCCATCGGTGGTTGTCTCCGACTATTCGGATGATATAACTGCATGTGGCATTAGCATGGAGGAAATGGAATATTTTCGCTTGCAGCGTGCACGCTGCCAGCGTCGCTGTTCGCTGGAGGCGAGCGCTGCCAATGTCGCTGGCGTCGCTGGCCGGGATGATGGCGGCCAGTCGGATGTGAGTGCCGCGAGCAGTTGCAGCAATCTATATTATTGTGGCTCAACGATATCAGCACTCGATGGTGGCGAGTGCATCGTTAACGGGATACGCGTTGCACTTGCCCGCAAATCGAGTCGCAGCAGCAGTGACGATGGCGAATTGGAAGTGCACGAGGAGCACGAGCACGAGCACGAGCACGACCAGGACCAACAACAACAACAACAGCAGCAGCAACATCAGCAGCAGCAACAGCAACAGCAGCAGCAACAACAACAGCAGCAGCAACAGGAACAGGAACTGGAATTGGAAGGGGAACGCGAGCTGAGCGAGCTTTTGGCTGGCACACAGCTTGGCGATGTCTCTAAGAAGGTAGGCAGCAGCAGCCGCAGGCAGCGCTGCAGCAGCAACGACGGCGACGGCAGCGTCACAAATATATAGGAAATCTCAATTAAGATAAAAGACACACACTTTTTAGCAAGTGGCTAGCTACTGGTCAGCCAGACAGAGAGAGAGAGAGAGAGAGAGAGAGAGAGAGAGAGAGACAGACAGACAGAGAGAGAGAGGGTGGCAGGGGGAGGGGGGTTGGGGGGTTGGTTGGTTGGCTTGTGTGTGTGATCTGTGTAATATTTTCAGTTGTTGTTTAACTTTTGTATTCTTATTATAGTCTACTACTATACACACACACACATACATATACATATGTGCATATACACACATATATACATGTATATATATATATATAATTATATATATATATATATTTAAAGTGGTTGCTCACTAATTGCCATTTCCAAATAATCCTAATTTCTAAGTAGTCACGAAGATAGTCATCGAGAATTCTTATCAAAAAATTACATTAGTGCTAAGGCAATTATAAATTGAATTGAATTGAATTTAATATTGGATATTTCGAAGACTTTGGCAAAACTAAAAAAAAAAACAAAAAAACAACTAAAAAAAAGTCTTGTTTATCTTTGCAAAAATTAAAGTTTCCGGCAATTAAAATTGATTTGCAAGATTTAATTTCCTACTGGCCGCATTATGTAGAGGTAATTTTTTTTTCTTTTTTTTTTTGTATATGATAAATTTTCTAAATAGTATAGAGAGAAAGAGAGAGATAGATAGAGAGCGAGAGCGAGAGAGAGAGAGAGATATTAGAGTTAGAGAGGGCTGGGGTGAGGAGTGGCGTGGAATGTGCTGGGGGGGAACAAGTGTGTGCGGGTAATTAATTTGGCGCTTATCTTATCGCCGTATGAGATTCCATTGCCGCGGAACGTACTAGTACAAGCGGTTTTTTATTTTCAGTATTTTTTCTTTTTGTTTTTGTTTTTTGTTTTTCTTTTTTTTTTTTTTGTATCTTATGACTTTCCGCCGACAAATGATGATGTTGAAAGCGGGTGCGCTGATAAAAAAACTTTTGTGGCCCAGACTTCAAATATATATATGTATATATTTAGAGTTGTGCTATCACACACACACACACACACACACACACACACACACACACATACATACGCACACCAGCAACGACGGACGCTTATCTTAGTGTTTAACTCTGTATATTGTAGTATTATAGATATATATATATATACACATACCTACATATATTTTTCCCCATACTTTTATATATATTAAAATATATATATATATTCAACAATACAGACAGCAGGCAAAACAACAACAACAGCAACAACAAAAATTATAGAAATTTGTTAAGTAAATAAATATTTGGATATACAAACTAATATATGTAATAAAATCATAATATAAATATTGAACAAACTATGCGCATGCGTTTAAAGGTCTATATATATATATATATATATATATATATATACACACTATCTATGTATATATATAGTATTTTGCGCTTATCTGGGCTTTACTCTATTATTATCTATATAAGTTTATCTATATCTGTGGCCTTTTTTATGTGCCTCCGCTGATGAGGGTCGAGCGTTCTCTGCGTGCCTCACACATGACTGCGCACATATGCATATATATCTATATATACCCTTAGATAGCAAGCGTCCCGATAGATTTCTACTAGTCCAGTATTGTCATATTAAGTTTTGAACTAAGCTCATTTGGAAATATATACAAACATCCGTAAAGATATCTCAGACTGCGTACGTGCCCACGCAACAATTGCCAAATTGCATATTGCTCACGAATTTGGGATTGGGATTGGCAATTCGCTCTTGCAGAAGTAAGTGCAAATAATTCTTGAACTATTAATATAGTCTTTGTTCTTAAAGCAATTCTTCGAATTCGCGGCGTTTTCAATATTCAAAAGGTTGCAGGTCTCAAGTGAATTGTTAGGTTTGGATACCGGAGTACAAATGCTATCCGAGTAATATATGTAATATAGTTCTAGACCTTCACAGCTCAACATAAGTCATAATTCAAATTATATTATTTTCTTGTGTTTCGATTGCAATTCCCTTCCTACTGGTAGAAAATTGAATTATTTGTTGATTAATTGTTTTGTGGCCTCTCAGTTTCAACTTATCGTTTCTCTGAAGTCTGAATTCTTAATTCTGACTTTTTCCAGTTGAAGTTTGTGATTATCCTCCAAATAACTCAAGGCAATTAATGTGAAATTCTTCTTCGC
This sequence comes from Drosophila grimshawi, assembly GCF_018153295.1. NCBI lineage: Eukaryota > Metazoa > Arthropoda > Insecta > Diptera > Drosophilidae > Drosophila > Drosophila grimshawi. The sequence continues at coordinate 16,722,495 of NW_025063692.1, read as the reverse complement.
CTTATGATTATAGATTGTGAAACATGTCTCTCAATGTTGATGAGTGTATCCATGAATGTACTCTAACTCAAACTCGTGCTTATCATCGGCACAAGCCAGTGTTGTAAATCACCATTTCTTTTTATTTATCTTTATTCTGCTGCTCTCATTCGAAGAAGGCATTCAAATCTTGCTTAAGTCTTATATTATAGTCAGATTTATAATATATACACATGGGCTTATATATATATATTATATATACGTCATTGTTATTTTTATAATAATAATACGATATGGTTTAACAATTAAACTGAGCCGCTTTCGATATGAACGGATCTATTTTTGCATTTGCTGAAGGCTGTTTTCATTCCGATTAGATACGAGTTTTGCACTTTTCCCCGAGAACGAAATGCGGTTTTTGTTTTTCCAGAAATTCTGTCAAAATGATATATGTATGTACAAGTACCATGGAATTGTACCAAATCTGTGTATCATCCTATCATCTGATGTGTATTTATTTTCTTGACATGCTTGAAGGAAGGGTCATATGATTCTGTGGTGATATCTACTTTCTTTTCGTTCATTCTGAGCTCATTTTATTGTCCTATGAATATCTTATATGACTGCCACACTTTGCACTCACATTTCCCGACACAATGTTGGACAGAGAAAGAGTGAGAGAGAGAGATAGAGAGAGAGAGTGAGAGAGAGAGGGAGAGAGTGAGAGAGAGAGAGCGAGCGAGATATAGATAGAGAGAGAGAGAGAGGGGGTGGTTGAGCTAGTGAAACGGGCAGCATTTGTTTGGCTAACCATATTTTTGCATTCCATTTTGGAGATGCTGTCCGCCTGTCTGTCTGTCTGTCTGTCTGTCTGTCTGACTGCCTGTCTGACTGCCTGTCTGTCTGACTGTCTGACTGCCTGTCTGACTGCCTGTCTGACTGTCTGTCTGTCTGACTGTCTTGCTGACTGCCTCTCGAGATTGTGACGTGGGTTTCGTCGAGCCATTCAGACTTTTGATTACTTTAGATAAAGATTGCTCGCCTCTATTTTTGTGTGTCTGTCTGTGTGTGTCTGTCTGTGTGTGTGTGTCTGTGTGTGTCTGTCTGTGTGTGTGTATCTGTCTGTGTGTGTGTGTGTGTGGGCGTCAAGGCAGCGAGCGCTGTGACGTCACTGGCGTCACCATTTTGACTTATGAAATACGGTCTCGAGTCGCGGTCATTAATAATGGCAAATCTTGGGTCTGACTAGCCCGGGGCCCCAAAATCATAAAACTTTACAGCAACAAGCCAAATAAAACCAAATTGTAAAAAAAAAAATAAACAGCAAATCACTGATAAACTGTCAGCAAAGAAGCCGAATCTGATATACTCTGACAAGTCCATCGAATAACTTTGGTTTTAACAATTATTTCGTATCCAATGAAGATCTACAATCTCAAATCAAGACTAGATTTAAGTTTTCTTTGTTTGTTTTCGTCGACTTGTTTACCTTTGAAACACGATTTTGGAATTTATTCTTGATTTTTGGTTAGTTGATTATAAGTTGCAAATATCAAAATATTTCTAAACTATTTTTTTTATTTTGTGTCAAAAAGTATTATAACTGATAAAATTTGAACATTTTTCATGGGGAATAATAATTGACTTTATTTATTTATTTGTTTATTTACCTGTTTGTATAAGAAGATTACACCAGGCATGATTATTCTATCAGCAAGTGATGGAAGACCTATTAGTAAAAGTCAACGACGGTAAGTGGGTAGGCTACAATTAGTATTCCAGTTCTAAGAAATCGAAGGACATTTTCATGATCTTAGTGAGCCTAATAAATGATAGATCATATTGTATAAGATACATAAGATCAATAAATATAAAGCCTTGGAATACCATTGGGATCATCAAATTCCTCTCTCCCTTTAGGATTGGCTAAACTACAGTTTCTTTGACAATCCATACAACATTTGTTATTAAGCACCTAGAAAGTGGATCGGGCAAGAAAAATAATAATAAATAAATTAAATGTCAGATGTAGCACCATTTATTGCTTAGCAGATGCATTCCATAGTTGCAGATCCTTAAAACCTTTAACTAGATTGAACTGTTCAGTTGTCAAAAGTTGCTCAAATCGAATCCGATTTGTTTTCTTTGCTTTGGTTTGGTCAGCGAAATTTGCTCAAATTTAAGGCAAACACTTTGACATTTCGACTCTTCCATATATTATATAATATATGTATGTATATATATATGTGCCCGCCCATGCTTAACCTTGTTTCGTTTTCTCCATAGATCACCGAGTGTGGAGGGGTTGATTAATCTGAATCTGAGCGCATATATCATCGAAATGTGTTCATATATCATCAGCTGTGTGACATGGAAATTTCGCTGTCTGACGTTTCACATAGCGATCATTTTGATGATGATGATGATGATGATGACCACGATGATGATGATGCTGATGATGATGTGTCGCATAATACTCGCCATTATAATTGGTTAGTGGTGCTTTGGGGGTGCTGCACTGTTGTTGTTTGTTTTTATATATTTTATTTTTATTTATTTATTTATTTTTGTTTTCATGGCATTTATAGTCGCGGCCATCCGTCAGTTGAACAGCCCATAGTTATGACAGCCGCAGTCGGCTCAGGCATATCTAATCAGTTCGCCGTCGCTGTCGCCGTCGCCGGCGCTCGACTTGGGGTTTGGGGTTGGGGGTGGCTGGATGGATGGCTGGCTTTGAATTATGACGCCCGCTAATGGCGCGAGGAATCGATTAAGTTGATTGGGACAATGCCTGTGGTGGCAAGTGGGGCAAGTTTCGGGGGGAGTGTATAATATGCACACACACACACACACATATATATATAAATAAATATATATATATGTATATTTAGCGGGGTCTCCGTTTCAGACTCCATTTCGGTCTGGGAAGCACAGCCTCTGACGGCGGTTGCGTTGATTTCCGTTGACGTCAGCGGGGCCCCATCAGCAACCACCGTGTGATCGTCAAAATAATTACATGATCGAGCGGGCGTCACTGTAAGCCACTAAAAAAACAACAGCAGCAACAACAACAATGGCAATGCCAAAGCAAATAAATAACAGCAAAAACCGCAAGTCAAGAGTGGCAAAGGCAAACAGCAAGAAACAACACCAACACCAAACCCAACAACAACAACAACAAGAAAGAAAGACAAGTAACACTGTTGGGGGGTATTCACTGTGTGTGCAATTTGCGTCATTTGCCCTTGTCCGCTGCTGCTGCTGCTTCTGCTGCTGCTGCTGCTGCTTCAATACCCTACCCTTGGCACATACAAGCCAAGCGTTGCCAGATGTGGCAACATTTATCAGTTTGCTTATCTTTTGCACTTTTTATAGCCTTACAGCCAAGCTGGAAGTCATTGATCTTGAAATTGACAGGCACATATCGGTAACATATCTGAAAAATCAAGATATCAATCGATTATCGAAAAATAGAAACGATTGACATCAATAAAATACAATTTGGTTTGAAGATCTTTCCTTGAGGATCTACCAAAATATCTCAAGCGTAATTCTAACAGTGGTTCAAAGTGTTGTTGAAGGCGTGGTTCAACGTATAGTTCAAGGATCAGTTGAAGGTGCAGTTGAAGGTGCAATTCAAGGTTCAGTTGAAGGTGTAGTTCAAGGATCAGTTGAAGGTGCAGTTCAAGGTTCAGTTCAAGGTGCAGTTCAAGGATCAGTTGAAGGTGCAGTTCAAGGTTCAGTTCAAGGTGCAGTTCAAGGATCAGTTGAAGGTGCAGTTCAAGGTTCAGTTGAAGGTGCAATTTATTGAATACAAAAAGTTGCAAGTTGCGATTTCAACTGGTTTGCTCATATTTTTCTTTGCTAAAAGCATTCAAATATTTACTAAAATTGATGTTGATTAATTGGTTTTGTTAGTGTATTTGTCATTTGTTTTTGTTCGAATGCGTTTTCGCACATGTGTCCTGTGTTCTGCCAATTTCCAGTGAATCTCAATCTGGCTGAATTCGAGTCGAGTTGTCGTCGCCGGCAGATCAAGTGCAATCCAAGTTGTTGTTGGTTTTGTTGGCTCCTTGGGGAGTTGCGTGCCGGTTGCCGCCAGCATATTTGTCATTCCTGCGGCCGCCTTGTTGCAAGCTGCTGGCTGCTGGCTGCTGTATGCTGTGCTTTTGCCACTTCTCTTCCGCACTTCCTGCCATTACGATTGCAACTGCAACTGTAGCTGCAACAGCTGCTGTTTTGCTGTTGCTGTTGCTGCTGCTGTTGCTGTTGCTGTTGCTGCTCCGATTGCCTTAAAGGTTATGTCGCCTGTCATCCGACACCCAAACACAACGACGACGATTTCAGCAGCAGCAGTAACAACAACAACAACAGCAACAGCAACTCACACTCGGCGCTGAGGTGCATGCAACATGGGCCCGCGCAATCCACACTGCTGTGGGCTGCTTCTACACTGTTGCAAAAAGTTGATTTACCGTTTTGTAACTGTAGAAGCCGTCATTAACTGCGGTCTCCGATCTCTAAAAGCAAGGATATTTTAATTTCTCAAATTAAGGCTCCAATTGCAGCTTTGGTAAAAAAGTTGAGCGACTCGTTAATTGAGTAAAAAGCACTCGTAATTTTAGTGAGTATTTTGTTACAGATTTACTTTTCGCAGTGTAGATACGAAATTACGGCGACAACATTTTGTGGCATGCCACAAACAGACCATGCAACAGACATACGCAAACACTGCACAGAAATATAGGGGGAGAGGGTGGTCTATGGGCAGGGGGAGGGCAGGGTGAAGTGGGGAGAGAGAGAGAGGGAGAGAGAGAGAGGAAGCATAGAAAATGTGCAACTTGTTTCCCAATCGAAAATAATATCGTTTGCCAGTTGGGCGCCAGTACAGTGAGGATTGCCTATAAGAACACTGAGACGAGCAGGGAAAACCCCTTCAAGGCAAAGCTAAACTAGATTGACTACAATATATCCATAATATTGCCAAGATTTGACCGGAACTCACATCTTATGTCATTATATAATATAACTAATCTGTTAAATTATATTATGCCCATGGAATCATTCATAAAAATATCATTCATAAATTGCCCGTATTTAATAATATTCTTTTTCAATTTCAATTTCAAGTTACTCTTCACATAAGTTTCAGGAAATTTCTATCTATAGTTATCAACTATCAACTATTCCATTTCCTGGAATATCTTTATCGTCATTATAAAGATGTATATCTTCTTCATGCTGTTGGCAACCAAAAATAAAAAAAAAATACAAAATGCAACAAGTCTTAAGACATTCCAAGTAAAAGACACATACTGAGAAGAAATGATGAAGAATTATACACATAGAAGAAATTGTTGCAAGTTTTTCGGAAATTTGAGACACAAGGAAGAATAATTTGATCTAACAGATGATAGAGAATGCTTGTTATAATAACAATGTACACAGTACACAAATAGTACTAAAGTGTTCCGATAAGATTAGATAGCAACAATTTCCGATCAATGTGTACAGAAGAACACAAGCAGAAGGAGCAGCACTTGAGTAAAAAGTATACATCGATTGCATAGACAAAAAAAAAAGCAAAAAAAATACATCTAGAATTGTGTATGGTAAACGTTTAGTATGAGATCAATTTGCAGACAACAATTACCAATGCTGTTGGGTGTCGCTGTTCCTGTTGCAGTTGTTAATGTTGTTGTTGTTGTTGTGTGTGTGTGTGTGTGTCAAGTGATCTGGAGTTTCCGATAGACGAGCTCATTTCATATGTATCGCTTTGTATCTGTTGCATGTGGCCAGTGGACAGTCGATATCTATGACAGCTATGAGCTATGAGCCCGACAGTCCCTGAGTGTTGTGTGTCTATGTCTCGCTGCTGCCTAGGTGCCAACTTGGGTGCCTTGGGTGCCTTGGGTACATTGCCCCTCTTATCGGGTCGCCCCATCTGGCCTGACTTCATAAAACACTTAAACGAAGTCTTTCTCTCTCCCTCTCTCTGCATCTTTCTCTCTCTGTACGCACAGACGTGGCATTGGTGGATTTGAAGGAGTGCAGGAGGAGGGTGCAGGGGTGTCAGGGGCACAGGCGTCAAGTGGGCAATTAATACCATACAAATATTGTGACAGGCCGCCACAGAGCCTGTCATAAAGTTAGCTGGCCCCAATGATCGCCCGGCACCGATTAGGCCAATGCCAATTTGCATATCGGACGGTGAGGAAAAACAGAAACAGAAACAGAAAAAGAAACAGAAAAAGATAAAATAAAGAAGAAAAGAAAAGAAATGAAAAAAGAAACGAAGCATTATGCAAATCAAATGCATGCCAGCGCAATTTGCCGACGCAATTAGCAGCCTTGTTAAGGATCGCGACACGATCCTAACCCAAAGCACCCAGCCAGGGAAGTTGGACAGTTGTCGCTATGCTTTTCATGTTTCAATCAGCGCCATTATTCCATCATGTTGTCGTCGCTGTCGTCGTCGTCGTTGTTGTTGCTGTTGTTGTACGCTTCGATCAGGGCCTGGGATTAAGCTGGGAGGATGAGGGACACACATATATATATATATATATATATATATATATATATAAAGAGCGATAGCAACTAGGAAATTGGCACTCCGTTGGTGATACCCTCGCCGAGCGCAGATCACGTGCTGGCAACTAAAAAATATATATATTATAATTAACAGAAAAAATATGCAAAAATAGCGACTGATTATTAGCAAGTAATACAAACATATATATATAATATATATATATATATATATATATATATACATACATATATACGATGCCTTTAAATATCTTAGAGTGCCAAATTTTATTTATGATAATTACTTGTGAGTTTGATGTGATCTAAATTTGTTCATGGAGCAACTCAAGTTTTGATTAATATTTGCCACGCAAATATATTCCAAGCTAAGTTGGGAAAGAGTAGACTGGACAGACAACAGGACACTATAGTAGACATATACAACTGATCAAAGATCCTCCTTTATATATATATATATATATATATATGTATGTATGTATAATATAATAGCTTCGGCAAGGGTATCGAAAAGGCATCGCTTGGCGTTCGTTGCGGTTCGGCAGGTTCGTCGCAACATCTTCGGCCACTCCTCGGGCCTGCTACGATCGCTGTTGGCAATCTGTGGAAGCTTTACTTGTGGCTGCCGGCAAAGCGTTCAGTTTAGTTGCTCGTGCGCCGTTCCAAAGTCAACAAGCGATCGATCGTTCGCCAACTGTGTGCGTCGCGCGCGAACACACGTCTCTCGCTCACACACACACGCACACACACACACACACATGCTCACACACACATGCTCACACACACACACACACGGACACGCTCTCTATCACACACCACTTGCATGCTGTGCGCGCATTCCGATTTCTGTTGAAATTTGTAGTTGCAAATCAATAAAAAATAAATAAAATAAAAAAACACAATAATTCATTATTATTATTATTTATTTATTTGCTTCTTTTTTTTTTGTTGCTGTATTTTTTTTTTTTGTATGTTTGTTTGTTTATTATTTGTGGTTGTTTTGGCAGCATAATTGTTTTGCTGCCAATGAGCACTGCCAGCGCAGTGGTTGCTGTAACGATTTTCGCAGCTAAGCAGCGTCCGCGCAGCCAGCAAGCCAAGTGAGTAAGAAAAAAAAAATTAAAAAAAATAAAATATATATATATATATATATGTGTATATATATAAGAGCAAGAGCAACAGCAACAACAGCAACAAATATCCCGAAGAGTTATCTACTTTGTGAGTTTTTTTTTGGCTGTTTGTTTGTTTGTTTGTTTGTTTGTTTGTTTGTTTTGTTAGCTTGAGAAACGCTGCGGCCCCAAATTGATTTTTGTTGATTCTGCTCGCGGGCTTGTTAATTAAAAGTTATTTTTGCTGCGATTTATTAATTTGCAGCGTACACCCAACTAGCAGCCACCTGGCAGATACATTTCTTTCATCCATATATATATATATATACATATTTATACCACATGCCACATGCCACATATCTATAATTTAAATTATAGATATTAATTTAATGGATTTTCGGTTAGGTAATTGATTTTACAGCTTTAGCTCTGAAAATTATCACTTGCAAGCTAACAGATACATTTCTTACGACTGTAGATACTTTGTGTTTTTTTTTTTTTTTGCTTCGGGTTATTTATTTAATCTGTGAATTATTATTGTTAGCAATCTTGTTATCTGCCAGAGACTTTTGTAAGGGCCACATATACTTTACAACAGAATTGATAAATTGTTGTGGATTTACATTTGATAGATACTTTTCAGATACTTTTATTTGAGTTTGAGCTACAGATACATTTAAATGTTCTAATGACTGACTGAATGATAGCACAAACACTTTGCAATTAAATATAACAGTTGAAAAGCTTTCCAAAACATATATCAATTACAGTTATCCGCGAAATACTTTTCGATCCAGCAGATACTCTTCTAACTGATTTTTCATAAGTTCCTTTTGCATGATATCTATATCCATATATCTGTACAGCTATGGAAATATAAATATCACATATAAATTCATATTGCATACCGTTTTTTTCTTCTTCTTGAAAATGTTATTATTTAAACAATTTTAGCCGTTTTAAAAATAAAAATAAAATAAGCCAAAAAAATGATTTGAAATAAAAGTAATGGCAAAAGTAGCAAAGATATCGAAACAGATAATGATTCTTTTCAATGTTAACTTGGCTTTCAAAACATTATTTTAATGATTTATTATCGCTTATATTCAAAATTAACTTTTCTTTTCTACATTTATCATTCCCATTTCGTAGTTGCAACATATAATTATCTTCTTCAACTTTTAGATATTCTATGTTCATTTTATCCAAAATACACTGCTTAAGATTAATTTAATGTTATTCATATTTTTGTCAATTCAAAACAATATTGTTTAGATATATGTTTAAGAAAGATCTTTTTGTTGCTGAGAACAATACTTGTAGCGTTATTATTATTGTTATTATTACTACTATTATTTTAATTAACAATGAATTTAATGAGTTCTAGAAATGCTTTCTAAACTAAATATTTTAAAATACCAATTGAGCAGTTTGTAGATACTTTACTAGCTGTGGCACTGGTAGTAACTTTCCCGGGCATTAAAATATGTCTTGGGAATTTGCCAAAAAAAAAAAAAGAAACTCACAAAATTATAAGTCTGTTTGAGTTACAACGTTACGAGCTTGGAGAGTCAAGAGTCAAGCTTAAGACTCGGCGATAAATTCTGAAATTGCGGCTAGTTAAAGATAGTTGAGGAGCTTAGAGCTTAGTGCTGTTGCAAAAAGGAAAACGAAACATTTCTAAGTGAAAGATACTGGTTTGGTCAGCGCTTAAAGATACTTTTCGTATCTGTATGCCACGCAAACGGATTGACCCCTGCGAACGTGGACGGGCAACTTGGGCAACTTGGGCAACTTGGCAACTTAGCAGCTGGCAACTTGGCCACCGGCAACTACCATAAACAGCAGCCCGGCTGCAGTTGCAGTTGCAGTTGCGCTTTTATGGCCACTAAGCCACCAAGCAAACCTGGATGCAGGCAGCTGGTAGCAGATTTTGTGGACTACATGCTACACTCAGAAAAATGATTGCCTTCAACTTGCACTCAACTGAAGCAAATCGGGCAGCTCAACTTACACAATTTCTAAAACCGAATTTTGCGTCATTTTTTAGAAATCCAATATATTTGATGACTTAGATGCTATTTGAAATCAAAAAAAGAAGTAAAAAATTAAAGGTTCTTATTTTATTGATGTGTACTTAGAACTCTTAAATTAGATGGAATATTTTCGAATGATATTCGGCATTATTTCTTGATGTCCAGAAACAAGTTTTTCGAGCGATTTGGGATTTGTTTTATTGTTTTTTTTTTTTTTTGGTTTGTCGAAGTGTAGTGCAGCAGGCAGACAGTGGGCTGAGCCTAGCTGCCTGCAACATTGCTGTTTGCCACATTAATCATTGCGGGCCAGCGATAAACTTTGACATCGATGCGTGCAGCAGAAGCGGCGGCAGCAGCCAAATGAAGCGATCTTCATAAATCAAAAATAGCTAACTGGCTAAAGAGCAGACTTCCAGCCACCAAGCCGCCAAGCCGCCAAGCCACCAGTGGCCAGCCTGAAGCCTCAAGCCTCCAGTTGCCAGCCTACAGCCTACAGCCTCCAGCCTCCAAAGTTGCCACAAAAGCTACCAAGTGCTGCGTGCTGATCGGCGGCTTATTTGATTTATCGGCCTGGCCAGCGGTCGCCAACAAGTTAATTGAAAACGAGGCGTGACAGTGAAATTTGCCGCCGCACGCCAAGCTTACTTTTGTGGGAGTTGCAAGTTGTGTTGTCGAGGTGGGGCAGTGTCTTGCCACTTTACTGGTTAGCCGGTTGGCCGTTTCAATTTTTCACCATTTTCCAAATGCGCCACTAAACTGACAGATTTGGCCATAATAAAAAACGAAAAATCCATGCAGCAGCAGCAGCAGCAGCAGCAGCAGCAGCCGGCCGCTTGGCCGGGAAAATAAGTTGCCAACTTTAATTTATTGTGACATAACGGTATAATCTGACATAAATTATTGATAAGACGCCCGACCATAAAAGTACAAGACAGTTGGCTTATGCAACAACAACAACAACAACAGCAGCAGCAGCAACAGCAACAGCAACAATAGCAACAACAATAACAAACACAAATATCACAACAACAACAACAACAGCGAGCAAAGTCGACGCTCAGTTGCTCTTACATCCAAAAAAAAATAACTAAATGAAAAACAGAATGCTCCAGTCGGGAGAGCTCGACAAGCTGATACGCTCAAACCAGCTGATAAATATATTTAAATCGTTGAAAACACGATTTTTCTTTATCTTTAAATCTTTCAAGGCTAAAAAAAAGTTGTCAAGATTCATTTTAAATCAATTTGAATAATAACTTAAAATCCCAAAACGTGAAAACTGATCGATCAAATAAAACTTCAATTCCCAAAATGTCTGTCTCTGATATCTGTTTGTACAAGATCGGATCGAGAATATATATATAAGTACTGGCGTTGCTCCATTCCGCCTGTTGCATACTTTTGCACACCTTCATCATACCCCATTGAGGGTACAGCAAAAATATTCTCTTTAAAGATCGCTTGAGAATCGAAAAAACATCGGAAAAAAAAATTAAAAAAACTAGATTGATTTATTATTGAACACGAACAGCATCGATAACTTAACGATCAACGAAATGTGATCGTCTATTGAACAATTTTTTTATGTTTAGATATTGATCGGCAAAAAAATAAAAGCCATAAATTGACCAGTAAAGTAGAAACTGATCAGCTTGATCTGTGATCGAAATGCTTTCAAGATTGATGATGACAATAGTCGTAATGATAATGGGTAGATCTGTTCGATTAAATGATATATATAAGCTGAAGAGCTAACGAACTGAACGATCTGTTAATCTATTATATATGTATATTTTTATACATTTCTGTAATGATCGCCCATTGATCAACAGAAAACTATCATTATTTGTAAGTTCTCGAACAAACGAGATGAGATCTGATAAAACTAAACAAATTTATGAGCCACAGACTTAATAAATGATTTATGATCAACAAAGTTAGCTAGAGCAACGAAGGATTTATTGATTTGAAGCGATAATCAAACAATTACCAAGAATTTGACTGAAATACGATCGAATCCAATGTTCAAATCTGTACAATAGCAGCCAATCTTGGAGTTGAGCTGATATATAAATATATATATATATATATATATATATATATAAATGGTAGCAATTGTGATATGAATTTTGATGCGCTCAAATTGTATTGCTCATCTCAGGCTGTGGTCAGGGTATAACAGCAACTTATGCTTATAAATCATTCGATTGACAAAATCGACAACAACAACAACAACAACTGCCTTTCTGTCTGTCTGTCTGGCTGGCTGGCTGGCTGGCTGGCTGGCTGCATGCAACGAGCTGTGCTGTGCTGTGCTGTGGCAAAGTGTCTTTTTTTGGATCTATTATTTGACTTTTATGTGCGCATAAGTGCGGCAATATGACGACGACGACTGAAAGCGTCGTTGCCAACTGCGTGCAACATAAAGGCCAGTAAGAAAAAAGCCTGGCCAGGAGTCCAAGCAGCCAGTTTGGGGGCATCAACATTTTGGACGAGTTTACGCAGCCAATTGCAATTGCAACTGGATACGTGCAACTAACCAACTGGCAACTAGGCAACTGGGCAACTTGGCAACTTGGCAACTTTGCAACTTTGCAACTCCAGACTTTCGACTTTAGACTTCCCATTGCACTTTCATGTTAATTAACAAGAAATTTTGATCAGCTGCGATTGCACACATATCCATATATCCATATCCATATCCATATGGAAATCGAACTCAAACAGAAACTGAAACTGAAACTGAAACTTCACCTGCGATAAGATGCGACAGACGAGAAATTGTTTGATGCAGCTAAAAATGCAAAGAAACACACAAGTTGAATGCTCAAGTCGAGGCAGCTCGACTATGAGATACCCACTATATGTTAAAAGCTTCATAGAACCATAGATATCAAGAATATATATACTTAATGGAAGCGTAGATGCTTCCTTCCTTTTGATTATGTTCAGGGTATAAAGAAACAGGGACTCCTATTTAGAAATGGCAGAGAAAAGTGTTGATTGTAGATTTGAATACCCTGCAAAGTGAAGTAGAAATAAATCGCCTACATAAATAGTTTATTACTTTCTATTAAGTTGGTTTTTTTTTCTTTAAAAAATTATTTGGTATACGAAATCTTGAATCGATCTTCGAAACATGCTTAACTATTTATCAGGAGAAATAAATAGTATTCAAATTGCCTTGAATAGAATACAATTGATTCGACGAAAGCAAAGCAATTTACTTTTATACATATGCGCATATGTAGGGGTAAAAAGCGTGCTCGACTACGAATACCCTAAGGTCAAGCCTTGTACAGTCATAAATGGTTTCAAACTTGTATCATGCAATGTGAGATATTTAAATATAAATGTAACTATTTTTTGCTTCAACTTGAATTTTAATACCCTGTATATTTTTCGTTGTCTAATTGCAGGTATGTTGCACTTTGAGCGTAGTTAAAGCGAAGAGCGAACACTGAGCAAAACAAAAGACTTAAGCAAAAAACTTGCGGCAGGCAAAGAAAAAGGGGCCCTGGCGCCACACGTGTGTTGCCGCATTTATTGTTTTCCAACGTTGCGCATTTAAAGCGTTTTTGGGAAAGCAAAATGGCGTTGTTTCCCTCCTCCTCGCGTCCGCGCACGCTAATGGAGCAGCTGCTGGCGCGCAAAATCGAAGCAGCGGCCGCAGCCGGCAGTGGCGCTGGTTCAGCTAATGCTGCTTCCGGTTCCGGTTCCATTGCCGGTTCCAGTTCCATACCGCTGCCAGCGTCAACGACCGCTGCTGCTGCTGCTGCCGGCAGCGGGGCTGCATCGATTGTGAGCCGACTGCGTCGCACCGATTCGCTGGACTCGACGAGCAGCCTGGGCTCACTGGCATTTGGCGAGGATGTCTGCCGCTGCGACGACTGTCTCCTGGGCATTGTCGATCTGTACGTGATCAGCGCTGCCGAGGCGGCCAAGAAGAAGGTAGGTGAAGCGCAGCTGGAGCGCAGGTGGGGCGCAGGTTTTAGTTAACGCTGCCGTTTGCAAGCTGCTTCCATTCGCACTCAATTAGCTTTAATCGGCAGAGCGAGCGAAAGCTCTCGACTGGTTTGCAACTTGACTGAAACGATCGATTGAAAGCTTTGCAATTAAAGTCTTTTAGTTTTTTTTTTTGGCACGCGCGCTAGCTTCACAGCCGAAGCAGCAGCAGCAGCAGCATTTGATAGCTTTGGTCAAAACGGCTTCGGTCTCAGCTTCAGCGTCGTTGTTGTCGCATTGAATTATTATTGAATTATTGAACTGTTGGACCGGTCCGAAAGCTGGCATCGTTGTCGCCGACGCCGACGCCGATGCCGATGCCATTGACGTCACAGACTTTATGATGATGAGACGTACGCCTCGACGCTGACGCGCTTGGCCTTACCTGCGCGCGCATGAGAGATAATGAGAGCGCATTGAGAGCGGCAACAACAGTAACAGCAATAACAGAAGCAGTAGCAGCAGCGGTAACAGCAGCAGTAGCAGCAGCAGTAACAGCAGCAGTAACAGCAGCAGTAACAGCAGCAGTAGCAGCAACTATTACAGCGCAGCTCATGCGTTAAATACATGCTGCTGTTGTTGTTGTTGTATGAAAGCTAGGGGAAATTTCATTGAATAAAATGTAAAATCTGGCAAGCAATGCGAGAGAGAAAGAGAGGGAGATAAAAAGGAAGAAAAAAGAGCAAATTTGAGTGCATTTCACATGATTTAAAATTTAATAAATGGAGAAAGTTGCAGATCTAAAAAGCATACATATGTACATATATATATATATATATATAAGAAATTGAGAGTGAAATACTAAGCCAAATCAATTTAGCAAAGAAAAAGCAGACTTAGCCAGGAATCACAAGAATCAAATTACATTCCACGACGCTCTTCGCTGATTTCTCTCAAGCTTTAACTCAGTTTTGCTTTTATCCTTTCATTTACGCTCTGATGTTTACGAACTCTCTCTCTCTCTCTCTCGCCCTGCAGCGATATACGTCACTGACCCATGAATAAATAATTGAGCTCGCTGAGCAAGTGAAAAATGAGCTTTGACCGGGGAGCCAACCAATGGCAAGCTTCACATTTACACTGCTTTTGTGTCTGTGCCCTTCGCAGCAACGCAGCCATCTCACCCACTAGCACAACTGCAACTCTCACTCTCGCTCTCATTTTCGCTCTCGCTCTCACTCTTGATTTCTTTCTCTCTTGTCGTGCGCCGCTCGCTGCTTGCTTACACTTATTGTTATCAGCTGCGCAAGTCCATTTGTAGTGAGGACTCCGCAGTGTTATTGAATATATCTGCTAACGATGGCGATGACTGCGTTACGTCGCTGCTCATCGCGGACGTTGCGTTGCGTTGCGTTGCGTTGCGTTGCGTCGCTTCGCGTCGCGTAACATTGCGGCTGGCGCAGTGGCTCTGGCTCGGTGTGTCTGTCTCCCCCAACCAGTTGAGCTTTCGCAGCGATCGCGTGCGGCTGGGCTCTGTGTCTCTGCATCTGTCACTGTTATTTTGGCCACAGCTACAGCTACTGTTACTGTCACTGTTACTGTTACCGTTACTGTTATCGTTACTATAACTGTTATTGTTGCGAATTTTCCTGTTGTCGCCGCGCGTTTTGTTTTTGTTTTTGTTTTGTTTCCTTTTTTCTTTTTTGATTTAAGCCAATGTCAGGCCCGCGTCGCAGCTGCAGCAACTCAAACAGAAACAGTAACTACAGCAACAACAACAACAACAAATACAAGAACAACAATAACAAAAGAAAATAAAAATAATATCAATAAACGAAACAAGAACAACTACATTCAATAACAACAATAACTTAAGCAGAGCTGTTTCTGACGCTTGCTGCTGCGGCTTGTGTTGTTCCAAAAAAAAAAAAAAAAAAAAAACCAACACAAATATTCCAAAAACAAAAAACTGAAACAAAAAAATTAATTTAATTTTGCCTCGGCTCGCGTATTTGTGTGTTTTCATTTTGTCTTCTTATTTTATTGTTGTTATTTTTTTCCTCTTTTTTTTTGTGAGTGTGCGTGTGTTATTTTTTTTCCAATTGACTTGTACATACATATACATATGTATGTATGTATGTATGTATGTATGTGCACATCACTTCTTGTTGCTGCTTGTTTAACATGAAAGCTTGCGTGCTGACAACCTTTATTTTGTTTCCCACTGGAAATGCTGGAAACACTGAACGCTGTTGCAAGTTGCGCAGTTGGTTTGCTGAAGTTCTGCTGCTGCTGCATCATCTTCTTATTACTGCAGCTGTTGCTGCTGTTGCTGCTCTTGCTGCTGCTGCCAGTGCAAAAAGTGTTAATTGAAGCACGCGCCAAAGAAAAGGGCGTGGGGGTTGCGAAAAGGTCTTAACGATTGGGTGCGGATGGCAGGGGCTACTCAAAGGGGGGGTGGCTGATATTCAGCTCTGCAATGAAATTAATTCAAGTTTGTGTAAACATTTCAACGACGTCAATGTAGAGAATGCTACGCACTTTGCATGTGCGTGCTGGGGGGTAGAAAGGTGTGTATGTGTTTCTGTGTATGTGTGTGTGTGTCTATGTGTGTGTGTGTGTGTGTGTAGCTATTGTGAATTATATAATAATAGACGCGATCGTCTTTTGAGCGTGTTGTCGCATGTTTTATTCAACAATTTCATTTGCATCAATTTGGCAATTGAAGCTCATTTAGCTCCAGCGTCCCCAAAAATGGGCGACCCATGTCCATCTACTTTAAACACTCATACACACACACACAATCACACAATCACTCACACACCCTCCCGCAGCGCAGCTCCCCCTTTCACACACGATTGCCACCATAATTGGCATCAATCGTTCAATACACATCCGCTCTGATCGCTCCATCGAACCAAACCAAGTCAAACAACACCAAACCAAACCAACCAACCACCCATTGAACCACCACCACCACCCACACGATGACGTTCAACGAGCTACGTTCACTGCTCTACCCGCTCCTCTCCTCTCTCTACACACTCCCAAGTCATTCCCCCTCCATCCCCCTCACCACCTCCCTGTGTCCAGCTGGCCATTCTACCGCATTTTGTGCGTCAATAGCGACGCAATCGAAATAGAAAAAAAAAATAATAAAAAAATAGTGTTTACTTTATTAATTTTAAGCTTTCGGCAGTTAAGAAACAACAACAAATACACACACACACACACACACACACACACACACACACACTCGCACACACATAGAGAGCAAAATGAAAAAATAAAAAAGTTGCTTTTTTTTCTTTTTTTTTTTTTTTGTCATTGTTATGCGGCGTGAATGCCGCACATTAAGCGCAGTCCGGACTTGGACTCAGACGGGGGTAGCTGGATCAGGGTTGGAAGGGAAGCGGAGTGTGTTGAGGTGGGGTGGTGGGGGTGGCTGGGTGGTAGCAGCAGCAGCAGCAGCAGCAAGAGGAATGCTGGGATCGTTAGATCGTTAAAACTCTGACGTTACGTACCGCTCCACACCCAGATACATCCACTTGCACACGTTTTTCCAGACACATTTGTATATCTGTGTACATACCTAGATACAAGCTATAGTTTTGTGTGTTTCTATCTAACTATATCTACAACTATGTACATACAGATAGCTATATTGTATCTATATATATATACAGATACATATATATATATCTATATCTATATCAATAGACATTTCTGGGCGTATATCGAACTGTTGTCGTCGACGAAAATTTGTTTTTGTTTTTAATTAGATAACGAAAAAGTCAATTTGCCTTTTTCGACACTTTCCCCAGACAATGTAATGCAGAGAGAAGAGAAAAGAAGAGAAGAGAAGAGAATAGGGAGCAAGCGAATGTGAATGCAGACAAGGACCAGGGCAAGAAGAGTGGGAGAGAAAGAGAAGAGATTACGATAAAGATAGAGACAGATCATATAGAAGAGATAGATAGCTGGATATATAAAAATATATATATATATAAAGATAAAGATTGAAAATAATAAAGACTGGAGTGAGACACAAATAGAGACAGTGTGAGAGAGAGAGAGAGACAGAGCGATAGAGAGACATATACTAACTAATGAGATTGATAATGGAAGAGAACTTCTGTGAGTTCCGAGAAGAGCAGGAAGTTATTTAGTTATGTAGATGAAAGAAGAACAGAAGCTGACAGCAGAGAAAGGACAAAAGACAGCAGAGAAATGCAAGTTGAGAAGAGAGAGAGAGAGGGAAAAATAAAAATATAGACAATACTGAAGGATTTAGAGCTTCGAGAGTTGAGAATTGTAGATTTTTACTCTCTGATCCAATTCAAAATGGAGCTGATGCCGAGGTGCCCTGGTATGCAACATGCAGACAGAAGGAAGCATCTCCGATGCCATTGATTTCATAAAAGTGTAGAACACTTGCCCAATTTATATGTTGGATTTAATATATTTCGAGCCTGATTTGGGGTATCTCCTAGTCTTACGCTTACTCTATATATATGTATATTTATATATATATATTTGTCCAGGTTGCTACAAAGTCCAGCCAATTCTTGTGTATAGCCTTAAATTCAGATTGCGTGAGTCAAGGCCGCGAAATGTTTATTATACACAGAAAACAAAACAAAGACGCATTTCAGATTATCTAGACAAAGTCTATATATATATATAGAGAGTATATGGGTGCGGCGACAAATCGGGGCATTATTTGATATACTCTAGACCCTAGCAGAGTGTGGCAGTTCAAATTCGCTCAGTTCGTGTGTTCCTTTATCAGTTTGACGTTGCACATTGCTCAGTTTCGATTAAGCGCACTTCTTGCGAATAGTCTAGTATATTGGCTATTTACATACACGTATACACTCAGAAAAACAATCGCACTAAGCACAAACAATATATACCTGCAAACTGGAATGTTTTTCTATTTTTGTCTTAAGCAAAATATTTCTAAAAATCCAAAATAACATTTATTAATAACATTCTTTACACAAATCAGCAGAGCAAAAAGATAATGGTTTAGTTGAGGAACTCTGAGAATAAAAGACAGAATATTTTTTCTACAAAATTCAGCTAGGAATTAAGGAATGAACAACTGGAAAGGATGTCTTTTGTTTTTTTTTGGGCATTTTGTTTTCTTCAAGTGTATAAATGTTTATATACCTCTACTGATTGTTTATATGTACTAGACTGATTGTTTTCATAAATACGTTGGTGAATGCGAATGTTTATATGGATGTTTATAAGCATGTGCAGAAGCATGCCCTGTGTACTTCCTTCCTTTTACTTTGGCAATCACCTTCTGTCTCTATCTCTATCTATCTCTCTGTCTCGCTCTCTAGTTACAGCTGTATTTGATTGTTGCGTTGTATCTTTCATGATGATCGGCCTACTTATAGTCACCATATTGTGGTCTATCTGCGGGCACACACACACACACACACACACACACATTCAACTGTTGATATGTATGTATGTGTGTATTATATACAAAAGTTGCCTCATTCAACGTCGCCGTTCCAAGGTTCCACAAGTTGTGGTTCGTTATCGCAACGAATAACTTTTGCAAATGACGTCAAATGTTTCGGAGCGAGAGAAATTACAGTGTACTACACTGTACACTGTACTGTGGATCGCACACACAACTTAATCAATGCTTCGCAAATTATTTTCAATTTCAAAATAAACAAAAAGGCAAAAAAAATAAAAAAAATTCAAGATTCGAATTAAAGTGTTTGAAAATAAGATTTGGGTATAAATTAATTTTAAATGCTATACACTGAACATAATGAAAATGTTGAACCACATAAACAAATTGTGTATAACAAATGATTTATTTATGTTGAATTGCAAACAATTTTTTGTTTAAATCTTAACGATTATTTTTAATCTGAATTTGATATTTGCAAATTTTGCGTTTATCATTTTTGTATTTTTCACTGTATTTAACATTTATATCTATTGTGTCTGAGTTTGTGTGTGTGTAACTGGATAGCTTGCTTGGCATTCCCTATATTGTATTCTGCTGTGGTTGTGCTGTGAGCTGTTCTTGTTGTTGTTGGTATTACCATTGCCATTATTATCATAATGCGGTTGTTTTTTCGCCTTGCCCCCAACACTGCCTGGGCCAGTTTAGTTCCGATTTGGGTTGACTTAGCGATTGCTGCTGCTGCTAATAGATATACACAATACATAATTACCTAAGGTGGTTTTTTGGGTGTTTTTTTTTTTGTTGGTGGTTCGACGATTTTGCAAGTGGAGGCCTCTCGTCGGGCCGCAGATGGAGCTAAGCAAAGCAGTTGAGATGCCAGCACGCTCCTGCAATGCCTACTTAAATGCGTGCGCTTCGCTCTCTCTCTCTCTCTCTCTCTCGCTCTCGCTTCTCCCTCTGTCTCTCTCTAACTCTCATATGTGTGTACGTATGTAGGCATTAAATTTAATCAATTTTGATTGATGTGTGCGCCAATGCAACAACTGCAAAAGCAACAACGACAGCAACACGTCGACAACAACCCAAAAAAGCACCAGCCTGCTTTTGAGCTATGCAACAACGAATTGCCGATGCGCTTCTAGTCAAGATAATGACAGAATCAACAATGGCAAAATAGTTTAACGACCATCTAGTCCCTAGTTCCTCTGGGCAGGTCACAATAGTTTGATCTGATAAATAGTCGCCAACTGCCAACTTCACAACTAGCTTTTGCAGATTGTCGGAGCAAATATATAGTTCATACTTATCAGAAAGTAGCATTATAGTCTAAAAAGCTGACAGCACTTGTCAGATTGTGTTGGGGTCAGAAGTTAATTGGAAGTGATTAATAATCTATCCATCTAAACATCCTATCTCTCTGCCCAGCCTCGGCTCTAAGTCTAAGTCTCTAAAAGAGAGAGGATGTCCTGTGTGCCTTAATAATTGTTAGAGTATTCATCAAGTCGGTGTTTGTTAGTTGGTTCGTTTGCCGTTTGTCGTTGGTGGGGTTGCTCGGTGGGTCAATTGTGGCTGGCTGCTAGCGATCAGCATTCAACATTCAGCATTTAGTGGCTTAGGCGCGAACAGGTTCGCAAATGCGCAGAAATCAATCAAGTCAAATGCAGCAAGCAGCAAGCAAGCAAGCAAGCAACAACAACAAGCAACCAACAACAAGTCAACAACAACAACAAGTGACAATAGTTGGCGATAGCCACTGATTCTTTCGATTCTTTTGATTCTCTGTGTAGTCGTTGTTTTTGGTCAGAAGCAGTGCGTCTAATGCGCAAGTCGCGGACGTCGCTCCGACGCCCGTCACATGTCGTGTAAAATGTCCGTGTGCGCAATCACACGACCGCCCGCAACAGCCGCCGTTAACGGCCAGAGCCCAACACCGACGTCACCGCCAACAACAACAACAACAATAACGACGCCAGTGACAACGCCAGTAACAACGCCAGTAACAACGCCAGTGACATCGCCACAGGTGCGCATCTACGAGGACTTTGATAGGATGAGCGCCAAGGAGGTCTACTATAATGAGGCCGGCAAGAAGGTGACAGTGAAGCTATTGCATTTCCCCGACGTCCTGCCCGAGGATATTGCGAAACTGCGCTTTGACGATGATGGCGATGCCGATGATGACGATGCCGATGCCGATGCCGATGTTGATGACGATGATCTCGATGACAGCAATGTGGGTCGCAACATCAGCAACAGCACCAGCAGCAGCAGCAGCAAAGTGCCGAATATCGATAGTGATGATGGCGATAGTGAGACCGAAATGGCACATGGTGCGACGGCAAGTGGCGGCAGCAATGCTGGCAGCAGCGGTGGCGCCACCAAAAAGATCTTGAGACGCAAACACTCCGGCGGCAATATGCAGCCACGCAAATGCAGCCTGGCCTTTGCCCAGGCACATGGCATTAAGCAGCGTGCCGAAAAGAAGCTATCGATGCCCACCATTAGCATCACAGCCAATATCGGCGAGCATGCCAGTCAATCTGCCGGGCGGAAACTGTCGCAGCAGCACTCGCATCCCATGATGATGACGTCGACGCCACGTCGCAGTCATTCGCCGTTGGGGCAGAGTCTGTGCCCCGGCTACATACAATACTCCAAGTCGCTGCTGGAGGTGCCCATGCCAAGGGACTATGGCTATGCCAGCAGCGATGATCTGAGCTCCGAATGGGACTCCGACGTGTCCACATCGGCGGGCACCTCCCCAACGGCAACGGGCTCCACAGGTTCCACAGCAAGCAGCACGAAGAAGGTAAGACGGATACTTTGGATGCTGCTGTGCTCCTTGCTGTGAAGCTATGTTATTCGTGTTTATCCGGTGTTATCCGACGTATTATGAGTATGTCTAGTATTATTGTGAGTGTTATCCGGAAAGTATCCGTTTTATCCGATGTTATCCAACGTATTTTGAGTATGTCTAATAATTTTGACAGTGTTATCCGGAGTTATCCGGAAAGTATCCGATTTATCCACTGTTATCCAACATATTATGAGTATGTCTAGTATTACCGAGTGTGTTAGTGTATTATCCGGGGTTATCCGGAAAGTATCCGATATATCCGGTGTTATCCAACGTTTTCTGAGTATGTCTAGTATCATTGAGAGTGTTATCCGCGGTTATCCGGAAAGTATCTGGAAATTGTCCGATTGACCGGGTGGACAACATCCGATTTATCCGTGATTGTCCGGTATTATCCAATAATATGGATTTCTTATCCTACAGTACCTACAGTTAACCCAGAATCGAGTGACGTTGTTGATTAACAGTTGACGCCCTTAACCTCCCTTCTCGACATCTGTCGTGCTATACAGCATCATTGACCCCGAATTCAGCCACAACACGGCGACATCAGCACTTATCTGATGTGGACTAACCCACGCGAACCGAATGGCTGCTCTGTCATTGCCGTTATTAGACCGCTTTTATATTTATCTGGCTGTTGTTTGGCATTATCCGATGCTTGTCTAGTACTATTCAGCAATTATCTGTGGCTTACACAAGAGTTGCTTAATCATTGTCGCTTTTCAATGAAACGTATGATTTAAGTGGCGCCATCTAATGAACAATTACGCCAAGCGATAGATGGCGCTAAGTCACGATATGCTCACATTTCAATTATATCAATATCCTTTTCTGTCTGTTTGTCTTTGTTAGAGCTCCGGCTGGCGAAAGATACGAAACATTGTGCAATGGACGCCCTTCTTTCAAACGTACAAGAAGCAGCGGTATCCATGGGTGCAGCTAGCCGGTCATCAGGGCAACTTCAAGGCCGGTCCCGAGCCGGGCACCGTCCTCAAGAAACTCTGCCCCAAGGAGGAGGAGTGCTTTCAGGTGCTGATGCAGGATGTGCTGCGACCGTATGTCCCCGTCTACAAGGGTCAGGTGACTAGCGAGGATGGCGAACGTAAGTTCTGACTATCTAATTATGTATACACTCAACGACTGATTGACCTCTTAGCTGATTAACTTACTCGACTAATTGACTGATTGACAGACTAAATAATTTACTATTTGCTAACTGAATAGTTAACTTAATGACATATTAACTTACTGGTTAATTGTTAATCTGAGTAATTGATAGATGGATAAACAAATTGACTGAATGAGTAACTGACTGAATGATTAACTGACTGAATGATTAACTAATTGACTAACTGACTGAATGATTGACTAACTCTTTGCTAACTAAATGATCGACTTACTCATAGATTACTGACTTACTGGTTAATTGTCTATCAATTATGATTGACTGATTATTACAAAATCATGTCGGGAGGTATGCAAATATATATTCTAACTGCCCGGCATTTTGCAGTCTATTTGCAGCTGCAGGATCTGTTGAGCGACTACGTGCAGCCGTGCGTTATGGACTGCAAGGTGGGCGTGCGCACCTATCTGGAGGAGGAGCTCTCCAAGGCCAAGGAGAAGCCGAAGCTGCGCAAAGATATGTACGACAAGATGATACAGATCGATGCAATGGCCCCCAATGCCGAGGAGCATGCCGCCAAGGCGGTGACCAAGCCACGCTACATGGTCTGGCGCGAGACCATCTCCAGCACCGCCACGCTGGGCTTTCGCATTGAGGTGAGTGCCTCTGCCCCCCCCTTCATCTTGCCCACTTACTCATCACTCAACTCTCTTGCTTTGCAGGGCATCAAGAAGAGCGATGGCACCAGTTCCAAAGATTTTAAAACGACCAAGTCACGCGAACAAATCAAATTGGCTTTTTCCGAGTTCCTCAGCGGCCATCCACATATTCTGGTAAGTTAAGACCAAAAAAAAATATAAACTGTGCGAGTTTGACTCTTTGAAAGAAGAATTCCAAGGACACATCGAAA
The DNA here is from genome assembly GCF_018153295.1 of Drosophila grimshawi. NCBI lineage: Eukaryota > Metazoa > Arthropoda > Insecta > Diptera > Drosophilidae > Drosophila > Drosophila grimshawi. The sequence continues at coordinate 16,698,538 of NW_025063692.1, read as the reverse complement.
CGGTTCTCAGTAAATTGATTAAATATTGTCAAAGCATCAATTTAAGTACGGATTCAAAGAGCGAAAGGGTTGATTATGTTTTGAGAAAGGCATCTGCTTACAATTAGATATTGAATCCATTGAGAGTACAATTAATCATATGGAAATTCTATTTTGCTTGTTATAAGTACACAATTTGGGACTTGATTGATGAATAATGAACGGTGATTGAAGAAGAATGAAGTATGATTGACATATCTCGACTCGAGAGCGCTCTTAGTTCATTGTTGTTGTGCCCGATATTGGATATTGGATAAATGTGGCTAATGTTACACATCATTTTACAGCCACGTTATATTCAACGCTTGCGGGCCATACGCGCCACCCTGGCCGTATCGGAGTTCTTCCAGACGCACGAGGTGATTGGGAGCTCGTTGCTGTTCGTCCACGATCAGACGCACGCCAGCGTTTGGCTTATTGATTTTGCCAAAACGGTGGCGCTGCCGGCACAGATGCATATCGATCATTATGCGGCGTGGAAGGTGGGCAATCATGAGGATGGCTATTTGATTGGCATCAACAATCTCATTGACATATTCGTCGAGCTGCAGGCGGCCATCGAAACTGAGTCGGCATCTGGCACTGGTTCCGGTACTGGATCTGGTTCTGGGTCTGGATCTGGATCTGGATCTGGGTCGGTATCACCAGCGCCAGCATCATCATGCGGCAGCCAGGAGGAGCAGCAGCAGCCAGCGGCCAGCAAAATGTGAAAAAGCAATGGCAAAGCATGATAAAAATCTGCACATATATATATATATATATATATATATATATATATATATATATATATGCATACATGTAATCTGTAATCCATATAGCTAACGATGATACTGAAGCGTTCCATTGGGGCTGTGCCCCGTCAAGGACATTTCCTAGCACATTCCACAGAAAATGTGTTAAAACAAAACGAATGAAAACAAAAATGATAAATCATTATAATTAACCCAATTCCCAAACTTAGCTTACCTGCAAACGCATACACACATACAATACATACATACATACACACACATACATACATACATAATATATATGTATACAATTTTTTTTTTTATCTCCCTCTCTCTTTAACCCGTTAAGCTTAAAATCAAAGACTGAACAAAAATATGCGTATACCTACATAAACATAGATATATATATATATATATAAATATAAATATATATATATATATATGTATATGTACTATTTCTCATATGTATGTACATCGACACATACACATACATATTTATATAAAATATAGTAGAAAATATTTGTTGTGCTCTTGCGTTGCTGTCTGTTGTAGATGTAATTGTAATTTATTTACGCAAATTTGCACAACAAATCAATGCAAAGCGAATAATGTAACAACAACAACAGCAACAACAAAACAAGTTCAAGAACTACTTACTTATAAATAATGTTATTAATTTTATGTTTATTTGATTACATACTAATAACTACCTACTAATTATGTGCACTATTAAAACTCATGTAAACCGTTCAACAAGTAAATTATTGTTTTCATTTAAATTGCGCGCGTGCCTCTCTCAGCAGCATCCCTGAAAGTAGGCAACAAAAATGTTTGATCCACAAAATCTTGCAATATCAATTAAATTATTTTGAAGTCGTCTACTATCAGTTAAAAATGTTCACAGCATACTTTTCGCTGCTGCCTGAAAGTGCCGCGATGCTGGTACTTAAACGGTATTTTTTGTCGTTTTCATCGCTCTTGCATTTGGCGTATTTCGACTTTGGCAGCTGTTGGTCACACTGTTTAATAGTTAGTTAATGTTTGTTGCTGCGCGGTTGGCACGACGCGCGTCTCTATGCGCACGCAGCGAAACAGTTAGATTTTTTTTTTTTGATTCTTCAAATGTTTGTTGTTGCATTTGCCGACGTCGCGCGCTATTGAGGTGCATTTTGAAAAAATCTCGTGACGTTTTTTTTTTTTTTTGTTTCATACTGAATAAAAGTGTGTGCTATTTTTTGTGTGTCTTTTGTATTTGTTGGCAGTGCGTGTGTTGTTTCAGTTTTGTTGTTGCTGGATTTTGTATTTTTAAAAATAATACACACTGAAGCGCATGGATATATGCACTTGTATGCACATGCCTGTGTGTGTGTGTGTGTGAGAGCAGCAGCGGTGTCTGTGACTGCTAAAAAAGTTTCTGGTTTCGTTGGCGCGACAAGAGCAACAATAACAACAACAACGACAGCAGCAGCAGCAGCGGCAACAATAAATAAAACTTCAATATGCGCTGACCGGCCTTCGACGCAGAATATTAACAATATCCATACGAATGTATGTGTGTGTGTGGAGAAACAACAGTAATAACAATAAGAGGCGCGGAGGGAGTTGGAGAAGCGAGCATCCCCTCTCATTCTCAATCTCTCTCTCTCTCTCTCAAATCGTTGAGCACTCAGCTGTTAAAGGCAAAGGCTAAAATAGCTCAAATAATAATCACACACACGGACACACTTCAAAAATAGAGGGAGAGAAGAGAGCGCGCGCGGTAGAGTGACAGCAAGCATTCAAGCTTGAACCGTGTGCGTAAAGAAACCGACAAAAAAAAAATAACAGCAACAACAACAAAAACAGCAAAACAAATATAACAAAAATCGTGATTATAAATGATTTTTTTTTTATTATTTTCTTGTGCTCTTGAAACGCGCTTTTGTTTTGTGTTGTTGTTGCTTTTGTTGGTTGAGCATTTAATCGAAAGGCTGTAAACAACACCAACAACAACAAGAAATGGAAATTTAAAACTGAAACTCGACGAAACGTTGATTTTAATTTGTTTGCATATATATAAATATATATATATATGTATATATGTGTGTGTATATGGCGAAGACAAGTGCAATAAAAAAAGAAGAATAGCAACAAAAGCCAGCGACAACAAAATCAATATTCAAATTAAGCAGACAACAACAAAAATCAACAGCAGCAGCAGCAGCAGCGGCAGCAGCCGCTATTCGACAACTTGTCGATAAGCCGAAAGATAACGACCCGCAAAACAGACCGAGAGAGACAGCGGCAAAGAGAGAGAGAGAAGAGCGCAAGGGAGAGAGAGTGCCGGAACAGCATCCCAAACAAAAAAAAAAAACAAAAAAATCACAAAATTGCAAAATAGAAAACCACCCAGCAACAAAAATGGGACGTCGCACGTATCTGAATCGAGCCTATGCAATTTCCTACCCTAGTCGCGTCGAGGGCTGGCTGGATGTGTGTGGTAAGCGTATACTATTATAACCCCAACAACCCCTCCCCTCCCCCTTACCCCTTCCCCCATCCAATAGCACCCACAGCACCCTTACGCATTAGGGGATCATTGCCAAAATGGATTCTCAATTTGTGCATAATACGATTGCAATCTGATGAATATGCCACATTCAACATTGTAAAATTCGAATGTTGCACAAATATTTGCGTGTTATACAGATACAGATACAGATTAAGTTTAACAATCTACGCTTTGGAGTTAAATATGTGGATCATATTTTATCGAGATACAAACTTCGATATCGGATTGAAAAATAGCAGCCAAAATCTTTTACAACTTGAAAAATCTCAACTGTTTGGCTTTCTGCTCATAACTATAACAACTACCTGGTGCTACCTGGTCATATAGTAGAAAAAACATATATATTGATTTTGATATTTTAGATTCTTTTGACAAAATAATGACTTAGCACATTCAAAAGTTTGATGTTTTTTTTTGTATTTTCTCTTCTTTTTTCTATTTGTCACATTGGTGATCCACTGGTTTGGGAGAAAGTTAATAAGTTCACGTAATTGCATACAATAAAGAGTAAATCGCTATCTCAACACACACAGACACACACACATCAACACCTGCCAGCGTTAACAGCAGTTGACCAGGCTGAAAGCGGATGTACGCTCCAATTTGATGGCCGAAAAGCAAAACAACAATCACAACAAACAATATCAAAGATACCTTTAACAGAGTGAGATAGCAAGAAGGAGAAAGAAAGAGAGAGAGTAAAGATTTGATATAAATTGAAGTTAAGAATTTACAAATTAGTAACGGAAACTAGAATTGACCTCAGACAAATTCCGCCTGTTTCAATTCGTATTGTTAAGCTCCACAAAATGATGAAATAATTATTGAAGCAACCATTTTAGGCCACTGATTTTTAAGAGGCTTCAGTTGAGGTCAAAAAAAATGTTGCGCTGCATCTTAAAGCATTTAATAAAGATATAACTCATTTTATGGTCATACAATCGAAACCTCTTCAAAATCTTCAATATAAACGAAGATTTTATTCTCATCTGGGAATGTTTCCAAATACGATTATTATCCAAATACTAAACGTACTAAAATATAAAAATCTATAATCAATTTGAACATTATTTTAATAAAAAAAAAAGCAATATAAATAAATATAAAAATGATTGTCTTCAATATTGATTGCTTGTGTTTAAATATAATGTTCATATCTTAACTATATTTTAAGTATTTGTTTGTAATATTTCCCAGAAGATATGTGTGCACTACTATTATGTCGATTATATATATATATATATATATATAGACCCATCCCGTAAGCCCGGCAACCAGAAATGCCAATTTCATTCCACGTTTTTGAGCTAAGTCACCAAATTTCAAAAGTACTTCAATGATTATGCAATACTCGAGGCAATTCCAATGTTATCAGTGAAACAGGAAGAAGAAAGAATGCATCGAGAGAGAGAGAGAGAGAGAGAGAGAGAAGAAAATGAGAGGGAGAGTTAAAGAGAGTGAGAATTAGACATGCCAAAAAGAACTTATGAAACAAAAGAGAGGGGGAATTAGGGAGAAGAATCGAGAAAAAGCAGCTTAAAGTAACGGCAATTCCGTGGAGGTCAACAAAGATATAAACTTGTTAAATAACTGCAAAACAAAACTTTAATCATGATTTGACTGCTACTTTATTTGTGTCCCCATGTGTGTGTGTGTGTGCGTGTGTGTGTGTATTTGTTTTTAAGGGTGGCAACGCTCGCTCAGATATTGCGGATGCTGTTTGACTCTCTTTCTCTCTCTCTCTCTCTCTCTCGCTCGCTCTCTCTGCCTGTCTGTCTCTCTCTTCCGTTGCCCTCTCTTTGAGCACCTGTGCAAATGCAAGCAATGCCGCTTGGCCTGGGAAAACTCAGCAGGGCTGTCTCTCAGCAACAACAACCACAACGAAAACAACAACAAACAGCAGACAACTAACAACTTTGGGCAGGCTGTCACTGTTTGCTGTTGTTCCTGTTGTTGTTGTTGTTGTTTGCCGTTTTCCGTTTTCCGTTATCTACTATTAGCATTTTTACCTGTCGCTCATCCGCTTCACTTTTTTGCTGTCGCTGTTGCTGTTCTTGTTGTTTTTGTTGTAGTTCGAGGGGTTGCTTGTTTTACACACACACACACACACATTCACACACACACACACAAATCAGCGACGACAACACGTGCAGGCGACGAAAAGAAATAAATTTGTTTATGAGCTAACCTTGCATTTACTTTTAATGCTTTTCTAATGCATTTCTCATACATTTTTACCCAAAATTTGTTTATTACCCCTAAATATATCTATAGTTATAGCTATAGCTATAGATAGTATTTAAGCTGCCAAAAATTAAAGACTTGTGACACCAATTAAAATTTTATTGCGATATCTAATTGAGTGCTTCTCAAAATAAAACCCAAAATACGAAAATATTTAGCTAATGCATTTCTTTGTTCTCAGAATCAAAATTCTTTGAGTTTTTATTACAAATTGTATAATTGCTTGAGGGCTAAATGGAAATTGAGATATATATTCGATTAATTATAAATTATTATTATTAAATAAATTATTATTATTATTCACTTGATAAGGCTAATTAAGAATTCGGACTTACAAATTGAACAAATATTTTCAGTTAGCAAAGCTGAAAGCGTCAAGAACATTTTCCTTGCCAAAAGATCGAAACTCATTTGAACATTTTTGTTGCCTGGCTGGCAAAAGTGCTTGTTGTTGTGGGTGCTTCCCATCGATGAAGTCGAGTCGTGACATAAAGGCTTCAAGGCAGTCTCTCGCGGCAAGTGGCAAGTGGCAAATGGCAAAAGCTCTTATTGCCATATTTACCGCATATCGTTCGTTTCTTTATGGTTTTAAGGTTTTTTTTTTGTTTTTTTTTTTGCTGTTTTATTGTTATTCTTTTTTGCGCCCGCAGCGGAAGGAAGGTGTGTTTCGTTGTGAGTGTGCGAGTTGTGTGTGTGTGTGCCCGGTTGGTGTGTCAAGGTCATTGTGACATTCTAACAGCCTTTCGGCACTTTGTGCCGCTTAGCCTTGCCTTTGAACACCCACACAACACACACACAAAGAGAGGGAGAGGTCTCAACTGGGTTTGGCCATTGCCCCCTGCTGCAGAGACCAGTTGTTGTTGTTGTTGCTGCTGCTTCATGCCCGCTGGCTTGACATCATTTCTGTCATGTTTGTTGCCTGTCTGCCTGCGTTGTTGCGTTGTTGTTTTAAGTTTGTTGGCCGCTTTCGCTTTGCATGTCACTTGACCGTCTTGGTTAACACGTCTTCGATTTTGTTTTTTTTTATATTTTTTTTTTTTTTTTTTTTTTTGGCTTTTGGCTAAGTGGACTAACGTCTTGGTACGGTTCTTGGGCCACGCACCGCTCAGCTAAATAGCTTTTAGGCCATTTGGCATTTCTCCGCATACCCTGCAATTAATGTTTATCAATGGGTAGTTGGTTTTCATCATACACAAGGTATTTTTATTTATAAGGTAAAATCTAGAATCTGGGTAAGATGTTTTCATTACTTTATTTATTGTATTACAGTGAATAGTTTCGTCTCTTGCAGTTTGTTCAAAAATTGTAATCTTAAACACTTTTTATCGCTGTAAAGTTGAAATTTAGGGCGTGGCAGCTGCCTCTCCGGGCCACACTGTGTGCATATGCCTCTGCATGACTCTCTCTCTCTCTCCTTCTCTCTACAGGGTATCGCTTAGTGAGCACTCATTTATTCTGATCTTTCGCTTCTTCTAAGCTCGTTCGAAACCCAGCCAAATGCGCGTTAAAGGAGATGAGAGCAAGAAAGCTTGCTAGAGCGAGAGCGAGGGAGACGCACACACAGAAAAAGAGTGGGAGAGAAGGAGAGCGAGATCGTAAACGTCGCGACGTTTGCCGATGGCGTCATTAGCGACGCGTCGCCGTGGCACAGTTTTTGTTTTTCTTTCATTTTTTGTTGCTGTTGCTTTTGTTTTTAGGCAAAGTGCAGCTGTCATTTTCGTTACCGTTGTTTAATTCTTGTTGTTTATGGTTCGATTTGGTTTATGGGTTAAACGACGCTGGCAGCGCCACCTGTCGGTACAAAGAAAGTTCAATGCGCTGTTTGCGGCTAGTTTTGCGACTGCAGTGCGAGCCAAAGAAAGGATGGAAGCCTAGAAAGTGAAACAACTTGCAAAAAACAAAAACAACATAAAAACAGAATTCGGAACTCGAAAGAGAGACGCAAAACACATTGCTGTTGCTGTTGTTGTTGTTATCGTTGTTGTTGTTGTTGTTGCATTTTCTATTTTCAAGTATTGGCTACAGAAGCTGCCACCTCGACCTCCTCCCGTCTTCCTCGTCGCTAAATGTTGCCCAGCAACTTTCTATGAAAAAATTCACTTTTTCCTCAAGTGTGTGTGTGTGTTTGTGGTGGGGACGTCGTTTGTCGGCGACGACGCAACGTTTGTCTCAGTTCCAATCAGGCTTTATAGTCACACTCCCAACCCGCATCTCCCCCGCATCACTCCCTCAGGCCCCTTTTCTTCCGCGTTGCCACAGTTTGTTGTTGTTTTTGGCAAACGTCAAACGTCGACATGGATTAACACGTTGCCGCCACGTCTGCGTCTCAGGTTTTTCCAATGCCCCACAACAATAACAACGACGACGACTGCAACAACAGCAGCGACAAGAAACCAACATTAAGAAATATAAAGAAAAAAGGAAATTTGCAAAACCTGTTGATCGCATGAAATTATAGCCACCATATGCCAAACGAGATAGACGCACAGATTAACAGTAATGCAGAGGGGCATTTGTTAACTTGGCCAAAAGGAGATTGGTTGCTCTGAGGGAAGCAGTTGGGGAGGAGGAGCTGGCTTGCAGTGATACATAATATCACATTTGCTGATCAATTGAAAACTGAAAGTCATTAAGCAAACAACAAACAACAAAACAGAAACGAAATGAACGAACGCAGGTGAAAAATATTTAAATATCATCATTAAATATCAATCAGAAGTTCTCGAAATTACTATCGTGATCTGCAGCCGTATTATTCATTTACATACAAACTACAAGCGAAAGAATTTCAATTGTGGTGTATTACAAGCAATTAAAAATTCTTTTTCTTATATTTATACATATATATATGTAGATAAAATGTTCTTACAGAAATTCAAATTACATGCAAATAATAATGTTATATACTTAAGAAGAAGAAGAAGAACTTGAAGAACTGGAAATCCTTGGGGTGTTACTATTATTACCATTAATCACTATCGATTTATATGTGCCAAGTTGTAGTTTCTGGTCTTATCTGAATCAACTCAAATATTGGCTTATTATAAACATATATATCTATATATATATATGTTTATAATAAGTATATATATATATGTGTGTCAAACGTTAATTCTTTTAAATGGACTTGCTTCTCATGTTGATTTTTTTTTTGTCGTACATTATGATCTCATCCAACAGGTTGTTGGCTGGCATTTCTGCCAAATTATTTGTCTGTGTTGGCATGTAATAAGAAGAACTTGAGAAGAGCAAGAAGCAGCTGTACCAAGTTTCAGCAATGTATTCGAAATTGAAAGCCTAGATCAGAGTACAATTAAGAGTGCTCGACTACCTGAATACCCTAAAGATAAGTCTCGAATATTCAAACGAATGAAGCTGACAAAATTCTCGTACACCTCTAGTAAATAAATATTGTATTGTTTACAGAAAAGTTAGGAAAATTTTACTTAAAAGATGAATATTCAAAATTGTTTATTTTTTCAGCAATTTGTCGATTTAATCGAGGCTATAACTCATATAGTCTCTGAGCACGACTTGCTTATCAACTAGGCTGTTGATGCTGATCAAAAATATATATAAATATTTACTTTCTGGAAAAAATATAGAAAACATATATTTCAAATGCCAACAGGACCATTGAAAAATCAACTGAGACAGTTCCAGTTACGATCGATGTATAATCTCAAATTTCTCATAATCCTATTTATTTATTTGTTCTTTCTTCAGAGATATTTTTCTCCTCCTCACACCTAGTTTTCTTTGGGCTATTCCAGCTTGTTAGCATTTAGAGACGATTGAGTAAAATACAAATTAACTTATCATTCCATAAGATAAATGGCAGAGTATTTTGTAGATTTCTCGTACTTCGATTCCTGTACATTTTAAGGTAATAGTTCCGTAGCCGATTCTGATAAAAAGTATAAAACTAAAATCAATTTTTCCTTAGATCTGTTCATTTTGAAATTACTTTGCGTCTCAGTCTCTGATATTGTATATATCATAAATTAATGAAATTGTTTAATTAATCGAAATTTTGGAAATTAGCCATTAATAATTGGTAAGCAGGGTATAATGGTTTTCTGCAAGAGTTTGTAACAGGCAGAAAGAAAGCATTTCCATTCCGATTGTTGTATGTTGTTGTATGGACAACTTTGTGATGTATCAAGATAACCGGACAAAACTCACTTGATAGCAATTTCATTATGTTTCGAACATTTGGCGACAAGAGTATAAACATCGGACAACCATACAATATACATACACATACATATATCAACAGTTTGACCCCGTCTTCGGAGCACCTTAGTTTCTATGAACGGAAGGCAACCATCTCTGAAATGATTCCATCAAATTACAAAATTGGCACAAATCGTGAGCTGATCATATGCGTAATATTACTTGGCAACAATATTTTATTTAATGCATATGTCTCACACAAAAAATTCGCGTGTCTTCTAGGAAATATTACAAAATTCCGTTGCGTATACGCCCTGAAAAACAGCAGAATAAGAAGAAGCTGAGGAAAAATTAAAACGCCGTTCGTTATTATGTGTGTTCGTTTCTTTAGTCTGATGAATTTCGCAATCGTTAAGATACAAAAAAAAAAAAAAAAAAAAAAAAACAGAAACAAGTAAGACAACTCGACTATAAGATGCCCTTTACAGATTGGGCTTGTTTTACACTGTGGAAAATATCTTTGATGGACATGCTCTCTTTGGGACATACTCTCTTTTTTTACATCTGGCTCTGATCAGCATTTTTTTGCAGCGAAGAGAAAAAAAACTTCAATTCAAAAACGTTTTACAGCCTCAATTTTTTATTTCGAGTTTTCATATTTAGCCAGAAGATGTCTCAACAGAGAACAAAAGTTGTTGCTTTATATGCTACCCAATTGGAATCACTTTCAGTGTGTACAGGGTACAAACAAAAACAAAAACAACAAATAGCAGACTGGAGAAAAAAAAACAATCTATAAATGAATTGACAAATAAAATGCGGCGCGACTTGGTTCAGTTTCGGGCTTTGAGCTGATTACATGATGCGAAATTCAAGTTATGCTATAATTCTGCATTGTTTGTTCACAGAGAGGGGGGGCGCGGGGGGCGCAGAAGGGGACTCAAGGCAGAGTGGGGCTCTCAACAAGCAATCGAAACAGAGACAGAGAGATTGAGAGAGAGAGGGAGAGGGAGAAAGAGAGATCGACTCCGCTTTTGTTTGTTTGTTGTTTTCTTTTGTTTTTTCTTCAGTATTTGCTCGGATTTTTTTCGATTTTTTTTTTCCAACATTACGTTTCGCATATTTCCCATAAACCTAATTAAAAGCTGTTGTTGTTGTTGTTGTTGTTGTTGTTGCTGTTGTTGTTGCATTTACGCAACTATTTGTGTTAGATTGCATGTTTGTATGTGCGGAGAGACGGCCAAAGGGTTGCCGGTGGGGTGTTGGGGTAATGGATCGAGTGGATCGAGACAGACATACACATGTTTGTACTTATGGGCTTCTGCTTTCTGGCTGCTGTGCTCTACGCTACGCACATTATGGCCCAAATCCAAAAATGCACATCCATAAACTTTAGATGCCACAAACACACTAACCCCTCTCTCCACCCACCCAACCCCCCATTCTCATGCCTACACTCTAACTACACCCACTGCTGCTGCTGTTGTTCGTCTGTCAGTTTTTCACCCACCCACACACACACACACACACACACACACACACATCTGAGAAGGTTGTGTTGCTGGAGAGGGAAGCATATGTTTGGCGTTTTTTTTTTTTTTTTTTTGTGGGTGGAAGGAGGTGCTGCATTGTGTGGCACAGCTGCTGTGACTATGCGGAAGTAGCTGCGTCTTAGCTTTCATTGTTGTCGCCCTGCAACTTTTGGTTGTTGCTTCTCATGTTGGCGCCTGCCATGACAAAATGAAACACACATTTTTGATGCCCTACATGCATGCTTGTCGAGGGTATTCTAATTTTATTATATATATATATATATATATATATATATATATATGTATATATGTATATATATATATGTATATGTATTTGTGTGTGTCATTTTATATTGTGCTCACTGATCGATTGATCGATTGATTTCAATAATAATATATCTGTATGTGCATCTTAATCGAGTTTCAATAAGCAAAGTCGAACGGATCGTAACACTATATCCCTGAGATTTGTATTATTCTTTTGCATGACCAATTTGGTTATTTTGAAACGCTAATTTTGAACATTAAAGAAATAATTATGATTTGTACTATGGTTGATTGCTTGGTCTTTCGCTGGACTCACTTTAATTGAACGAACAACGATGTTTCTCTGCGTGTATTGTCTTATTTGTATTCTATATATAATATTATGTTAATGCTAGAGTTTTCAGCAGCACAATGCCGCTAATTGCTAGAAATGCCTCATTGCATATTTTGGCTGGAAGTATTTTTGTGTATACGATATATAAATATCTAGGGTATTTCGCCTTCGACAGCCAATTGCAAATAGGTTTTTTTGCTGCTTCTCGGTTATTCCTCTCCTTTTGGAATGAAAACAGCTTAGCTAAGGAAACAGACGAAACACAAAAGAAACAGAGGAGGGGAAACAGAACAGAGACAAACTTGTTGCGTCGATCGTCACCATAGTTGAACACCCCCAATACCCCCCTCCGCCCGGCTGTCCCGACACCTACCCCGATCAACCGCAACATATGTACACTCAGCCACACCCTCCCACACACACACACACAGCATACACACACAGCACACACACTCACACATGACGCATCGCATCGCATAAATTATTTTAAATTACTTTTAATTGGTAAAGTTTTTATTTTTTATTTGCTTTTTTTTTTTTTTTTTTGGGGTGCTTGATAATTTAATTGTGTTGCTCTTCTTGCGTTTTGTTAATTTGGCTGTAATCATAATTTGGGTGGAGTGTAATTTGATACTAGACCGACCAATAATCGAGTTTCAATTTCAATTTCAATTTGGTTTGATTTGATCGTGAAAGAGCTAAAAGATTTCAGATCCTGAACTTTTCTTAATCAATCAATTAAATATCAAGTTTTTCTGAATGACTTTTTATCATATTTTTCTTTGGTTTATTAACACTTTAAGAATGGAGTTCCCCTGTTTTTAATTTAGAAAATTATTAAGATCTTTGCGCAAAATAAAAATAACCAGAAAGAATGACAGACTTACACACACCGAAGATTAAATAACCTTGCAGACTGGAATCAAACGGACAATCTCTAAAGTTAATTATTATTCGAAAATCTACCCGATTATTTATATGGCAGATATATGATATAATCATCCAATGTTAAAGATTTTCAGTAGGAGATCTTGACAAACCACACAAAAACCATTGAAAATCGAAATATGTTTATTGCCTACAGCAAGAAGTCAAACAAATTTCATGAAGATAGCTTCAAGATTGAGCATCGGCATCACAATGCCGTTCAAGAATATATATATATATATATATATATATATATATATATATTCGTCTCCATCAATGCGTTACAAGTGTCAGCACAAAATTAGAATATCCTCTGCAAAGTGCATAAAAATAAAAATAAGAATAAAAATAAAAATAGCCACAATTGGATCTGTTCAACATAGCTGCAAAGTTAAATATGAAAGATTTGAAAAATGCAATATTCATGATAATCTGAAGCAAACCGAACACTCAGCAAAACATAAATCTTCGACTTATTTATTTTTATAAATTGAGCTGATTTATTGAATTAGCCATATATATGCCGTTAGTATATTTAGTTTCTGTATTTTGTGGACTTGTTTCATATATCGTTCAACAGTTCTTTCAATATTTTTACTGAGTAATCGATAACGATTCCTTGCAGCTCCTTCCTAGCAAAAAACTTGATCAGAATTATCTTTATACAGTTGGAGTCATATATAGTTTCTTCTGCTCTTTCTTTGAATCTCTTTGGGATTTATGCAGGGTATATGCGGCTTCAGTATTCGAGTATTCTGTTGCATTCTGCCAGCATGCGCCCACCTGTCCACCTGTCCACCTGCCCCCGCCACACCCGCTTCAGAAGAATGGTTTAGCTTGAAGCACGGCGCTTGGCGTTCGCAAATTGTTGAAATTCTCACGAAGTTGTGCAGTATTATCTCGGCAGCTGTGATTAGCCAGCCGCACACAACAGTGTTGGAAAATGTGCGATAGCAGTGCGATTGCACGCTAATCGATAACTGATCGATAACAAAAGCTGCAACAACAAACTGACGCCTGTGCAGCCATTCGATGTTGTGTGTGTGTGTGTGTGTGTGTGTGTGACGTAACCAACAAACAGCTGTTCTCTAAACAGTGACCAGTGACTGGAACGCTGCCGCTTGGCAGGTGGGCAAACTAAATGCCACAGCTGCTGCCCCACCCCCCTCCCCGCCGGCCCGCTGCTGCCCTTGAGCGGAGGCCAGTGCAAAGCTCTCTGCTGCTGCCGCTGCTGCTGCTGCCGCTGCTGCTGCTGCTGCTGCTTCTGCTGCTGCTGCCGCTGCTGCTGCTGCTACTGTTGAAAAGCGCCTCGGCAAGTGCATTGAACTCGAAAGCGAGAAATTCTTATGCAAAAAACAGCAGAAAAAAAATCATGAAGAAAACAAAATAAAAAAAAAAGAGAAAAAAAAGAAAAGAAGAAAAAAACACTGCCAACGAACGTTTCAAAATTAAGGCAAACTTGCTGAGCAACGCTGACGTCGACGTCGACGTCGACGTCGATGTCGACTTCAAGTTGAGCTTCAGTTGTGGTCTTCACACAATTACATACAATATTATTATTTATTACTATTATTATTATTATTTTTATTACTTGTGTTAAATGTGGCCAGACAGGCGCCGTAATTTGAATATGGCTCGCCGTAGTCGTGTTGTGATGGATGCCACAAGAGCTGACAATGCTCCCCCCCCCCCCTTCCCTCCCCTCACCTACCCTCCACCCTCGACAGTAATTGCCCCCTTTTTTTCCCATAGACCGTATTGCCGCCTGTTTGTACTAAGTACTTGCCCCCACGCACTGAGACTCCACATTGGCTTAGAGTTTATTACTACTGCTATACACTTACCAGACGAGAATCTCAATTTGTGCATTGAGTGTGTCTTAATGTACTTAATATAATAACATAATTAATAGAAGTAATAAATATATGCACCAAACTTACAAAGTTAGTCATCTCAGATAGTCAAGCCAGACTAAACATTATGCGACGACTTTACTCGTTTTTTAATTAATTTCAAAGAAATCGTATAATTTTCTGAAAATTATTGTTTATTTTTTTTATATCTCCTTTACTGTACAAGAGTAAATATTGAATTGCTCTGCGTTTTAATCGTTTTTCTTAGTAAATTGGGGATTCATCATTACTCAACTCTGCATTTCATTAAACAAAAACTTAAATAAATCGAATATAATTTTTTCTTTGTTTACGATAAGAGTTTAATTCTTTGTTTATGGCAGGGTTTATGTGAAGATCAAACATTCTATCAACATCTTGCGCCCTTTATTATTGTTATATGTTTATATGGACTTTAATCTGATGACTATTTATTTACAATTCCTGTGTGACAAATCTTTTTCGCAGTTATTTTAGAAGAGTCATATTTACGCAGATTACTTTAAAGGGTATTTTTCATCGGATATTCGCAGATAACTCTTCTTTTGGTTTGACGTTTTTATTCTTTTTTTTTTTTTTTTTGGGGTCGTGTTGGGTCGTCTCATCTCCACATCTCTATCCCACTCTCCAATTCATCTCTCTCTACCTCTCTCTCTCTCTCTCTCTCTCTCGTTCTGTCGGTCTCTGCAAATTAAAACAGTTTTCCCTCGATTTTTTTTTTCATTTTTATTATTTATCTTGTTGTTGTTGTTGTTGTTACATTGTTATCGCATTCGCCGTCAAGAACGTGGAGGAACCGAAGTGAAACGAACTTTGAAATTTTTGCAGGGCCGCGCAACAAGTGAGCGCGAGAGCGACGAGAGGGTGGAGAGGGGCAAGGAGGTGGCGCAAAGGCGATGAGATTAAATTATTGAATCTGATGCGGGCAAGGCAAATGGGAGTTGTTGACGAGGAGACGAAGCGGACGTTAGTGTGAGGTGTGTGTGTGTGTGTGTGTGTGTGTGAGGGGGGGTAAGCAGTTACTTAGTTAAACTTGGTTGCCCATTGTCAGTTGTTGTTTTTGTAATTCTTTTCTTTTTTACTACTAATGCATACAGTTTTTCACAATTTTCCACACACAGCACACTGCAACAGACAAACGGCATTTGACGCAGTTGCAGTTGCTATTGCAGATGCATTTCTAATTTGTTAGTACCGCTGTCTTATTAGCAACACGCATGCGTGCAACACCAGCTACAGCAGCAGCAGCAGCAGCAGCAGCAGCAGCAGCAGCAGCGGCGGCAACAAACAAACAATTGTGGGTTTGCCAAGGGGTATGGCTGTGTTGGTGGGTTGGGGAGGAGGGCTCCTCTGTTTTTTTAGCTTTTGTCATTTTCTTGTGCTTTCTCGCTGCGCGCGCACACAAAAATGGTATTTTTTTTCATTGCGCCGCCTGAAAGCAGGCAATGGTTTTCCCCCGTTTTGCACAGTTAACATCGCCGCTCGTTGCTAGATGGCGCCAGTGTATATGCAATGAATATTGACTTGTGGCAATTAACTAAGGAACTCAATGAATATGAAGAGCCGATGCATTGACTACCACCACCTACTGATGACTAAGCTTATAAACCAAAAAAAAAACAGATGTTCGCTTATCATTTATGTACAAATGGTGATTTAAAGAACACCTTCCACTAAGATTACTTTTGTGAAGATTGAGCCTTTGTCATATCCATAGATCAACTATAGAATTCTATGATAGGTTTTGCTGTAACACTTTGCTCCCCAAATTATTTTTGTCTTTCTTGTTACTTTCTTGTATAGTTATCTAACATATATCTTTCGTCTCTCTCTCTCTCTCTCTCTCTCGCTATTTTGCAGAAACGGAGGGTGAACTGACACGCCTAATAAAAACGCTGCCTTGGGGACCGCTGTACTGTGTGCTGCAGCAGGACGATCAAACATTTACCGCCTACTGCAGCGAGGAGATTTCGGTGAGTAGCGAGTGGCAAGTCACACACAGCGTGCAGCAAATACGATAACGATAAGAGAGTGCTGGCCAACGAGTAGCGTGCTGCAAGTCGAGGCACGCTTATAAGTATATTTCTAATGGGTGCTGATTGGCGAATAACTTTTAGATGCGAATCGAAAATAGCCAGTGACAGGAGTAACGAGTAACGACTAGCAAGTAACGATAAACGTGTAGCGAGTGATGAGTAACCAAATACGACTAGCGAGACAGTTGCAAATGACGATTAGCGAATTAAAAATAACGATAAACTTGCTTACAAATAACGAATAGCAACGAACGTCTAGAAACGATGAAGAAATATTACTTACGAATGGACAGCAACGAGTAATGAGTAACGATAGAATATAAAGAATTTACGAATGCTTCAGTAATAAACGACGATCCAACTAGTAAGTAACGAGTAAAGTGTAACGTGCAATGTTTGGCGAGTGCAACATCGTATCTGTTAGCTGCATACCACTATATATACACATATTTGTACATATATACATGTATTCTATCGCTCATCGTATAT
The DNA here is from genome assembly GCF_018153295.1 of Drosophila grimshawi. NCBI lineage: Eukaryota > Metazoa > Arthropoda > Insecta > Diptera > Drosophilidae > Drosophila > Drosophila grimshawi. Next base: position 16,681,320 of record NW_025063692.1, on the reverse strand, counting down.
GTATGTTGTGCATCTGTTTTGTATCTCTTTTCCCCACGCTCTCTCTCTCTCTCTCTCATTCTCTTGCACCCACTAACATGGACCATTAAACGCTACTAACTTGTAGATATTCCCGGCTACGCCCAAAAAGGAGCTAGAGGTGGGTAATGCTCAAACATACTAACTTACATATCAACTTACAATTCTAACTCAATTTCTGCCCATCTTGAAGTAAGTCAAACTATATTTTATTTATATATTATTTTTTTCTCGCTGCAACAGCTGGGCGATGTGTGCTATGAGGATATACCGCGAGTGCGACTCGATCGCGTCCGACGTCCGGCCAAGGCGCTGTGGGATGGTCCGCCCACACTGGCCGAGGAGAACGAGGACTCCGACTCGTGCCTGGGCTCTGGAATGAACGGCCTCAACGACATCGTGCTGAACACAACGCTCTACACTGATCTAGGTATGTATCAATTACAATTGACAAATAAAAAAAGAAGAAAACAATCTTAAACTTTTATTAGTTCTTAAAACATGCCCAGCTATGTGCAAAGTTCGTAAACTATAACTAATATAAAAAATATGCAAAATCAAGTAGCTTGCATAGGAAGTTACACAAAAAAACGTTGAAAAAAGCTTTAATGAGTATTTTGCACTTATAAAGTATTTTCCTTATTGGCGATTTTTATGGTTACAGGAAAGTATTTGCTTAAAAATTGCACAGCGAATTCGCAATATCAGTTGTACTTTGCTCTAAGCGAGCTCTTGGTGGGTGAGTAGGAGAGGGGGGGCTTATTGAGTTGACACCTTTTTGGACTGGCATTTTGCGGTGTTAACCCCAACCCCTTCCGTTAGCTGTTGCGGTCAAGAGATGCCTTAATTGCATTGACCTACGACTTGGGTGCATCGGTAATTGCGAGTTTTGTCGTTGTTGTTGTTGTTGTTATTGTTGTTGTTATTGTTGTTGTTGTCGTGTTGGTTGAGGCTCTGTTACCGATCATATCATTACCCCCCTCACTGCCCCCCAACACCGCCTCCCGCATCAACTGTCTGTGTGTGAGAAGGCACTCAGGAAATTTGTTTGTATCGTCGTCCGTCACGCTTGCCAGCACATTGAGCACAATAGCAACACAGAAAGAGAGAGACAGAGACAGAGACAGACACAGAGATAGAGAGAGCAATAGATAAAGAGAGCGGCAGAGAGGAGGGGTGGGTGGCAGCTGTGTACACCCGACACACGGCAACACAATGCCGAGCTGCTCGCTGTGAATGATGACAATTCACGCGCGATTGAGCAGAGCTGCCCAGGCGACAAAAAATTGGTTGCCTTAAAGCCAATCAGGCTTTAAAAATAGATTTGATTGATTTACATTTGGCATTTTTCTCTATGTCCTTGTTGGTCTCTCTATATTCGCATCAAATTGTGCGAATTTGCCAAGCGGAATGCTTGGAATTTGAAACATTTAGTTACACACTAAACGCATTTGCATATTTCAATTTGAATTTGAATTTGAATTTGTAATGCAAATCAAGTGAACACATAGAAGAGGAGTGTACTCGACTGGGAGATACACTCGCTCTGCAATACACTGTATTTTATATGGCATGGCCAAGTTGGTTTTGTATTTACATCGATACTTTGATACCCATTGTAGGTTGGTACGAACACGCCTAAAATGCCATATTTAATGTTTAGTTATCGTTATCGGTTATCGGTTCATGTTATTTGGAAATTGATTATTACCTTCATTTCCTTCTTAAGCGTTGCACACGCTTTCATTCGTTCATTCATTCATTCATTTGCTCAATTGCTGGTCAATCATTGATAGTTTGATGTTGGGGTTATTTGTTGTTGCTGCTAATGTTGCTAATGGCTCAGTATCAAGGCAGTTTGTGTTGCTATTGCTGCTGCTGTTGCTTGGCCAATTCAAATCTAAATAGCCACTGAAGCGGAGACTGCGCAGGCGTCGCTGCTCGACACCAAAACTGAAATGCAATTAAAACTGCGATTAGCTCAGCTTACTTATTGCTGCTGCTGCTTCTTCTTGCGTTTACCTCTTTTGCTGCTGCTGCTGCTGCTGCTGGTGCTTCTTCTTATAGTACTACTTTTTCTTGCTGCAAATGTAAACAAAGTACACAACAGCAACAGCAACAAGAACACCGAAAACACTTGCAACGCTTTGTGCGTTTGCAACTTTGTTTCGGCTGCCAAACCGTTCCATCAATGAACCGAGAACACTGACCGAGCGCGAGAGCGAGAGAGGAGAGAGAGAGAGAGAGAGCGCGCGATTGGCTGGCAGAGAGTCAGTGCGAGCACACAAACGTGTCTCATTTCCGTTGCGTTTCATTTCATTGCAAGTCAATGCACAGTGGGTCAAATGTGCTCGAACTGTGCGTCAACTGTAGTTGGTTGTTTATTTGACTAAATAAATTCGCACACAAATTATTTAGTTGATGAAATAAATACTTAGTATGAGCATGATTGATATTCAGTTAGTAACAACTAAACGATAAACAATAAGAAGTTGCTGTGTGCCTCATTCATACTTCATAAATATGTATCAAATTGTTATTTATACATTTCACTTATAAGAAAGATGAGTACAGAACTGTTTAAATTTCAACTTGAATTTTGTTGCATGCTTTCTTTAGCAGCGTTCCACTGTGCCTAGATTATGGCCAGCTTTGGCGCTGCTGTCTTGCTCTTGCTGCGTTTCGGTTCGGTTCGATTCGTTTCAGTCCACTTTAAGCTTCCGGCGCAGGCGGTTGGGTTCGCTACTCGTTCGTCAGAACTCGCTTCGGTGTGTGTTATTTTATTATTTTTTTTTTTTTGTGTTTTGAGCACTTGCTGTTTAGTTTTTAGTGTTTTTTGTTTTTGTTTTGGTTTTTTCTCTCTCTCTCTCACTCTCTGTTGCGCTCGATTCACAGCTGAGTGGCGGCTGTTTTTTTTTATTATTATTATTATTTTTTTTTTACGACCAGTCTAAACAAATTTCCATAACACATATTTTTCAATTTTGTTATTGTGGGTGAATGATAAATTGCTGAGCGCAATATTTTTGTATTCGGTTGGAAAATATTTTGTAAAACTATGCGCGCCGCGGCGCGTTGCGAATTCGAAATGAAATGTTCTAAAAATAAAATTCAAACAACAAACAAACACACAACTAAAACCAAAACAACTAAAACAAAAACAAATCAACATACGAGTCGAGGCGAGGCGCACACAGCCCCCGAAAAACTGAGCGAAAAATCGCCAGTTCAAAACTGGGCAACAACAAAAACAACAGCAGCAACACACAAACACACACAGATACACACACAGACACACGCACACACAGCTCATCATCTTCAACCTCATCATCTGGGCTATAAATTTAGCAAAAGCAACGGAACCAAATTGTTCTACAAAGGAAAACGTATCAAAAACTGAAGAAAAAGAAACAAAAAAAAAAAAAACAAAAACGCCCACAAACGCATGCGGCGCGATTTTTGTGCGCGTTTCTCAAAAAAAAAAAAAAAAAAAAACGTCAAGTGAAAGAAAAGTGCAAAATGAAAGACAAAGCAAAGAAAAGAATAACAGAATAAAACTTGTGTGTAAAATGTAAAACTGAATTAGGGAAATGAGCGCTTGACACCAATACACCAATACACCAAGCAATGCAGGCATAGCGACGGCAATGGGTGAAGTTGCTGATGGATGGGGTGGGGCAGGGGGCAGGGGGCATGGGCATTCTAAAGGCGGGGCAGCTGAGCGAAGCGCCCAAAAAGGTGGCCAAAAGACACCGGAAAGTCAATGTCTGTTTTTGTCGCCGCTGGCTGCTTGCTGCTTGCAGGTTGCTGGTTGCTGCTGGTGTTAGTGTAAACCGTTTATAACCGCTAGAAGCACATCCGGATTAGCATTTCATACGAGACAAGTTTTGGTGAAAAGGGGCAGCGTGGGGGGGGGGGGGGAGGGGTGGCGTGTTTGTCTATAGGCCTATGCAAATCAGAATGCCAAATTGTGTTGGTCAACTATGTCAGACGCATTTGGCCAAGTTAACAGCGCGCACACACAAAAACCGCTTAAAAGAAAGCGAAAAAAAAAACAACGAGAATTGGTGTAAAAAGCAAAAGCTTAAAAATCGCGCCAATTGACACCAATTAATTAATTTGATGCACATGACCCACATTTTATTTATAACAACAACTGCCAATCTAAATATAAAAATGAAAACAACAACAGCAACAACAACAACAACAACAAACAAACAAAACTGCATAAATACGCATTTTATGCATTTGGCCATTGTTGTTATTGTTTGTTGTTGTTGTTGACGCTGTGCGCTTGGCAAAACTTTCTTTTCTTTTTTTTTAGTTGTTGTTGTTGTTGTTTAGTTGTGCGCATAGAAATAATTGAAAATACGTGTGTATCTTAAATGCATTAATCAAATGCACTAGTGCAACACCACACCACACCGCATTGCCTCCCCTTTGCGCCCCTTCCCCTTGGCTATAGGCGCCGAGGCAACGCTGCGTGAGAGCTGCGAGATTGTCCCAAAAGACAACAGATAACAACAACAACAACAACAACAAAAACAACAATTGCAACCACAGCAAAAAATTCAAGTTTTAACTAGACAACTCAACACACTCTCTCTCTCTCTCGCTAACCCTCTCTATCTCCCCATCTCTCTCTCTCTCTCTCATTTGATTGCACTCTTTTGCAACAGCTTTTGCACTTTTATTTTAAGAAGTTATTGCCCCAGACTTAAACGAACTTAATCTGATAATATTCAAGATGAAACTGTTTCCAAACTTTTATTTTATTTTAATTTCATTAAATGTAGTTTCATAAATGTTGTTTTAACTTGTCCCAAAACCCTTGAAACTACCTTGTTTGAGCACGAGTTACGTAAACCGATATTATTATTCCATATATATATATATATCGATAGCGATTAACAAAAAGAAGTTTTAAATCAATTTATCAATCAATCTTTTCTGCTTATTCCGAGATAAACTTGAACAATATCTGCCAATTGGTAATAAATAAATTGTTTCTGGTCTTTAAGACTGACTGACAAATTAACTGATAGTTTGTGTTCTTTTTTAAATATATTGTTTTTGATTAGCAATATATTCGTCACTTTTTTACGATACTCTATTTTATATTATTCTTGTGATAGATGCATAAATTGAATTGATGGCCGTTGTTTATCATCATAGCTCATATTCCAATTGTGCTCAATTCTATTCTCAATTGTACAATAATCCAACTTTATTTCACCAAATATATACATCACTATTCATATTTGATCGGTAATAAAACGTTTCGAATTTCGTTACTAGTTTTGAGTTTCAAATCGGTTAATTTCGGTTTGATTTCCTGTCACAATAAAAGGGAATGTTGACTTTTAGTTCCGTTTCTGGTTCTGAATTGCAATTCGGTTAATTTCGGTAGCTGGTTCCGGTTCCGGTTTGATTGCCCTGCTTTCGTGTGATGTCACGCACCAAAGTTCTTTTGAAATCTTCCCAAAAACTATCTATTCTGTAGTATTATGCGATTACCGTTCAGGTCTTTATATGATGAATCCTTCGATATTCTTTGAGCTTATTATTATTATCATTATTATTTTCTCAATAATTTGATGATGATGATTATTATTATTGTTTATTTGCACTTGATGCATGCTTAGTCGCTTAAAGCCCACTCTGAAAATACTCTAACGTTTTTTTGGTTTTGTTTCTGGACTTTTCAAAACGCCAATAGAAACAATGGGTGCTCCCTTTGTTTGGTGAGGTTCGTTAAGAAGGGGGGGTTGGGTGTTAGGTGGATGGGTAGGGGTAGGGGGAGGCTGAGAGCTGCCATTGTCTGATGATGATGAATGCCATTGTCTGACTGCTGTTGTCTGTATGACTCTGTTCAGCTGTCGCGTCGCTTGTTGCGGGTGAAATTGGCAATAATAAAAAAAAAAACAGCAAAAAAATATACAAATAAAAACCAGCAGCAAGAAGAACGCGGCGTTTGCTGTGCGTTTTGCTAGCGTTTTTTTTGTTTTGTATTTTTTTTTTTGTATTTTTTTTTTTTTTTTATCGCCAGCTGAGCTGTTATTGTTTGTTGCGCCTCTCTTTTTCAAAGGGATTGCACTCGATGTGGATGTGGATGGGGTTGGGGTTGGGGATGGGGCATCTCTTGTCTGCCCCACTCAAACTGTAGTCAACTCGAGACTGACGGCAGGTGCTGGGTGTGCGACAACGCTGCACTAGATACAAATGTATCTATCTCTATCGAGAAGAGTTTCGCAGTTTGCATTTGATTAAAAGTGAATTTCGCTGTTGTATCCGTTACTTTGAAGTTGTTTGCGTTGTTTGTGTTGTTTGTGCTGTTTGTGTTGTTGCCGTTGTTGCTCAATTGAACCATTTAAGAGGCATTACTAAAAACAACAACACCAACACCAACAATAACAACAGCAACAGGAACAGCAACAATTAACAACGCCGCATATTCAGTAATTCATATGTCATAAATATCTGTCACTCACTCGTTCAGTATACGCTCTGTATATATATATATACCTATATATATATATATATCTATATATATATGTGTGTGTGCATGTAAATTGCCCGTTCGCACTTTGCACAAAAACTGCGCGATGTCGTCATCATCATCATAATGATCAACATCAACATCATCAGCATTATCATCATCATCATCATCATCATCGTCATTGGAGCGTCTTGTGGGCCCCGTCATGCAGTCGATCTACATATGGCAATTGTTTCCACTTCCAATTTGAGCTAGCCAATTATATAATAGACATACAAATACATAAACACATATTTATGCATATATACAATGAGCACTTGTGCCTGTGATTATTCACGAGTGTTTTGAGTCTATTTTTAATCAGAGTTAGCCAAGTGTGATTACTACATACTTTGCTCCTGAAAACTGCCCAAAAGAAGACCAAATAGATATGAATGATATCATGTGATAAGCTGGCAAGAAATTAAAGTCTAGAACTCTTAAGGCATGTGGAAAGATACGTAAATATTTCTTATCGATTCCAGTTCGACTTATTTGTCGATTTTCAAAACAGATCCTTTCCATTCCATCCATTCATCGATTAACATCATAATATCAAATGCTGAATAATGAAATCCATTCGCATTGAATTATGGAAAGTTTTCTTAGTGATAGCCAAGAATTTTCCTTTTATTACAATTACAATATTCAACTAAATTATTATTATGATTATAATCACAATATTAAACTATATTATTATGATTATAATTACAATCTGAAACTGCCAACGGTCAAGTTTATTGTTAATTTTTCTATTGACTCTAGAGTTTGCTGCTTTCTTCCTGTATATATATATATATATATAAGCTGACAGCTTTTTCTAGATTTGCCACGATCAAATCACAGATCGACGTTCGTCTTGTTGCATCTGTAAACATGCCCAGAGTCGTCTGCCCGTTGTGTTTATATTACAGTGAACTGAATCGTTTGAGCTTGCCCCTTCCCCCCCCCCCCCCCCCCCATACATGTCTAGCATGGGTGTGGGGCAAGTTGGGAGTCGCCAGTCGGGAGTCGATCGCAGTAAGTTGTAGCTAAATAGTTGAGTTGGAGAGGGGCCCAGGGTCACTTTTTGTTCGGATTTGATTTGTTTACACGAATGTTTATCACACCTTGAGATGCGTTTGAAATCATTTCCATAAATACAAAAATTCAAATTGAACAGTTTCTGCTCTTCTCTCTCTCTCTCTCTCTCTGACTCTCTCGCTCCCTTTCACACGATTGCCCTGGCGAGAAATCAGATAAATTTAGCGAAAAAGAAAATAAAAATAAAAATAAGGAAAAATAATCGCGTAAACAACCAAACTGGGCAACAACTAACAACAACAATAAGTTCACACAATTCTGCCATTAAAAAAAAAATACATAATGCCCAGCCGCGTAGCTGCCACAGTCCGCCCCACTCTACACCCTTTTCCACCACTCGATTCAAGGCAAAAACAAAGAGAGTCGAAGACAGCGTGAGGGAGTCGGAAGAGATTGAAAGAGAGAAAGAGAGAGAGCATGGAAGCATTAAACAGTTAAATTGCTTTATGTGCCCATTTCAACATCTGAGGCCCCGTTGGGCGCTACTTGGGCCCCAAAAGACACCCCCTGCCCCTGCCCCACAATCACAGCCGCAGTTAGTAGTTTTTTGCCCCTGCAAAATAATTTACATAATATGCAACACATGTTGACAAGAATAACAGGCCAAAGTGGGCGGCAAACAAAAAAAAAATAAAAATGGGCGGGGGGAGGGGCTTTTCAGGAGGAGGAGGAGCAGCAGCAGCAACTACTGTAAGGGCCCGCAAAATTGAGCGGCGCTTTCAACCCAGACTTGAGCTAAACTCGCCTCGCCCCAAGCTGGCTACCTAGACACCGACAACCCACAACTCAGCTACTTGGAGGCAACAAACTAAACAAAACAAAACAAAAAACAAAATAAAACTGAGCAAAATAAAACTATCTTGAAACCAGTGTCCGAACCCCTCATTTTCCACAACCAACTACAAGAAAATAGACCGCTCGCTGCAGCGTGTGAAAACTTGCGTTGCCAAGCATTGGGTGAAAAGTGTGTCTCACTCGCAATTATAAAAAAAATAATAACAATTTAGAATGCTCTAGTTGAAGGAGCTCGACTAGCAGATACCATCTCTTCGATATGTTCCATATGCAAATATGTTTTGGTTAACGAATATTATTATAGCTATATCAATTGACAGGGTATCGGAAATCGATTGTTAAACAACGGAAGCAGCGAAATTATATTCCAAAAATGTTTATTTATTTATCTCTCAGTCGAGTCGATGACTGTTGTTACAGATCAAGCATATATATATATAAATATATATATATATATATTCCTTATTCACAACTTTATTATGCCCGTTTTCCCTGATTTTTAATGGGCGGATGCTATAAAAAGCTGTGTAAAAGCCATATAAGTTGGAGTTACATCGGAGTCTGAAACAATTGCAAAGATGGTCGAGGGAAAAGCCAAGTTGCACCACAAAAAGATATAGCCCGATATTGATTATAATCGTATTTACATCAGCAAAATCTTTTTATCTACTTATTTTGAATACTCCAAAGTTGCCAATATCTCAAAATGTGCAGAAAACAAATTTCTACTTGGAGAATCTAGAAATACTTTGTGATTTTCACGGCGGGTTTCGAAATTTTTTGTAAGTGTAGATCTGTTTTAAAATAAGTTCTGGAATTCAGAGAGTAACTATGAACTTGATGATGCTATGATTTCCCATTCTATACCTATATCTATACAAAGTACTCGAAATTACAATGTACTTTGAATATCTTCAAGCTTTGACGGCTTTTACTACATATCTCTCCTCAGAAAACAGACATTATTCAATTAATACACAATTCAGTTCTCTACTAACTCTGAGAACCCGATATTTCTGCATGTTTTACTAGGATTTTCCGTGTTTATATTTCTCATTCAATTAATCCCAATCTCGGAATCCTACATTTTCCAGTTCTAGTTCCAGAATCATCTCAATCATCGTAATTAGAATAATTATGGCAAATGTGCGATCGTCAACATTAATAACTTGGCTCATCGTTGTACACTTTGCATAGATTAAGGAATTCTTTTTTTTTACCAAATTAGAGCGACAAAATTGCGTAAAAAATGTTGCAGTTGGTTCTCAGCACAAAGAATACGCTGCTGCCGTGTTTGTTTTGTTTTTTTCTAACTGTATCATGATCATGATCATGATCACCGAGAATTATTTCAAGTTATTTGGTATGATTCGAGCTTGAGCTGTGTAAGCCCATTGAAATTCATGGCTTGTTTTGTGTTGTTTGCTTTTTCACTTTGATTAGAAAGACAATTGAAGACTTTTTTTCACAAAGCGTCTTTCTCTCTCTCTCTCTCTCTCTATAAATGGGCTGTCCCCTAAAAAAAAAGAACCGCAAATATCCGTACCAAAAAAAAAAAAAAAAAAAAAAAGAAAAGATGAAAAAAATAGCCGACCGGACGAACTACAATAAACAACAATTTTCACTTTTTTTTTTTTTTTGGCTTTTGTCATTTGCTGTCTTGACTGTTGTTGTTAATTAAATTTGACTGCGGCCAACGAGCGATCAACGACCACAGCAACAAAAATAACGAGTACCACTCGAAAACCCCCCAAACCTCCCCCCAACCGCCTGTGGTTAGTGTTTTTCAGTTAACGTTTTGTGTGAGCAGATTGTTGTCTGTCTGTCCGTCTGTCTATTTGTCTGTCTGCTGTTGCTGTTGTTGTTGCTGTTGTTGTCAGTCTTTGCATTGTTCTGAATGAATCACACAAAAGGCAACACGCTTATGGCTAACCCACCCCACACACAGCCAATGTCCCTTGTCACCACCCGTTTTGAGCGAGCTGCAAACAACACCCCCAACACGCTGTACTTGCTCAGCACACACACACACACACACACACAACACACACAACAAGTACACACAGCTTTGGCTCAGGCTCTCTGTCTTCTGTCTTTTTATCTGTCTGCCCTTCCGTCTGTCTGTTCATTTGTCACGTCTCCCTCTCTCTCTCTTTCATTCACTTTATTCGCAATTCTTGCGCCTTGTCATTCGTCTTGGTGCGTGTCGTTTATTTGTGGAGTAACGGGATGGGTGGGGAGGGGGGGTTGCCTTATGTATGTGTGTCGCAATTATCGGCGCAATCATCGTGGTCCATTTTGATGATCATTGCTGGCAAAAGACAATTATTCGACCGTGCAAATAAACTGCCCATAATGCTAGATATACATATATATATATATATATATATATATATATATGCATATATGTATCTCTTTCTGTTTCTTTTTTCTCCTTTGCTCTCAGTGTTTACATATATATATATATATATGTATGTATCTCAACATCTTCATCATTTACCAATTCACCAATCTTGCTAAGCAATCTGGCCAATGCCAACGACCTTTAAAACACGGGACTCTCTCTCTCTCTCTCTCTCTGTCTCTCTCTCTCTCTCTGTGGTTCTCTCTCTCTCTGTCTCTCTCTCTCTCTCTCTGTGGTTCTCTCTCTCTCTCTCTCTCGCTCTCTCTGTGGTTCTCCCTCTCTCTCTCTCTGTGGTTCTCCCTCTCTCTCTCTCTCCCTCTCTCACTCACTCTCTCAATTTAGACTGCGCTTGCATAATGCTTCCATCATATGGTCGACTGACTGACTGCGACGCTGACAGCGACGCAAACTGCGACTGCAGGCAAGGTCTTTTATTCTATGCGACAATGCGACGATAAAAATGTTTCCCACGTCCTCCACGTCGGCGAAAGAAAGCAGCAACAGATCCAAATGGCCACAAATGCCGGAATAATGAAGAACGCCCAATGCCGAGGGAGGCTCCATTCAAATAACATTCGCATTTTGGCAAACATTCACATCTCAAGCTTAATGATCTGAGTTGTTTTTGTTTTTTTTTTTGTTTTTTTTATATATATTTTATGATCTCCACTTATTCTAATTTCTCATTATAATAAGTGTAGCCTAAGTTTTTCTCACTACCAAATGAGCCATATAAAAAGAACAACTAAATTGTTTAAATACATAAACATCAGCATATATATGTATACATATGTATATATATATATATATATAATTACATGTTTTTTGGTTCTCGGCTCTAAAACTGGCCACGTTCAAGGTTGTCATTATGCAGTCCAAGTCCTATTTTAGGACTCATTAATCATGTGTTGAAAATATGTTGATAATCACAAGTTAATTCTCAACATTATCAGACTCAGACACTTGCTTTAATTGAGCTGTTCTCAGTTCTGTTTCAAAATCAACTTTATTTATATATGCATACTCATTAGATATATAGATATATGTAAAATCGTGGGCGAAATACAAAATATCATTGATTATTTCAGCTTTTTACTAGCCACTCTGCGAATAAGTTGAAAGCACAAACAATTTGCAATGTTGCTGATTTTGTTGTTTTCCACAAAATTCGTGCCACACTCGTTGATCACTTTCCAATTGACAATTGCAATTGCAATTATCTTGATCCGTGCACATTATTCCGATAATTTGCTTGATTATTTTACGCTGCATTTGTCTAGTTGATTATTCTACGCGAGTGTTGCGAGTGTTGATTATTCTAAAATAAAAATACTTTTGAATTTTTAATCATTGTTGCGTGTGAGCTGCTCTCCTCAGCTGTGCAAACTTTATATTTAGCTGCGTAATTGTGATTCGATTCCATTGAAGATCATTAACTAAATTAGTACAACGGTTTGCTGTTAATTGTGAAAAGTTCTTGAAAAATACATTCATTTTGTGTTTTCGAATTTAAAAAAAAAAAAACGAAGATTTCAACTGAATTTGATTTGCAGTCATCTAACAGGCTTTTCTGCAAACTGTTTATTTGTTTTTTAGCTCATCAGTTGAGCGAAGTTTAGCAGCAACCCTCGTAGAAAAAGATTTTTTTAAGACAGCTGCCGACGTAGCTGATGTAGACGCTGACGTCGCAGCGACGCGACGTGCAAAAATGCAGCGCTGCCAAATTATTCATTATGCTGCCACGGCCCACGCTAGCAAAAGACAATGATGCGACCCCCCCCACCCCCCCCCCACCCCCCCCCCCCCCTCCCGCACACCCTATCATTGTTGTTGTGGATTGTATGTTGTGTGTGTGTGTGTGTGTGTATGTGTTGCCATATTGCTGCATTAATCAGCATTAAGTTGGCTGCAGCTGAATGCGATGATTGCCGGATCGTCGCATCGCTTCGCTGCTTTATTTGGCGCATCCGCTGCGGTACTTTGTTCTACGCTGTACTTCTTCACACACACACACATATATATATATATATATATATATATATATATATATATATGTTTGCAGTCATATGTTTTTGTTCGATCCCATGACCATATGCGCACGTATATCAAATTCTGAACATTTCTGGCCATTGGCTCGCACTTCCGTTCAACACGGAGTCCTGTGTGTGTGCGTGTGTGTGTGTGTGTGTGGTGCACCTTGTGCAACGCTTACAGGTGCGACGTCGACGTCACGCTTCGATGTGCTGAGAACAACTGCTTCTCTCTCACTCTTCCCACTCTCTCTCTCTCTCTCTCCCAACTCTCTCACTCTCTGTGAGTGGAGAAAGTGAAGCGGCTGAGACGGCGAAATTTATGTTTATTACCATAACTATAACCACAACTATAGATATGAATATATATATATACATATATATACAAGTATAGATATAGATAGACATAAAAATATGCGTTTGTGTAAAATCATCTGCATATATATATGGAGCGACCTCAGGCGAGAGCTCTTTTCTTTTTTTTTTTTGTCTTTCTTACTGATTGTTGTTGTTGTTGTTGTTGTTGTTATTGTTTTGGGCTCACGCAGCTGAATTGGCGGGTTGAGTTGAGGAAGGAGTGGAGAAAAATGATTATGGAAAAGTGTGTTCATGGCAAAACGCACGCAACGCGACCAAAAGGAAAATTCATTAACCACAACGCAGCAGCAGCAGCAGCAACAACAACATTTGTGAAAAACCCGTACAACCAATACAAAATGTGTGTGTGTGTGTGTGTGTGTGTGTGTGTGTGTTAGCAACGGCCTAGAATTCAAATTTTCTGCGTGAAAGCCCACGTCTAAATATGCATATTTTGAACAAATAATCGATAGCAAGAGCAGCAGGCAAGCGCCCATCTAACTCTATATAAATTTGTGTAGCAGACACGTTGATTATCTTTGAATCGATAACCGATAAATATAGATCTTAAGTCTGATTCACAGGCTCTTCATTTCCTCTTCGATTATAGACTATGGTTATCGATAAGCCGCTGGCAGAGCGATAAGCATTTCGATTCATTACCATACCGTTCCAACTCGTCTCGCTTAGGTCGCAGAACCAACGAGCGTAAAATTGTACAAGTTAAATGGAAAATATTTTTTTGGCCAGACAACGATGACGATAACATTTTGTTTGCAGAACTTCAGACGCAGACGCTGCGCAGTCGCGCGTGTGCAAGCAAAACAATCAAAAGAAAAAGAAAAAAAAGAGAAAAAAAAACGAACACAAAAAAGTCAAACAAAAACATCAAAATTAGTTAACAATTTGCGGGGCACAGCAACCGACATAAGGTCTATGGGCGGCAGGGGTGAAACTAAGACTGCGACTGCGACTGCGACTGCGACAGTGACAGCGACTAGGGCTGGGTTCCGGGCACAGTCAGGGTCAAAACCTTAGGGCCTTAGCGAGCACGCCATAACCATAAATCTTAATTGTCAGCGCAGGCAAGCGAAACCGGCGACGTTGGCGCCGCTGCTTAGCCAGCTGCTGCTACTGCTGCTGCTGGTGTGTCAGGGTGTCAGCAGAGTTAGTCAGTCAGTGAGTTAGTCAGTTAGTCAGTTAGCCACGCGGTGCGGCAGTTGTTCTGTTGGCTGCTGCGTCTTGCGTTTACCCGTTACTCGTTGTTAATTCTTAATGACTTTGACTGCTCGTTACTGGTTAGCAATCAATCGTCGCACAAACTAAAAGTGAAAGTTATTGCTCGTTACTTTTAAGTTTAGTTACTCGTTACTCGCTACCCGTTCTTGACAACGAAAGCATCGCGGGTCTTATTATAAGTCAATCAATGAAAATCATTGCTCGTTGCTTATTACTCGTTACTCGCTGCCCGTTGCTAGTTTCGAAACACTCAAAACCAACGAGTGCTCGCTATTCGTTACCCGTTCCCATCGATTAAAGCAACGAATGTCCTGCTATAATCTACAGGACAAGTGGAGCAAACAAATAATGCCACAGCAACGGTAAACAGACTAAGAAAACGCAACACAAACCAAAAACAAATAAACAAAAACAAAAGGCAACTAAAAACAAGAATTCAAATACCAAAAAAATACCAAAAATACCAAGCAGCGAAAAACGTACAAGAAAAACACTAAAAACAAAAACAAAACAAAAAACAACAACAACAACAATAAACAGGCAGAAACAACAACAACAACAATAAGAAGAAGAGAATATCATTAACTGAAAATGAATTGCGGCGCACTGCGCTCTGCCAGCGACGACGCGCAGCTGCAGACACGAACGTCTACGCCGCAGCAGAAGCAGCAGCAGCAGCAGCGCAGCAAGCAGCGACTGCAGCAGCAACAGGAGCAACAACACCAACAACAACTTCAGCTCCAACAGCAGGAATCGCAGCGCAAAATGCACTCAATGCCGCGGACGGGGACGACAACGTTGACGACGACGTCGGCACAGTCGCAGCAACAGCTGCAGCTGCAGCAGCAGCTGCAGTCGACGCCGACGGCGCAGTGTCGCGCTGTTGCCATGGAGCAGCCACTGCGGCGCAGCACAATGCCTGGCCGTGGGCGAGGCCTCGCCTCCTGTTTGCGCGGCGAACGTGATGATGCCCCAACGCCACCCATTCATGAGGTGCATTGCGAGCTGCAGCAGCTACAGTTGCATCAACAGCAACAACAACAACAGCAACACCAGCAACATCTCCAACAGCAGCAGCAACAACAACAACAGCTACAGCAGCAGGATCAAATGCAATTGTGTAGCGGCAGCATCAGCGGCAGCGCTGGTGGCAGCAACGTTATGCCTGCAACAGCAGCGCTTGAAGCAACCGGCAGGAGTAAGTAGTCCCCAGTCCTTGGAAGTCTATTTGCAACAGGGGGTGGCAAGTTGTACAGCATGCACATAAACATACAAAAAATAGTACCAATTGGATAATGAGTCATTGCAAGAGGCTCTCTTGCTCTCGATAAACAGCTTTCTATAACCCCAAACATGTCCAAATTAAAAGTATATTTAAGAAAAAAAAAACAAGATTATAATAAAAAATAACGGTGATGTTAGACATGCCGACGATTACATACTCTTCCAAAGTAGTTAACGAATCATCAACACTTAATTCTAGATCATTATACAACTGGCGAATAAGGGAACTCAAACGATTTGGGCAATTTTTAATGGACAAACAACTGAATTTTGAGTAGAATTCGGGAGCAACTCGCATAAGAAACTGCCCCATTTGAGATCTATGTATGACGATAAAGGTAGAGGTTGAGGGGGCGTATGTTTCGTTCAAAGCTGAAGTCATCAATTCGGTATTCATAAAATAAATAAATTCTTATCGATTCAGCATCGCAACGAATTAATCCCACTATCTGTACAATATTCCCGCGACAAATGACAATAAATAAGGCAAAGAAAAAAATTAAAATGCGCACACAAATATTATGAACCAAGCGTCAGCAAAGGGGTGAGTGGCAAGTGGGAAGGGGTAATGAGAATGAGAATACGAATGCGAATGAAAATGAAAAAGAAGCTCAATGAGAACATGAACTGGAAAAGTTGCCAAACGTAGGTTCGTTAATGTAACATTTTTTGATGATACGCACTTCATGTGATGCCAATGACATCATCAATGAGTTGTTGCTGGGTTGGGGCGGGGAGGGGTGTCGGGCAATTTGCTTTGATGTCATTAGTTAGGCAGCCCCACAGTTTACAGTTTGTTGTGCGCGCACAGTGCGAATAAGTGTGAGTGAATAATACAAAGCGGAATTGTCGAGATGCGCTCAATTCGTAATGCTGATTGGGAAGCTGCTGCGGCGACTGACCCCCCCCCCCCCCCCTCCCACTTTCCCCGACCTTCTTGATTTGCCCTTACGTTAATCGTTCTTGGCTAACGGTAGCTGCAGTTGCGCTGACCATGCAGCAATAATCCGTTTTAGTATGGTGCGAAACCAAACCTGTAAATAGACAACCGCTAGTCTTAGAGTCACTCAGAGGCGAACAATTAGACAAAGCGAAATGAGATGAAACGAAACGAAGTGAAACGAGTTGAAATGCGATGGACTAAACTGAAATGGAATGGAATGGAATGAGTTGCGTTGGGTTGGGTTGGCTTCAGTTGAATTTCCTTTGAAATGGCATTCAAGACAATTGCAACAACAACAATGACAACAGCAAAAAGAATAATAATAACAACAACAACAACAAGATTATCACACAGTCTCAATCATTCTGTTGAATTGAAGCAGTCAATGGGAATGCACAATTGCTTGCATCATCCAATGAGTTTCAACTTTACGACTTTTGTGGTTACTTTTTGTGTAACCAGCCAGCACTTCCTAATCGCAGTTACACTTTTCTTTTGTTTCTCCCTTTGTTGTACCCTGTAAAAATGGCATAGCATCTCAAAATCATCAAGTTCAAGTTTATAGGATCGAGAGTTCCTCAATTTGACATATACATATATATTTTATATACTGTGTATTTGATATAATTCCAAATATTTGGTTGAGGTGTATTTTTGTATCCCCATAAAAGAAACTTTCACTTTTCAAGTGATTCTTAAAAAGCCATCACTTAACCAAAATATGATTTCGAATTAATAAGAAAAACGAAGGAAGTGTTTTATTTTAGTCTGGATTTCAAAATATTATTATGTTTTTCTACGGCTGGCTTAATGAAATTTGATTTGCATAACTTTTGTTTCAAACCCGAAGATCAAAAATATGGAGTCGGAGGCATCTCCTTCAATGCGATACAAACTTCACGACCAAATTAAAATAGCCTCCACATGGAAAAAGTGATTATAAATAATTCTTTAAAATAAAGTTGAAACAATCGCTGCAAAAGCAATAACACAAATGGAAGAATCGCTTTCTTCTCCAATACATATATCTTTTGAACTGAATACAGGATATGAGTCGAGTCTAGTTGGTCATTACAACTTTATGTCATGTTTCCATTCTGGCTGATCAGTGCGTCAGGGGTTTCTGTGCTCAGTTGCAAGCAACTCCATTGGAGTGCGGAAGAGGAGGGAGGCAACAACGACTCTTCCTCTTCTACTTCCTCTCTCTCTCTCTCTCTCTCTCTCTCTCTCTCTCTCGCTATCTGTCTATCTCACGAAGGCCATTCGTGCCTCACCCCTTTGCTCCTGCTGCTGTTACTGCTAGTTGCTGTGCGCACGTATCTGTATCTTTGTATCTGTATCTTTGTATCTGCGGCTGTGCTTCTATACATTTATCTGTATGGGAGCGAAGCGTCTCTCTTTGTATGCACACAACATGACTCGAGCTTGGCGCTGAATTGGCGCATTTTGTTGTTGTTGCAGTTGTTGCTGTTGTTGTTGCCGTCTCGTTGGCTATTCATATTTTAGATTAATTGAAATGAATTCGAAACAAGTCGTTGCATCGCCTTGCAATTTGCACCCAATGCACCAAAGGTCATATGTAAATGGGTCGGGTTATTTGTGCGGTGTATTGTTTTTTCAGTTGCAACTACTGTAAACTAAGACCCGTTATCTGGTCATGCACAATTGATAATACTCTAACCTTCATACTCATTCGCACTCTCACTCTCTTACTCTCTCACTCACTCACTCACTCTATCTCTCTCTCTTTGTCTCTCTCTTGCAGGTGAGTACAAATCGAAGACACTGCCTCGAATACACTTTGATACGGCACTAAACGATACGTCATTGAATGAAGGTAAACTAATTCTTTGTTGGTTTTTGCGTAGATAAATTTTACAATTGAAAAACAAAAACAAAAACGACAATCTATGTATAAAGAGATTAGAAATGCGTCTACATAAGCAAAACATTTGTATGTATACAACATTTTACAACTTTAATACTTTAAGCCTCAAAGTACAAACAATATTTAAGTATATCTTTTAATGGATGTATATGCAAATAGTGTTTCCATGCCTATCGCTCTAAGGTTCCCCTAGGTTATTTATTTTGATAACAAGATGTATCAATTAGATCAAACATGTCTTGTTTTTCCTTAAAGTCAAGTCAAGCCCTCAAAAGCTTTTGATTTTTCTTTTAAGAATATTCCAATATTGATGAATAATTTTACAGTTAATTACCCAACTAACCAACTATATATTATTTGAGAGTTAATAGTATTTTTTTATGATCAACTATGAAAATAATTGGATAATCATAGTTTTTCATTTGTTTTCTTTCTAGTCTTTTTTTTATAAACTCTACTTGTTCAATTTTCTTCCGTTGTTGATAGTTAAAGAAAATTCGAAAATGTTAAATTTTACTTTAGCAATAGTACAACTTCAAAGTCATTGACAATTTTACAGCACTGTTGTTTACCATGCATATATAAATATATATATGTATGTATGTACGTGTGCATATTATCATCATAATCATTGCTGATCGTGCGTAAATATAAACTTGATTACAAAGCTCGACATGACTCGGCCTAATCTCTTTAATCACGATCCGAAAGCTTATCTCAAAATGTGCGGCCGCAATTATTGTTGCATACTTTGCAGCTTTCAAATTATTTGCATAGCATAATTTGGGGCTGCCCGTCAGAATGTGAATGAAGAGGGGCAGGCAGAGGCAGAGAGAAATCGCTATATTAGTTTTATTCCCGCATTAACAGTTCATTGCGCCGCTGACATACACAAATGGAAATGCGATTGCGAATGGAAATGCCTTATTCCAATTCTTCATTAATAAGTCGCACAGTTCCGCAAAAGGTGCGCGATAGAGCTGGATGTAGAGGAAGAGGCAATGAGGCAAGGAGACGAAACATGTCGCACACACGTAAAACACAAAAGTCACGCACTTCCGTTAAACAGCAAACTGCTCTGCTGCAGTGGAAGAGAGGGCGAGAGAGTGAAAAATGTACGCCTCTAATTTGCTTATTATAAGCTAGCTGCCTGTATTGTGTTCAAGTATCGCCTTATGTTACACACAAACACAAATGCAAATACATTCACTAAAAGTGTGTGTGTGTGTGTGTGTTGTGTACCTGCGCTCAATTAGATCAATTACGAGCCACATTGCCACTGACGCCCTTACACCGTATGCCGTATACCGTATGCCGTATGCCTTTCGGCTCAGCGTCTCCTTCATTTACATACACACACATACATATACATGTACATACTATGGACGTGTGTAAGTTTGTTCGTTCTTCCACTTGTACTCTTTCCAGTTACTGTTGCCGTTGTCTTGCCTTCAATTCCGTTTCTTTACAATGCATGCGCTGCGTTTGAGACAATCGGGCATATTGCTTGTACCCTTGGCAAGCAGGTATGCAGATACATGTATGTAATATGCCCTCTTTGCATCGTCAAATATAACATGCTTGTGCATGCATATCTCTGCCTGTTTCATCTTTGAGTTGTCACGGGCACGTACAGACATGCATGCAAAATCTTCCGATATGACGACAAAAGAACACCAGGAATTTTGTTTGATTTGTTCGCTTGTTCTCGCTTTATCAACTAGTCATACAATTCTAATTTTTGGAAGCTCTAATTTCTTTGTTCATCAATCGTAGATCCCTTTCAATTGTAATTGCATATATACTTGCTCAGATAGTGAATTGAATTTGTATATGCATATGTACATCTTTGTCAATTGCAGGGCATTTATTTGTTTGCATAGCTGAGTCGGGATTAGTCGCTCTTGCACTCCTGCACTTTATTTATTGCTCTCTTTTTCGCTTGCTTCGGGCTCTGTGTGTTGTGTCGATAATTTGGTTGGTTTGTCAACGCGCATGGGCAGCACTGTGTCTCTTTGGCAGCGTCACTTGGCTACACTACGCACTCTCTTTTTGAATAGAACAGGGCTGCGACTTTTGTAAAATCTTAACTCATAGTACATAGGAGTCGTTAACTTGCTGGTGTTGAGATTAATAGTTGTTAACGATTGAAGTAATTAAGTAAATATATATTAAAGTATTGAATGTAAATACATGAATTCGATTATATAATTATATGATTTGAAATTATACAAAGTTATTTTTCAACAATACAAAAAGAACTCCCAATTGGTACATTTTCATCCCTGGCTTTGAGTACAAACAACGTCGATCACGCGCTCTCTCTCTCTCTCTCTTGATCTCTCTCTCGCTGCGTCTCTCACACTTTTATCGTAGCCATGCTGCTGCTTTGGAAACGGCTGCGTCGGCGGCAGCGTCAGTTGTGAGAAAAACGCGTCAGCGAGAGGTAGCCAAGCGGGAAGACGACGACGACAACGACGCGTTGCAATTTGTTTTTCTGTTTTTTTTTTTATTTGTATGTTTGTTTGATGCGCTTGTGGTTTCGTTTACATACAACATTTCTCAGTCTTACGTTTATCACGTTGTACTGTTAATCTGTCGTTCTTGCATTGTTGCATTTTTTCTATCGAAAGTATGTGTTTTTTTTTGTTTTTGAATATTTGTGAAATGTTTGGGTTAAATTTAAACGGAGAAAAGTACGCATAGCTGCTTCGAGTGCTGTGGCATGCAGCGAAACGCCACGATAATATAATAACAAAAACAACTGGCGACAACGACGCGTGAAAAACTGTAAAAAAGCAACAGAAAAAAACGCGGAAATGCACTTGAGCGCATAATTTTTATAAGTCACCAGCGACAACAAAAATAAAAACAAAACGCGCAAAAAAACATAAAGAAAGAAATTACTTGTCAGCAAATTGCAGTAGTTGCCAAAGAAGAAGCCACAACAAACACAGAAAATTCTCTCAAACACACATAAATAAACATAAGCAATCTTCACACACACACGCATACGCACCTATATACACAGATATACATATAAAAATACCTTTGCCGTTTGGACGCCCTCGTCCCGTCTCTTTTGCGAGAGCGCGCGCGCCTGCGCTTTGTGTTGGTGTGTGTGTGTGAGGGAGAGAGAGCAATGATGAGCGCGGCGCCTGAGTGTGGCAGCAGCAGGAACAACAATTAAAAAGCAAGCGCGCAAAAATGTTGCAGGCGCATTGTGACGCCAGCAGCACAACAACAACAACAGTATCTAGAAGAAGCGCGGACAGCGGCGACAGCGTCACTGCAGCAGCGACGCCAACGCAGGAGGAGAAGACACAGCGTCGACGCTCCACATTTTATGTGCCGTTGCTTATCGAGGACGAGGATAAGACGGAGAGCAACGAGCCAGACGAGCAACGCCATCTAGCGTCACACAGCAGCAGCAGCAGCTCCAGTTTGAGCAGCAGCAGTGTAAAAAAGTCGACCAAAATAAAATCGAAGAAAATGTCGCCGCCCTGCGGGTTCAATTGGAGCATTACGGGCAGCGATGTTGCCGCACACTATTCCGACTCGGATGATGAAGAGGAACAACAGCAACGTCATCGACAACAATTGCTCAAAGCAGCAGCAGCAGCCGCAGCAACAACAACAACATCAACCTCAACAACAACGCCCGCTTCGAAGCTGAAGCGTTATGGAATTGTGTTGAATGTAATTAGTCTCAATGGTAGCGGCGGCGTCGTCGTCGAAGAGAACGCTGGCGAACCCTTGCCCGATATGCCGCCAGATGGCGCCAGGTGTGCGCCACGCACTCATTTCAATGAAGATAACGACATTGTGATGGCAACGCCGCCTAAACAGCAGGCGCTCTCTCGCTCACGATCCCCCCCAGCTGACGTTGACGTCGACGCTGACGTCGATGACGTCGACGATGAGGATGATGACTCAGAGATAAGCCGCATGCAGACGAACACCTCAACGCCGATTAAATTAATGAAATCGCGTTCGCGCACAAACATTTTGGCCGTGCCACTGCCAACAGTGGAACGCGGTCTGGCAACGACGCCAGCAGAAACAGCAACGAAAACCACAACAACGCTGATCACACTGCGCGCCAAGGCGAAAACGCTACCGCAGAATTTAACGGCTTCAGTTGCACTGCGCGAGGCGGCAGCACTGGACGATAATACAACAACGGCAACAACATCGTCGTCGCACTACAACAATAATAACAACAACTCAAACAAACAGCTGCATCAGCTGTTTGGTTCCGGTTCCGGTTCCGGTTCGGGTTCAGTTTGCAGTGGTTCACCGTACAAATTGCAGAACAGCATCTCCGCCGCTTCGATCATCATCACGCACAGTTTTCCGCCCAAGAATCTGTTTCTGCTCAAATCGACGCCCAAATTGAGCACAGATACCACGCCCCCTACGCCCACGCACCAGGCACAACAGACAACAACAGTTATCACATCGCCGCCGGCCAAGAAATCGCTCAGTTTTATACGACGCGCCCATTCCACAAAATTATCGCGTAGCAATTCGCTGCTGAAGACCATCGGAGGAGGAGGTGTTGGAATAGGAGGAGGCGGATCAGCTGGCATGTCGAATGGTCTGGGCAATAGCGGGGGGGCAGGTGTTGGGGGTGGAGGTGGATTGCACCATCATCATTATGGCACATCGCTTTCAGCGTCGAGTAGCTGCGCCAGCGACGCAGGTGGCAGCTGGGGCAAACATTTCTATCAGAGCTACGATGTATGTCCGCTGGGCCTGGACGAGCTGAGCGCCTACTTTGAGACCGATCACTGTCAGCAGCTCATCCGCGAGCGTTTCATGATCAAGGATCTCAATCTGCACTCGACCACGACAACAACAACAACAGCAAATACGAGTTGCATTGCGACAACAGCAACTGGAGGAGAAACGGAAGGAGGAGGGGGAGGAGAAACATCCACATCGGAGCAGCAGGACGATGATGCGGGACATCATTCCGGTAGGTGAAAAAGGCGCAAAAAGAAAGGAGAAAATACAATATATATTTGATAAGGTTAGAAAACCTGGAAACTCTAGTCAGCTACAGAGAGAAAGAGAGAGAGAGAGAGATCGAGAGGGGGTGGCAGACAAGGAGAGGCAGATACTGCTAAGCTTATGCTATAAGCTCTCCCTCACCTCCCCCTCCCTCTCTCTTCATCTATCAATTTCTCTCTTTCGCTGTGTGTTCGTGTTGTTCTCAAACACGTTCGTCACGACTCGTTAGTTTCTCACTTCCTGTTTCTGTTACTGTTACTATTACGAACCCTTGATCCATCGATACCCCTACCACTGCCCATACCCTGTCCCTATTTGTTCCCCTTCTCTTTGCGGTGGTTGAAATGCGTCGCCAGTTTTGTCGTGTCTCCATTGCATGCTTTCCATTATTCGCTTCGTCGTTCCCTTCCACCCCCTTCGCCCTTCCCGTTTCCCCATCCCCTTCTCATCGATCGTGCGTTTCAGCGAAAAAGAAAAACAAAGCAATGATAAGATAAGCGAACATGATTTCGATTCTACACACGGCAAGTCCAAGCACCCCCTCCCCCAACTTCCCATATTCTTCCAAACTCAGTTTGATTTTTTTTTTATCGATGTACTTCACACGTTCTTTCGTTTTTTTTTTGTCTCCTACCTCCTACCCTCGTCGACACCCGCACTCAGCCAAGCGTCTGCTAAGCCTTCCTGTTCTTTTTACCTATGCTACTCTTTATTTACACTTCCCTCCTTACTGCTGCTCCTTCTGCTGCTGCTGCTACTGTTGTTGTCGTTGTCTTTATTTTTATTCAATGTTCGATCGTGCGTCTTTACTTTTCGGAATGTACACTACAGACACACACACACACGCGCGCGCACACATACAAATGTATGTATGTTTATACATATTTATGTATTTCTTACACATGTAGCCCAATTGTGTGGCTCAATTGTAGCCCATTCTGGTGGCGCACGTTGGCCCTGAGCAGGCAACGAAGCGTCGCACAATGGGCGTCAACTGGCTGACAGCACTGAAAAAAAAGAAGAAAAGTAGTAAAACATTATTTGTAAACTTTTGTATTAAGTACAATTGTGATTCCCCATTTATTCCACATATGTATGTATGTATGTATGTATGTACACACAGAGGTAAATGGCTTGATTATTTTACCATGAACAAATTCCATTACAATTATGTTGATTATTATGCTGATTATTAGCCAACAATTGTGATATAATCACATTTGAATGGCTTGACATAAATTTGTGTTGTTGTTTTTGTTTGCATTATTTAATTTCTTATTACAGATTTGTAGATGTTTTCTTCTACTCAAATGTTTATCTATTATTTGCTGTAAGCAACACAAACACAAATATGAATATAATAAATGGATTTCTCTCTCTCTCTCTCTTTCTCTCACCCCTTGAATAAATGATTTAATTGGTGTAGTTCACATTCTAGGGAAATTTGCAACTGAAGTGGAGACGAACAGAAAATACAGTTAATGCTGTTATTTAATCTTATGTGTGTGTGCTTGTGCTTCTTCTTCTTCATACACGCACACACAAACACACGACACGCACACTTATGCATGTATTTAGTTCATTCAATTATTCCATTGTCCCGCGTCCAGCATTGGCTGCTTTTTGCTGCTGCTGGTGCTGCTTGTTTTTCGGTCTCTTTGGCTACAATTTCAATTTCATTGTGCGTTGCTATTGTTGTTGTTTTTACCTATTTTTGTTGTTGTTTTTTTGCCGTTTTATTATGATTCACGCAAGCGGACAGAGTGACACCCGCACCGAAAACCAGTTTGGTCTGTGGAACGGTGAGAGAGTGAAGTGAACGCAGCCAAAGCAGAGAGCCAGAAGAGCGAGAGTAAAACGAAAGTGAGAGAGCACTGAGTGAGAGAGCAAATGGTCAAACGGCAAACGGAACGCCAAACAAACGAGCCGCTTTATTTTCTCAAACTCAAAATTTGTTGTGGTTGTTGTTGGTGGCATTCTTCAGGCATGTTAAGCCGTTTTTGTTGCTATGATTATTTTTGTCGATATTGAGCGTTAAAAAGAGAGAGAGAGAGAGAGAAAAACAGAGAGTTTATGCACTTGTGAGCAAACAGAGAGGGATAGAGAGACACTGCATTTGAGCACACTTGCAGTTTATTTGAAATTTGATAAGAGGAGAAAAAAAACAGAAGAAAAAATTGCTTTGTAACAGCGACTCAGCTGAGCGATTCTCGATAAAACCGCACACACACACACAAAGAAAACGCTTGATAGAAAGACACATGAGCAAACAATTGCTGGAAATGTGTTTTGAAATTCACTAGCACACACACATATCTACACATACATATAGACAACATGCATGTCTACTCGATAAATAATTGTTTATTGATTGATCCTCGACTAGTTCCACTCTTCATATCTATCCTGGCTTGGATCGCAATCGCCAATAGCATCTGTTGTGTTGACATTTTGTCCCCTTCCTTCCCAGTATGCCTTGTGCACATATTTCAAATTGGTTATATAAGGCTAATCAGGCATGCCAGTGCTCATCTTAGATCTTGAACATTATTATTGTCTCCATTTGCATTTCGATTCTTTCTGTAGTATGGGCTGTAAAGCGAAAAAATGGATTTATTTACAGGGTATCTGCCAATCAAGCATTTCTAACTGCCATACATTTGTCAATCATGTTTTTCTTTTCTTTTTTTTTTGTGTTTTTTGTTTGTCTTGTGTGCACTTTATCTTGTCTGCGATGCCATTCATTTATCAGCTCGAACTCGAGACGGATCGTGTGAGATGTGCATAGAAAAAAAACACATTTGTTTAACGAACTGTTAATTGAGTTGACCTTATCGGCCAGGGCAGACAGGCGGAGAGGCCTGGCAAAACGAATCGCTCTATTCGTATTCGTATTCGTTATTCGTAATCGTATTCGATTTTCGATCCATTCCCATGCGTTTCCAACCGAAATCGGCTTGTCTTGTCTTGTTTATCGCTTTCACTGCCCCAACCCTTGTAACCCCCACATCCAGCTCCCCTTCTAGCCCGCCCGCTCTGACTGCTGGTCACTGGCCTTAAGCGAATTGAAATCCGTTTTGAAGCGCATACCAAATGTCGACGACGACAAAGATGAAATCATCTTTCAGCAGCAGCAGCAGCAGCAACAGCAGCAGCAACAATAACAAATCAGTTGATGAAGATCACGGAGATCTCTGGAGGTCGCTGCTCCTCCTCAACTTGGGCTCATCTTCATCGTCTTTTGTCGTTTTGACCAAAAGTGTATTACAGCCTGACTCATTTCCCCACCACCTTCATCTTCACCTTCACCTCCACCTCTGTTGCTGTAATAGTCCCTGGCCTCGCCTTATGTGGCATTGATCGCGATCTCCAAAATAGAATTGGCAAGTGATGTGCCCAAAAAAAAATAAAAAATAATAAATAGAAACAGAAACAGACAAATGTAAACTGTAGTTTTGCGTACAGGCGACAAAACTCAACTAGTTGGTTTCTTAACTCATTATTTATAGTTTCAAGTTTCCAATTTTCCGATAAATGTTGAAAGAGCATTCGGAAAATATTGGTACTCAGTGGCAAAAAGAATTGTTATAATGTTGTTATAATAAGCAATTTGATTTTGAACTCAACTCATTTAAAGCGCCTTAAATTGATCGATAGTTGTTCTTTGGCCTGCAAATATCTTCTTCAAATGTCTTCATATATTCGATTGATTTAATCACCGAAGTCTCAACCAACATACATAAATACAAATGTATGTTTTATGATTACTTATAGAGAATGTGTTTATTGAACTCATTTTATTTGAGGATCATATCAGATACAGAGTCATAAAAATGATAAATAACTGTGTGCTGATAAGAAGCTTGGAGGTCTATTAAGAATGGCTAAGAAACGGCTGAAGCGAGTCGTTTTTTTCCGTTTTTTTTCCATTTTTTTTAATGTTTAATTTTTCCCAGACGAACTGCCATAAATACCAATTGAAATATGTGAAATGTCAAGTGCTGTGAGATATGATCTATAAATATAAAAGTGCACAAACAAACAAACTAGAAAACATATCTACAGTATTTATTAATGAAGTTGCAGATAAAGCAAAAATGAGATTAGAAAAACGAAAATGTGTGTTTTGAAGAGAATTGAAAGCACGTCGATAAAGTGGAAGATTATATCAATTATATATTGTTGTTATAGAGCTAAACAAGACCAAACATTATTTGAAAGGTTTATCTGACTAGTATCTTATCGGAATATATATAATATATATATGTATATATATATATAGCTTAAAACATTAATGAAACTTGCAAGATTGTTCAAATTTGAAGATTAAGACTTACTTTTCGTGATGTTTTATTTTGCTTATCTATCCGCTTGTCAAGAGTTGAATGTTATGATTGAGGCAACTCGCACCTAGAAATTACTGATAATTATTATAACTTTAAATCTCTAACAGCAACATGCCACTGCAACAGCTTCCTCTGCAATTATGCTCAGATCTATTGCAATCATAATCATGGCTGTCGAGTGGCAGTCAACAAGAAGTATTCATTAACTTGCTTCCTTGCCCCGTTGCCCCCCCTTTGCTGACTGCCTGCTTGCCTGCCCCCCTCTTCAAGCTTAGCTATTTGTGAGCTTTTGTAGGGTGCGCCGTGTGTGTGTGTATCTTCTTTATTTATGGGGGCCTCTATTGTGGGCGTGGGCGTGGGCGTGGGCGGTGTTGGGTGCGTTATACAAATCATAATCATAATCTGCGCCATTTTTGTAACTGGGCCTATATATTTTACTTCTACTTTGTCTGTGTGTTCGTCGTTCTTCTCTCCGTTGTTGTTGTTGTTGTTGTTGTACTCTCTTTTGCTTCCTCTTTGAGTCTTTTGTTTGTGGGCAGAGCAGCAGCAAGCGCCTATTTGGGGTAGAAGATGTTCCAACGACGTTTTGGATCTTGTATAGAAGTTGTATATAAATAGCAGGCAACAACAACAACAGCAACAACATCATCATCATCATCATCAACAAAGCATGACACAATTTCATATAAGTAGCTGTGTGTATATGTATGTGTGTGTGTGTGTGCGTGTGTGTTGGGGTTGTGTGTTTTTGTCTCCTTTTGATGACAAATCGCAATGTTTGCATCGCTCTGGGCAGCTGCAAATGAAAATGAATCAACGTCGCCTCCAAAACGAGCGCAACTCATCAAAAATGTATAAATCTCTGACGCTCTTTTGTGTCCAAACTCAGAAGCAAAAAAAAAATAAGGAGCAAGTGGCGTTGGGCGTTGGGAGTTGGGCGGAGGGAGGAGGTGAGAGGTGAGAGCTGAGAGCTGTTGGGACTGGCTGTGTCACAAAATGATGTTTGCCTTGCCTTGGCTGATTGTGACTCAGATATTGAGAGTGGAGACGTAAATCAAAAAGGGCCAAGAAGCATGATGGCGATGCGGCTAATCAACTGCTAGCTCTGTTTTCTCTTGGCTATTAGCTGTTAGCTGCTGGCTGCTTGCTGCTTGCTGGGTGGGCTGACAAGGTCGTTTCCATGTCTTTAATCTCTTGAGTTGCGCTTTGTTGTTGTTGTTATTGTGAGGGCGTCCACAAGCAACCACAAGAAGAAGAATGTGTGTAGAAACCAGTTTGCCAGCCGCAGTCAGTCAGTCGTCGAGAACAAGTAGATGAAGATGATGATGAAGATGAAGATGAAGATGATGATGAAGATGAAGAAGATGATGATGATGAAGATGACGACGATGATGATGATGAAGAGGCCTCGTTTACCTTTTTCGGGGCAGTTTGATGAATCATGAATCAACGATGAGTACCTGCAGTCTCCTCCTCTTCTCTTTGCGGCTGCTGCTGTTTCTGCTGTTGCTTCTAGGGGGCGTGGCAACAACAACCGGGGCAGGTGGTGATGTGCAGCAGCAGCAGCTGCTATGACTTGGGCTCCTTTCCTTTTGTTGTGTGTGTGTGTGTGTGTTTGTGTGTGTTGTGTGTGTTGTGTGGAATCCAAGTCGACGAGCCAAGCCGAAACCGGTTGCTCTTATGCGGGTTTTACTCGGCCTTTGCATTTTTTACTTCTTCCTCTCTCTGTCTCTCTATCTCTGTATTAACTTCCCCCTCGCCTTGTCTCGTTTGTCTTTGGCTCAAATTGAAATAACCACAAGCGAAATTCCTGCAAGTCAATTGCTCAGCAGCCTAGGCTAAATATGCCCATAATACCCTTAATCCCTGAGCCCCTCCAAACGGTTTTAATTCCTTCTTCTTTTTGTTTTCAACTCACACTGACAATTGCAAACAGTAAAAAATATAAAACAAAGAAAAAGAAAGATAAATAAGCAAAAGAAAAAGAAAAAAACAAAAAAACGTCAGCTTTATTCTATGCAAGCAAAGTGATAAACACGATTCAGAGACTGGTTTAGAGACAAGTTTTAAAAATGCCGATGATTTAATCGGGAATGCACAAAAAACACTTGTAGATAATTAACCAAAGCGAATCAAATTAATATGTGCACGATTCTTTAGTGAGCACAGTTAATTTTGCACAGCTTTCATCGTGCGTGCATCGATAGCAAATTATCGATTATATAAATTGATCGATTTACAAGAAGCAACTTATAAGATTTAAGCAGATTTAAGCCGGTTATAACCATGAGAAAGAACTATCTTAGGATACTTACCGATCTAATGACGGGATAGTGTAGACTAAGAAGTTATCTAACTAGACTAGGTATATATATATAGTAGCGATCTCTCAAGGTTCTGTGAAAGAGAGGAGGAATCCTCGATACACATCCTAGCAGAATGTGGCGCACTAGCTAGAAGAAAATGTAGCATTCTAGGGTTGCATGTCTTGAATTTTAGAGACATAGAAGACCTCAACCCAACAACGATCCCAGTATTCGTACGGGATCTGGGGCTGATGGAAGAGCTACAGGTTCAGAATGGGACACAATAGATATAATTCCCCCCAATAATAATAATAACTTATAAGCTAGATAGAGATAGGTCAGGATATGTTAGCAATTGATACTTAATACGAGTAGCATTAATCTGAGTTGTAATCTAGTTAAAAATCATCATATCATTTGATTAGTTGATTCGTTCATTTGGATAACACTGTCATCGATGGCGATTGACTAATCACAATCGTTACGCTCTCTCACTTACAGATACTTCATATGAGAAGGCCTGTCGTCGCGGCTCGGCGCCCACAACGCCCATCCTGGGCAGCAAACAGCATCAGCAGGAGCACAATGCCGCCTCCCGCTTCACCAACTTCTTTTCCAAAAGGTATGTATTATTATAGTTAGTAAGTTGGAGCTGTAGCTGTACTACTAAGTCCCATTGTCTTGTCACCTTGCCCGAATAGATCGAATCCCCTTAAACGCACCAAGTCAGTGACCAAATTGGAGCGCACCAAGCGCGGATCGGGCGGTCTGCGCGGCTCGCGTTCTCACGAGAGTCTACTCTCCAGTCATGCGGTCATGTCCACCATCGGTGAGTATTCCAAGTACATAGTATATAGTATATATATGGCAACAGTAACAGCTGCTTGTGGGCCATTTAAGATTTGACTATGGTTGAGTTTTCGCGTAAAGAAAATTACTCGGTTTGCATGATGAGAATTCGTCGGACTCGTTGGTTGGTCATTCAACTAGAGCACCAACTTGTTACTATTTTCATTTCATTACTCAATTTTTACTTTCTCAACTTTCGCTTTGCAAACTTACTCGTTGCTTTTTATAAAATGTTCTCGTTATCCTTTTAACTACTTCGATAAACTAACGAGTTAGAGTTAGACAGAAACTTAGTTGAAATTCGTTAGTTCGTTTATCCTTATCCAATTTTCATGCTTGAAACTCAACCATTTTCAAATAGTTTTTGATATTTTTAATTGAATTCGCTTTATTCACTTGTACGATATTCGTTAAACTTACTCGTTGCTCTTATCTTATCTGCTTCTCGCTGCTACCATACAGATTTGTCCTGCAGCGGAGCTGTGGGCGTGGCGCCCGTACACCAATCGGTGCTGGGTCGTCGACATTGCTTTCAGGTGCGCGGCGGGCCGCGCGGCGAGCGTTACTATTCGTGTGGATCGCGACAGGAGCGAGACCTGTGGATCTACTCGCTGCGCAAGTCGATAGCACCGAATGCGGAGCACACTCGCCGCACCGACAACTCGCTGAAGCTGTGGGTGTACGAGGCAAAGAATCTGCCCGCCAAAAAGAAATACTTCTGTGAGCTGCAGCTGGACAAGACGCTGTACGGCAGGACGAGCGTGAAGCTGCAGACGGATCTGTTGTTCTGGGGCGAGTACTTTGACTTTCCGGATATACCCGAGATCAATGTGATCACCGTCAACGTTTTCCGTGAGATTGACAAGAAGAAGAAGCGAGACAAATACCAATTTGTCGGCTCGGTGAAGATACCAGTGCACGAGGTGACCTCACGCCTAATCTGCGAGGACTGGTATCCCATATTGAGCGACAAGGCCGGCGATAGTCTGGGTCGCACCGGTCTCGGCAATAAGGATAAGGAGCGTGAGCTGTTGCCAACATTGCGGATTAAGTGCCGTTTCCAGAGCACCGACATTCTGCCCATCAATGTCTATGCCAATTTCCTGGCCTACCTCAAGGAGAACTACAAACGCGTCTGCGAAACTCTAGAGCCGGTGATTGGTGTCAAGGCCAAGGAGGATATTGGCCAGGCACTGGTTCTGCTTATGCATGCCCAGGGACTGGCCGGCGCCTTCCTCACCGATGTCGTCGCCCTCGATTTGCTCCGCGTGGGCGATCAGCGTTTAACATTTCGTGGCAACTCGCTGGCCACCAAGAGCATGGAGGCATTCCTCAAACTAACCGGGGAACAGTATCTGCAGGACACACTCTCGGCGCCCATCAACGAGCTGATCCAATCGGAGCGCGACTGCGAAGTGGACCCCACCAAGACGACGGGCTCCTCGGCCGGCTCGCTGCAGCGTCAGCAGGCAGCGTTGCGTGGCGCTGTCCGCAGTGCCTGGCAGTGTATCTATGAGTCGCATAAGCATTTTCCGCCACAGCTGCGCGCCTGCTTTGCCACGTTCCGGGAGCGATTGCAGCAGCTGGGCCGCCAGGATATGGCCGATAATCTGATCTCGGCCAGCATATTTTTGCGCTTCCTATGCCCGGCGATACTGTCGCCGTCGCTGTTCAACATCACCAGCGAGCTGCCGTCGGCGCGTGCCACACGCAATCTGACGCTGGTCGCCAAAACGCTGCAGACTTTGGCGAATTTCACACGCTTCCAGGGCAAGGAGAACTTCATGGAGTTTCTCAATGATTTTCTCGAACAGGAGGCCGGACGCATGCAGCAGTTCCTCGAGTACATTTCCACACGGCCCGAGCACGCCACGCCCGACTCCATTCTGGACTGGGCGGGCTACATCGATCAGGGCAAACAGTTGTCCATCCTGCACAGCCTGCTCAGCGAGAGTCTGGCCAAGTTGCCAGAGGCGCGCCAGCACGAACTCGATCCGCTGCAGCACATCCTGGACGACATCAGTCGTGCCAAGGAGCTAAATGGCGGGCATGCTTTGGCATCGGGCTATCTGCCCACGGTTATGTCATCCACGCAAGAGAATCAGGAGAATCGTCAGCCCGAAATGGGTGTTGGTTTGGCGCCCAGCACATCCAGCAGCTCCTTGTTGCAGCACCAGCAGCAGCAGCAGCAGCAACAGTCGCAGCAGCAGCAGCAACAGTTGCAGTTGCAGTCGCAGCAACAGCAGCAGCCCCAGCAGCCCCAGCAGCAGCAGCAATCAGCACAGTTGGCTCAACCTCAACATGCTGTGGTCAGTAAACCGCTGCCCGCGGAACGTGGCATTATGCGAGGCGTTCTCACGCCCAGCGCGCTCGAGAAGAACATTTTTCGCTACAATGATCCCACAGTGAATGTGCGACTGCAACAGCAGCAACAGCAACAACAGCAACAGCAGCAGCAACAGTTGCAGCTGCTTTCCAATTCGCAGAGCTCGATTGCGGGCGCTGGTGTTGGCGGTGGTTCTGGTTGTGGTGGTGGTGTCTACATGAGTTCACCAGTGCTGCAGCATGCACAATCGCAAAGCTCGATGGCATCCTCGTCACTGAATGGCAGCAGCAGTAATCTGTTGATGCCACAACAACATCAACAGCAGCAGCAGCAGCAGCAACACTGTCCGCCGGCGCCGCAAACAAGCGCCTCCAGCACCATGGAGCGCATCGATCGAT